>NC_088383.1:31204000-31545000 GCF_037993035.2 Macaca fascicularis
TGAGACAATGGGGTTTTCTAAATATACAATCATGTCATCTGCAAACAGGGAGAATTTGACTTCTTCTTTTCCTAATTGAATACCCTTTATTTCTTTCTCTTGCCTGATAGCCCTAGCCAGAACTTCCAGCACTATGTTGAATAGGAGTGGTGAGAGAGGGCATTCCTCTCTTGTGCGAGTCTTCAAAGGGAATGCTTCCAGTTTTTGCCCATTCAGTATGGTATTGGCTGTGGGTTTGTCATAAATAGCTCTTATTATTTTGAGATACATTCCATCAATACCAAATTTATTGATAATTTTTAGCATGAAGGGCTGTTGAATTTTGTCGAAGGCCTTTTCTGCATCTATTGAGATAATCATGTGGTTTTTGTCTTTGGTTCTGTTTACACACTGGATTATGTTTATTGATTTGCATATGTTGAACTAGCCTTACATCCCAGGGATGAAGCCCACTTGATCATGGTGGATAAGCTTTTTGATGTGCTGCTGGATTCAGTTTGCCAGTATTTTATTGAGGATTTTTGCATCAATATTCATCAAGGATATTGGTCTAAAATTCTCCTTTTTTGTTGTATCTCTATCAGGCTTTGGTATCAGGATGATGTTGGCCTCATAAAATGAGTTAGGGAGGATTCCCTCTTTTTCTACTGTTTGGAATAGTTTCAGAAGGAATGGTACCAGCTCCTCCTTGTATCTCTGGTGGAATTCAGCTGTGAATCCGTCTGGTCCTGGAATTTTTCTGCTTGGTAGGCTATTAATTATTGCCTCAATTTCAGAGCCTGTTATTGGTCTATTCAGAGATTCAACTTCTTCTTGGTTTAGTCCTGGGAGAGTGTAAGTGTCCAGGAAATTATCCATTTCTTCTAGGTTTTCTAGTTTATTTGCGTAGAGGTGTTTATAGTATTCTCTGATGGTAGTTTGTATTTCTGTGGGGTCAGTGGTGATATCCCCTTTATCATTTTTTATTGCATCTATTTGATTCTTCTCTCTTTTCTTCTTTATTAGTCTTGCTAGCGGTCTATCAATTTTGTTGATCTTTTCAAAAAACCAGCTCCTGGATTCATTGATTTTTTGGAGGGTTTTTTGTGTCTCTATCTCCTTCAGTTCTGCTCTTATCTTAGTTATTTCTTGCCTTCTGCTAGCTTTTGAATGTATTTGCTCTTGCTTCTCTAGTTCTTTTAATTGTGATGTTAGGGTGTCCATTTTAGATCTTTCCTGCTTTCTCTTGTGGGCATTTAGTGCTATAAATTTCCCTCTACACACTGCTTTAAATGTGTCCCAGAGATTCTGGTATGTTGTGTCTTTGTTCTCATTGGTTTCAAAGAACATCTTTATTTCTGCCTTCATTTCGTTATGTACCCAGTAGTCATTCAGGAGCAGGTTGTTCAGTTTCCATGTAGTTGAGCAGTTTTGATTGAGTTTCTTAGTCCTGAATTCTAGTTTGATTGCACTGTGGTCTGAGAGACAGTTTGTTATAATTTCTGTTCTTTTACATTTGCTGAGGAGTGCTTTACTTCCAACTTTGTGGTCAATTTTGGAATAAGTGTGATGTGGTGCTGAGAAGAATGTATATTCTGTTGATTTGGGGCGGAGAATTCTGTAGATGTCTATTAGGTCTGCTTGGTGCAGAGCTGAGTTCAATTCCTGGTTATCCTTGTTAACTTTCTGTCTCTTTGATCTGTCTAATGTTGACAGTCGGGTGTTAAAGTCTCCCATTATTATTGTATGGGAGTCTAAGTCTCTCTGTAAGTATCTAAGGACTTGCTTTATGAATCTGGGTGCTCCTGTATTGGGTGCATATATATTTAGGATAGTTAGCTCTTCCTGATGAATTGATCCCTTTACCATTATGTAATGGCCTTCTTTGCCCCTTTGATCTTTGTTGGTTTAAAGTCTGTTTTATCAGAGACTAGGATTGCAACCCCTGCTTTTTTTTTTTTTTTTTCCATTTGCTTGGTAGATCTTCCTCCATCCCTTTTTTTGAGCCTATGTATGTCTCTGCATGTGAGATGGGTCTCCTGAATACAGCAAACTGATGGGTCTTGACTCTTTATCCAATTTGCCAGTCTGTGTCTTTTAATTGGACCATTTAGTCCATTTACATTTAAGGTTAATATTGTTATGTGTGAACTTGATCCTGTCATTATGATATTAGCTGGTTATTTTGCTCGTTAGTTGATGCAGTTTCCTCTTAGCATCAATGGACTATACATTTTGACATGTTTTTGCAATGGCTAGTACCTGTTCTTCCTTTCCATGTTTAGTGCTTCCTTCAGGATCTCTTGTAGGGCAGGCTGTGATGACAAAATCTCTAAGCATTTGCTTGTCTGTAAAGGATTTTATTTCTCCTTCACTTATGAAACTTAGTTTGGCTGGATATGAAATTCTGGGTTGAAAATTCTTTTCTTTAATAATGTTGAATATTGGCCCCCACTCTCTTCTGGCTTGGAGAGTTTCTGCTGAGAGATCTGCTGTTAGTCTGATGGGCTTTCCTTTGTGTGTAACCCAACCTTTCTCTCTGGCTGCCTTAACGTTTTTTCCTTCATTTCAACTTTGGTGAATCTGACAATTATGTGTCTTGGAGTTGCTCTTCTCGAGGAGTATCTTTGTGGTGTTCTCTGTATTTCCTGAATTTGAATGTTGGCCTGACTTACTAGGTTGGGGAATTCTCCTGGATGATATCCTGTAGAGTGTTTTCCAACTTGGTTCCATTTTCCCCATCACTTTCGGGCACACCAATCAGACATAGATTTGGTCTTTTCACATAATCCCATATTTCTTGGAGGCTTTGTTCATTTCTTTTTGCTCTTTTTTCTCTACACTTCTCTTCTCACTTCATTTCATTCATTTGATCTTCAATCGCTGATACTCTTCCAGTTGATCGAGTCAGTTACTGAAGCTTGTGCATTTGTCATGTAGTTCTTGTGTTATGGTTTTCATCTCTATCAGTTCTTTTCAGGTCTTCTCTGCATTAAGTATTCTAGTTATCCATTCATTCATTCTTTTTTCAAGGTTTTTAGTTTCTTTGCACTGGTTACGTAGTTCCGCCTTTGGCTCTGAGAAGCTTAATCGACTGAAGCCTTCTTCTGTCAACTCGTCAAAGTCATTTTCTGTCCAGCTTTGTTCCACTGCTGGCAATGAGCTGTGTTCCTTTGGAGGGGGAGATGTGCTCTTATTTTTTGAATTTCCAGCTTTTCTGCCCTGCTTTTTCCCCATCTTTGTGGTTTTGTCTGTCTTTGGTCTTTGATGATGATGACATACTGATGGGGTTTTGGTGTGGGTGTCGTTTCTGTTTGTTAGTTTTCCTTCTAACAGTCAGGACCCTCAGTTGTAGGTCTGTTGGAGTTTGCTTGAGGTCCACTTCAGACCCTGTTTGCCTGGGTATCAGTAGCAGAGGCTGCAGAAGATAGAATATTGCTGAACAGCGAGTGTTGCTGTCTGATTCTTGCTCTGGAAGCTTCGTCTCAGGGGTATACCCTGCTGTGTGAGGTGTGAGGTGTCGGTCTGCACCTAGTGGGGGATGTCTCCCAGTTAGGCTACTCAGGGGTCAGGGACCCACTTGAGCAGGCAGTCTGTCCGTTCTCAGATCTCAACCTCCATGCTGGGAGATCCACTGCTCTCTTCAAAGCTATCAGACAGGCGCAGTTACCTCTGCTGAGGTTTCTGCTGCTTTTTGTTTAGCTATGCCCTGTCCCCAGAGGAGAGTCTACAGAGGCAGGCCGGCCTCCTTGAGCTGTGGTGAGCTCCACCCAATTCGAGCTTCCCAGCAGCTTTGTTTACCTACTTAAGCCTCAGCAATGGTGGGTGCCCCTCCCCCAGCCTTGCTGCCACCTTGCAGTTAGATCTCAGACTGCTGTCCTAGCAATGAGGGAGGCTCCATGGGCATGGGACCCTCTGGGTCAGGTGTGGGATATAATCTCCTGGTGTGCCATTTGCTAAGACCCTTGGTAAAGCACAGTATTAGAGTGGGAGTTACCCAATTTTCCAGGTGCTGTGTGTCTCAATTTCCTTTGGCTAGGAAAAGGAATTCCCTTCCCCCTTGCACTTCCCAGGTGAGGCGATGCCTCGCCCTGCTTCAGCTCTCGCTGGTCGGGCTGCACCCGCAGACCAGTGCCAACTGTCCGACACGCCCCAGTGAGATGAACCTGGTACCTCAGTTGAAAATGCAGAAATCACCCATCTTCTGTGTTGCTCATGCTGGGACCTGGAGGCTGGAGCTCTTCCTATTCAGCCATCTTGGGTGCACCCCCCAATGTAGAGCTTTTATGCTGTAATTGATCCAACATTCTGTGGAGCACTAAAGAGCAAGGATGGACTGCCCCAACCAGTTTTTGTAATTTCCTAAAATCATACATTCATTTTGCCAGAGGATCATAGAAGTTAAAGACTTAAAACAAACTTTAGCAATTAAGACAGGATATCAAGATGCAAATGCCTAGTTAAAGTGGATCAAATATTCCATCTGCATGTTAAACAAAACCAATTGTTATATTTGTGCTTATGGCAGACCAGAGGCCCAGACTGTCTCCCTTCCACTCAGGTGGCCCTCCAGTCAACCAGCCATAGGCTGCATGATAGCTCTTTTCCAGGATTCTACAGCCTGGAGTAATAAGTCATGCCAAGCTCTCTCTGCTATATCCCGAAGTCTGGCACTCTGCGGGTCAGCCCTTGAGGGCCATCCAGCTTTTATCTCCCAAAACTAAGTTCACTTCGTGTCTCTCACAACAGGGAGGAAACAGCATTCCTTGGAGACCTGAAAGGATGCGATGAACTTAAGAATTTTCAAGAGCTTATCAATCAGTCAGCTGTTGTTCATCCCTGAGCAGAGTGTGGTGGTATTGTGGTGGACCTTTACTGGGCACTCTGCCGAATAACTGGAGTGGCACTTGTGCTTTAGTCCATTTGGCTATCCCTTTCACCCTGGCATTTCATCAACCAGAAGGAAAAAAAAAATAAGACATTGTAAAGCAAGAGAAGCCCCTTATGGGTCTTTCAACTCTCACATCTATTTAGATGCAATTGGAGACCCACAAGGAATACCAGATCAATTTAAAGCTTAAAATCAAATAACTACAGGATTTAAGTCAATATTTTAGTAGGTGACAGTTAATAAAAATGTAGATTAGATGAACTACATCTATTACAACCAACAGCAACAAGCTTTTCATGAGTTAAAAAAAAAAAACAAAAAAACAAAAAAACTCATGTCAGCCCCAGCCCTGGGGCTACCTGACCTGAGAAAACCCTTTATACCCTATGTGTCAGAAACAGAAAAAATGGCAGTTGGAGTTTTAACCCAGACTGTGGGTCCCTGTCCAAGGCCAGTGGCCTATCTCTCAAACAACTAGATGGGGTTTCCAACGGCTGGCCCCCCCCCATGTCTAAGGGCCCTGGTAGCAATGGCCCTGTTAGCACAAGAAGTAGGTAAATTAACCCTTAGGCAAAACCTGAATATAAAGGCCCTCCATGCTGTGGTAACCTTAATGACTACCAAAGGACATCATTGGTTAACAAATGCTAGATTAACCAGGTACAAAAGTTTGCTATGTGAAAATCCCCACATAACCATTGACATTTGCAATACCCTAAACCCCACCACCTTGTTCCCGGTATCAGAGAGCCCAGTTAAACATAACTGTGTAGAGGTATTGGACTCAGTTTATTCTAGCAGGCCCAACTTCCAAGACCATCCTTGAACATCTGTAGACTGGGAGCTGTACGTGGACGGGAGCAGCATCACCAGCCCCTGCAAAGTGACTCTGAAGAAGACGACAAGACCTGCTCCAGTCACACCCGGAAGCTGACTGGTCCATGCATGGCCAAATCATGAGGAAACTCATCGCGGGACTCATTTTCCTTAAAATTTGGACTTGTACAGTAAGGACTTCAACTGACCTTCCTCAGACTGAGGACTGTTCCCGGTGTATACATCAAGTCACTGGGGTAGGACAAAAGGTTGCTACGGTCCTATTATTTTACAGTTATTATAAGTGTACTGGAACTCTAAAAACAAACTTGCTTGTATAATGTTATTCTACACAAGGTATGTAGCCCAGGAAATTACCAACCTGATGCATGTTATGACCCATCTGAGCCTCCCATGACCACAGTTTTAAAAATAAGATTAAGAACTGAAGACTGGTGGGTGCTCATAAACAATACGAGTAAAATGTTAGCCAAAACAAAACAAAAAAAAGAGGTGCTCAAACAAGTCACCTTGAAATTTGATGCCTGTGCTGTCATTAATAGTAATAAGTTAGAAATAGGATGTGGTTCTCTTAATTTAAAAAGAGGCTATATGGCAGAAAATAAGTATATTTGTGATAAATTAGGACTGTATAAAAATAAATGTGGATACTGATCTTGTGTCATTTAGACTACTTGGATAAAAAATGAAAAAATCCTGTCCACTTTAGAAAAGGAAAAGTGGCCCTTCCTGTACCAGTGGTCAGTGTAACCCATTAGAACTAGGAATAATCAACCCCTTTAATCTTCTCTAGGAAAAAGAGGAACACGTAACCCTAAAAATTGATGGGACTGGACTGGATCTTCAAGTAAATATTGTGGTTAGAGGAGAAGTTTATAAACGCTCATCTGAGCCAGTATTTCAACCCTTCTATGATAAACTGAATGTGCCAGTACCAGAAATTCCAGGAAAAATAAGAAATTTGTTTTTGCAATTAGCCGAGCATATAGCCCAGTCTCTCAATGTCACCTCATGTTATGTATGTAGAGGAACTGTAGTAGGAGATCAGTGGCTATAGGAAACCTGAGAATTAGTACCTACAGACCCATTTCCTGATGAATTCCTGGCTCAAAAAAATCACCCTGATAACTTCTGGGTCCTAAAAGCCTCAATCATTAGACAGTACTGTACAGCAAGAGTAGGGAAGGACTTCACCCTTCTTGTGGGAAGACTCAGCTGCCTTAGGCAAAAACTGTATAATAGCACTACAAAAACAGCCACCTGTAGAGTTCACAAGTGTACTACATGAATCACTATCGATCTGTCATGCAGGAAGACATAGGTAGTGAAAATGAAGGTGAAAACTCCCACTAATAAAATAAGTGAGAGTCTCAAAGAGGGGAAATAAAGGAGGAGACCACCCCTCATATTGTCTTATGCCCAATTTCTGCCTCCAAAGAAAGAAGAAGTAAAAACTAAAAGGCAGAAATGAAATCCACAGGCAGACAGCCCAGCGCTGTGCCCTGGGCCTGGTAGTTAAAGATCGATCCCTGACCTAACTGGTTATGTTATCTATAGATTCCAGACATTGTATGGAAAAGCATTGTAAAAATCCCTGTCCTATTCTGTTCTGATCTGATTACTGGTACATGCAGCCCCCAGTCACATACCCCCTGCTTGCTCAATCAATCATGACCCTCTCACGCACACCCCTTTAGAACTGTGAGCCCTTAAAGGGGGCAGGAATTGCTCACTTGGGGAGCTTGGCTCTTGAGACAGGAGTCTTGCTGATGCTCCTGGCCAAATAAACCCCTTCCTTCTTTATCTCGGTGTCTGAGGAGTTTTTTCTGTGGCTCGTCCTGCTACACTGTCTCAAAATGAAACAAAACAAACAAAAAAAACCACAATAGTGCTTTATTTGGTAACTTCATGGCTTCATAAATGTCTTCTAAATACCCCCCCCAAAACACCTGCAAAGAACATAGATGACTTATTTATTTTATTTTATTTTATTAGTTTATTTTTTTTTTGAGACAGAGTCTCACTCTGTAACCTGAGTGCAGTGGTGAGATCTTGGCTCACTGCAACCTCTGCTTCCCTGGCTCAGGTGATCCTCCTGCGTCAGCCTCCCAAATAGCTGGAACTACAGGCATGCACCACCACATCTGGCTAATTTTCAGTAGAGATGGGGTTTCACCACATTGGTCAGGCTGGTCTTGATCTCCTGGCCTCAAGTGATCTGCCCTCCTTGTCCTCCCAAAGTGTTGAAATTACAGGCATGAGCCACCATACCTGGTAGATGGCTCATTTTAAAAGGTTAATTTTTTGTACTGTTTTTGTTGGAGACTGCTTGCTGGTAAGATTTTAAAAACGGAACATGCTAGCCATGTAAGAATGGCCTGATTAAAAAACAAAAAAATGGAACATGCAACTTGATAACTGGCATTCAAATTTGATAGAAATTAAATCTTAAAGTTTCTGAACCATGAGATTGCTGAATCACATCTCTTCTGCTTAGAAAAATGGGAAACGTTGGCAGTGGAATGTAAACTCCTAAACACTATTGATAAAATCTATTACGTCAAAATACATTAAAAACAAAAAATAGTGAGAAAGTTTATATCATCATTTGGACTTAATTGTGTTCCTAGCCAAACAAAACTTTTCTATCTGCGGTTATAAAGCAGATATACCATCAGCAAACAAAAGAAATATTTTGATGCTAGTAGAAATAGACCTAAGTTGCAATCCAGTTTTGAAGGGTAATTTTGTAAAAATTAAACATCTTCCTTTGGAACAGAGGTCCCCATTCCCCAGACCACGGACCAGTACCGTCCGTGGCCTGTTAGGAACAAGGCCATACAGCACGAGGTGCGCAGTGGGCAAGCCAGTGAAGTTTCATCTGTATTTACAGCCACTCCCATTACTCGCTTTACCACCTGAGCTCCGCCTCCTGTCAGATCACTGGCGGCATTAGATTCTTACAGGAGCACGAACCCTATCGTAAACTGCACATGCAAGGGATCTAGGTTTCCTACTCCTCATGAGAATCTAATGCCTGACCATCTGTCACTGTCTCCCAGCACCCCGACATGGGACCGTCTAGTTGCAGGAAAACAAGCTCAGGGATCCCACTTATTCTACATTACGGTGAGTTGTATAATTATTTCGTTATATATTACAATATAATACTAACAGAAATAAAAATGCACGATAAATGTAATGAGCTTGAATCATCCTGAAACCATCCCCACCACCTACCCCCATTCATGGAAAAATTGTCTTCCACAAAACCAGTCCCTGATGTCAAAAAGGTTGGTGACTGCTGCTTCAGAAGATGGTTTTATTCAGTATGTATTTCCAAACAAATTTAGAATTCATTCATTCATTTTTTGGGAAATTGCATTAAAATAGTGGTAAATGTTTAAAAAAAAGCAAAATCATAGTCTTTTTTGTGGAACTCCTAATATTGCATATAGTTATTAAATATTTGAAGTGACCAAATGTGTTCATATTAAAGATGACCAAATTAAAATAATCATTTTTGGGCCTCTTCCTATTTTTTTTTTTTTTTTTAGACCAAGTCCCACTCTGTCACCCAGGCTGGAGTGCAGTGGTGTGATCTCGGTTCACTGCAACCTCTGCCTCTCAGCTTCAAGCAATTCTCCTGCCTCAGCCTCCTGAGTAGCTGGGATTATAGGCATGCACCACCACGCCCAGCTAATTTTTGTATTTTTAGTAGAGACAGGGTTTCACCATGTTGACCAGGCTGGTCTTGAACTCCTGACTTCAGGTAATCCACTTGCCTCAGCCTCGCAAAGTGCTGGGATTACAGGCCTGACCCCAGGCTGACATCTTCCCTATTTCTGAGAAGATCGGTGCTGAATGCGTCAAACATTTATTGGAACAACTGGATGTGGATGGACCAAATATAAACCTCTGCTGTGGTCAAGGAAATGACAGCACTACTACTATGCCTGGCGTTCATGGTAGTGTTTACCAAAGATCAAAGGAACTGATCAAAGTCCTTTCTTGTGCTTTCTGCAAGTTATTCTCAGAAACTTTGCAGAGTTTACTGTTTTTTGTTTTGTTTGTTTGTTTTTTGTTTGTTTTGTTTTGTTTTTTGAGACAGAGTCTCACTGTGTCGCCAGGCTGGAGTGCAGGCCAAATTGCACCATTGCGCTCCAGCCTGGGTGACAAAGCAAGACCCTGTCTGAAAAACAAATAAATGATAAAACCCCAAACAAACAAATAAACAAAAAATAAAATGTGAGAAAAGAAAAGAAAATAAATTTTGAAGAAAAATAATATAGAGAAATGACAATAGATGTGGGCTTACCTTGCCAGAAGAAACTCAAAGGGTATTGTTTGAATGCCCTATTTTTTTTTTCCCAGGAGCTGGACACTTGTCCTAAAGGAATCGATCAAATAATAACAACGTTTACTCTCATTCTCTCTCTCTCTTTTTTTTTTAGATGGAGTTTTACTCTTGTTACCCAGGCTGGAGTGCAGTGGCTCAATCTCACTGCAGCCTCCACCTCCCAGGTTCAAGCAATTCTCCTGCCTCAGCCTACTGAGTCACTGGAGGTACCAAGTAGGTGCTTGCCAGCATGCCTGGCTAATTTTTTGTAGTTTTGGTAGAGGCAGGGTTTCACCATGTTGGCCAGGGTCATCTCAATCTTCTGACCTCAAGTGATCCCCCTGCCTCAGCCTCCTAAAGTGCTGGGATTACAAACGTGAGCCACCGTGCCCAGTCCTGCCTTTGTTTTACTTGATTTTTGTAGAATAATTTTGGAATTTTTTTTTTTAAACATGGAAGATATCCATGATGAGCTTTCTGGCAAAGATATTTGGAAAATAATGGAAGATTTTTAATGTGAATGCTTTTGAAAAATACTGGGATTGGAATCAGTTTCAAAGAAATAAAAATATAAACAGTATTACAATTCTGGAATTTTTTGTAAAATGGGACTTAATGTGAATCTCCGCTAAACTATGCCCCTTTCTTAGCTATTTGTATATCTGTCATCTCATATGAAAAACCCTTTTAAAATTAAAATTAATAAGAACTGTTGCAATGATCAATTATGAGTGAGGAAAGATGGGCAAATCTGAGTGTAGTAGCTGATGGACATGAATATGCAAAGACCAATTTTTACTAAGTCATTGACAGTTTTGCAGGAGTTACAACTGGAAAAGAGAAACTAATGTATTATTCTTTACTATAGCTGATAAATACATATAGATAGTTTTTTCTCTTTAAAAATACATTCAGGTAACTAAAAACATTAATCATTTCTTTAAATTTAAAAAAAATTTTAGAGACAGGATCTCCTTATGTTGCCTAGGCTGGTCTCAAACTCCTGGGCTCAGACAATCCTCTCACCTTGGCCTCCCAGAGGAGCTGGGATTATGGACATGAGCCACTGAGCCCAGCCCCAGAAACTAATTTACTACCTTTTACTACAACATATATATACACACACACACACACACACACACACACATATATATTTTTTACTACACACATATATGTGTGTGTGCGTGTGTGTATACATATATATGTGTGTATATATATACACACACATACCTTCATGTAGTTTTTCTTCTTTTAAAAATACATTAATGGGCCTGGCACGGTGGCTCATGTCTGTAATCCTAGCACTTTGGGAGACTGAGTGGGGCGGATCACCTGAGGTCAGGAGTTTAAGACCAGCCTGGCCAATATGGTGAAACCCTGTCTCTACCAAGAATACAAAAATTAGCCAGGTATGGTGGTGCATGCCTGTAGTCCCAGCTACTCAGGAGGCTGAGGCAGGAGAATCACTTGAACCCAGGAGGCTGAGGTTGCAGCGAGCTGAAATTGCACCACTGCACTCCAGCCTGGGCGACAGAGCAAGATGCCATCTCAAAAAAAAAAAAAAAAAAAAAAACAACCCATTAATGTAGTTTAAAATATTAATCATTTACCATTTTCTTGTTTATACTATGATATTTATTTTGATTTTGGTTTTTTCTAATGGCATGCTTATATATTTGAAGTTCAATAAAAGAAAAATTTCAAAGTCTTTGCTTTTTCCTGGCCATAACTATTATTTATTTTGCTTCATGACTATGACTAAAAATAATTTTGTCATGTAGAGGAAGGGGGTATTAAAGAAGGGGTCACGTTAGATATGAATCTTCTTTGTAAGTTGTGCAAAGAGGGCTTTTTTTTGTTAAAGTATTCAGAAAATTGAATAACTTCTTACTTCTTGATCAAGATTTGAGTTTAGGGCTTGGACTTTGCTCCTATTTCAGTTTATCCAGATCTTGATAGATTAGGGAGTCTATCACAAAACTCACACATAGTGGGTGCTTTAATACATATTTCTTTATGTTATTTTTTGAGATGGAGTTTCGCTCTTGTTGCCCAGGTTGGAGTACAATGGTGTGATCTTGGCTCCCTGCAACCTCCGCCTCCTGGGTTCAAGTGATTCTCCTGCCTCAGCCTCCCAAGTAGCTGGGATTACAGGAATGCGCCACCGCACCTGGATAATTTTTGCATTTTTAGTAGAGATCTGGTTTCTCCATGTTGGTCAGACTGGTCCTAAACTCCTGACCTCAGGTAATTCACCCGCCTTGGCCTCCCAAAGTGCTGGGATTACAGGCATGAGCCACCGCACCTGGCCTATTTCTTTATTTTTTATTTTATTTTATTTTTTGAGATGTATTCTCATACTATCACCCAGGCTGGAGAGCAGTGGCATATTCTCGGCTCACTGCAGCCTTGGCCTCCCAGGTCCAAGCCATTCTCCTGCCTCAGCCTCCCGAGTAGCTGGGATTACAGGTGCGTGCCATCACACCTGGCTAATTTTTGTATTTTTAGTAGAGATGAGGTTTCACCACTTTGACCAGGTTGGTCTTAAAGTCCTGACCTCAAGTGATCCGCCTGCCTCAGCCTTTCAAAGTGCTGGGATTACAGGCATGAGCCACTGTGCCAGGCCTCTTTCTTTTTTTAAATATGGAAACTGGGTCTTACTATGTGGTCCAGGCTGGTCTGGAACTCCTGAGTGCAAATGATCTTCCCACCTTAGCTTTCCAAAGTGATTGCAGGTGTGAGCCACTGCGCCTGACCTGATAAATATTTCCTGAACAAATGAGTGAATGAATGAGTGAATGGAGGACTCTGTTACCTGGCAGTGCACCCCTTCTGCATAACGGAATGTGTGAATTATTAATAGGACTTCAAGAGAATGTAAAAACATACCAAGAAGGCACCAAGGATGAGACAGGTCATTACTGTAAGATTTCTGGAAGATTTATAAACTTTGCATGGGTTTTAATACCTTGGTTGTACACAGCTTAGTTAGTGAGAAATTAAGAACCATGAAAACAAGGTGTTTCCTTAATGAATAAAATTTAATTTCAGAGGAAGCTAAGTGGTCAGGAAAAATGACAAAATAACAAGAGGGGTTGCAATAAGTAGAAAACAACACACAGAAAGGAGGGACACCACCCTAGCTAAGAAGTTATAGAGCATCCAGCACACGTTTTTGGCTCCTTGACAACCAAACTGGAGAAATGCAATTTGTGATTTATGGCATCGGTGTGAGGGTGAATTGAACGTTTAATACAAATTTCTAATTGAGAGTCCATCACGTCTGCCCTAAAATAGCTCAGCTGCTTAAGAAGGGCGGTATTTGCATCCTTCCTCTTCTACACTCACTGATGGTAATTAACAGCTGAGCTGGGATAACTAAAAAAAGGGCTGAGAAAAAGAGGAAGGATTTGAAAATGCTTGGTGTGAGTTCTCAGTACGTTTTCAGTAAGTGTGTGCACTCTCCGTTTCTCACCATCGTGTCTCCCACCAAGGCTCCCGACTCCTTGCAGAAACACATGCCATCCAGTCCCCAGAGCTTCTCTTCTTGCTGTGAAATGCACTGTCTAGGTGTTTCTCACGCCATTCCCTGTGCTCCAGTGGAAGTTTGGTGGTGGATGTGGGCAGGTAAATGTCAGTCATCATGTCCAGCTGGGGCCTGGTATTTTCATGCAATTCCTAAGAAGCCCAGTGAAATAGATCAGTTTGGGACTTAGATTGGAGGCAAGAAACAGGAACTAGAATTGGAGCAAAGACAAGATATGGTTCATTACATAGAAGAGGCACTCAGGCTGGACACAGTGGCTCATGCCTATAATCCCAGTATTTCAGGAGGCCAAGCTGGGAGGACTGCTTGAACCGAGGGGTTTAATATCAGCCTGGGCAGCATAGTGGGACCCTGTCTCTACAAAAAAAAAAAAAAAAAAAAATTAGCTAGCTGTGGTAGCACATGCTTGCAGTCCCAGCTACTTGGGAGGCTGAGCAGGAGGATTGCTTGAGCCCAGGAGGTTGAGGCTGCAATGAACCATGATCATGCCATTGCACTTCAGCCTGGGCAACAGGTTGAGATCATGCCTCCAGAAAACAAACAAAAATATGCTACTCGATTAGCATCCCAAAATGGTTTTAGTTTATATAGAGGAGAGCCACAGAAAACTATGATTAGCATATTATTTGCAGCTGTGAAATATTAGCAATATCAGGGAAATGATTAAGTAAATTCTGGGTATACCAACTTAAGGATTTTAGGTGACCAAAAAAAAAAAAAGTTGATTCATGCTCCATTACTGTAGCTAGAGTTGTTGCCTGATTGTCAAATCACAATGCCTCAAAAGAAGTTTCCCTTGCTCTTATGATACGTACAAACTCAACAAACTGGCTTACATCGCCTCTTTAGATTCAACCTTCAAAGTTTCCCTTGCCCTTCTCCCATCTACAATGCATGTGTGCTGTTGCCTCTGCCTAGAGCTGTCCCTCCTTGTTGCCCAGGAAACTCCTGCTAATTCTTCCGATCTTAGCTCAGACCTCGCTTGGCGAGGGGAACCTGACCACCTCCCCCAACCCCGAGACTAGATCTGGGGCTATAGCACTTTGTAATTTCCATATACTATCATAACTATCCAATTACTTCTGACACTAGACCATCAGCTCAATGAAGGCAGTGAACATTGTATCCCCAGGACCTCATTCCATCCTTCCCTTATGCATGAGTCTTTATACTGAGTGTAAATGGAAGAACTGGCAGGGCACAGTGCTCCATGCTTGTAATTCCAGATCTATGGGCAGCTAAAGTGGGAGGATCACTTGAGCGAGCCCAAGAGCTGAGACCAGCCTGGGCAACACAGGGAGATTCCATCTCTATAAAAAATAATAGTTTAAAAAAAATGAAAGAATCGACAACTGTGTATGAGATATGATTACAATTGTTAAAAATCATACCTTTTGAACAATATAAAAGAAACATTATACAACAAAGTGTTAGTATTTTAGTCACCAAATTTCTATTATAACCATATATTATTTTTATAATTACAATAAATCATTTTGTCTTTTTTTTTCTTCCCTTTTTTAGAGACAGGCTCTCACCCTGTCTCCCAGGAGCCATCACAACCCACTACAACTTAGAACCGTCTCAAGCAATCCTCCTGCCTGCATCCCCTCAACCCAAGCCCCCAGTAGCTGGGACTACAGGCACATGCCACCTTGCCTGGCTCATTTTTGTTACATTTGAAACTAATGCACCCCAAAAAGGGAAACTATCAGAATTCAGCACTGTGGCTGAGAATGATATTTCAAGCATAGTGCCGATAACAGTGCTTTCAGTAGAAAAATAAAAATAGAAGGCTGGGGTAACCTTTGGGTGGAGGAAAGCGACATTTCTATAAACAACCCATACGTGGGCTACAGCAGAAGAGGCAGGCTCAGAGTGACAGGGGAAATATCACGGGGCTGGATACACCTGCCCAGGGGACAGGCAGTGACCAACCTGTGAAAAAGGCAAAGACCACAAGAGAGGAAGAAGGGTGGAGAGAGCAAAGATGAACCAGTGGATGCTGAAGGAGGAGAAGGAATGAAGAGGGAGTAGGTGAGGAGAACCCCGAGGGCAGCAAGGGACAGCCAGGAGCAGACAGCTCCCACCCGGACGAGGAAGGCAGGGCTTGGTTTAGATGCATCAAGTGAAAAAGGGGTAGAAGGCTCACACCTGTCATCCGAGCACTTTGGGAGGCCAATGTGGGAGGATCACCTGAGGTCAGGAGTTCCAGACCAGCCTGACCAACATGGTGAAACCCATCTCTACTAAAAATACAAAAATGAACTGGATTTGGTAGCACGGGCCTGTAATCCTAGCTACTCTGGAGGCTGAGACTGGAGAATCGCTTGAACCCGGGAGGCGGAGGTTGCAGTGAGCCGAGATCAAGCCACTGTACTCCAGCCTGGGTGACAGAGAGATACTCCGTCTCGAAAAATAAAATTAAAAAGAATGAGAGAGGAGTAAAAAGGGGGTTCCAAGGAAACTGAGTGGAGATGGCCGGGGGTGTGTGTGGAAGATGGGTTGTGTGGAGCAAAGGGCACATGAGCAACAAGGCTCCAGAAAAAGACCCCACGAGAAACTTAAAGAAGGATGCTTGCAGCTTGGTAGAAGGGAGAATCAGAATTTGTCTGAAAAAAACGTTGGAGGTGTCAGAAAGAATGGTGTCAAAGGTGAAGGAAACTTGGGAGTTCAATGGAGATGAAGAAATCTCCTCATGTGGCGAAACTAAACTGAAAGTTGACACGCATGTGACTAACCCAGAAAGCAAGGGACACAGCCCAGCCCAGGGAAGAGCTGGAGAAATGGGCGAGGGGGTGGAAATGAGTTGTTTGCTGTGCAAGAAGAAACTGGGTGGAGATCAATGTCAGGGGCAATTTCTGGCTTGTTTGATGCTAGGCTGGGACACTTATGTAATGACAGCTTGTAAGGACTGTCTTAAAATAACAGCAATAATAACAACAGCAAAAAGGGAGCTGGAGTGTTTACTGACAGCTGCCGCAAGCCAGGCAGGAGAATGAGGGTGGCTAGGGGATGGAAGGTGAGGGTCCTTAGGTAGGTGGTTCAGGGGACCCAGGAGAATCAGTGTTAAAGGATTTGAGGAACTCGATCCAGCAACTCCAGTCTTCTGGAAAATTCCCCTGCACTTCTAATTCAGGGTCTGACTGATGAGCTTTGGTCTGTATGCGGAGTCAGATCCCAGCTGGAGACCCAATACCATGAAGTCAGTTATCTCTGTCCCAAATGCACAAAGTTGCACCATTCACCAAGCACATTAATAAAGCAAAATAAGAAGTTATTCCTTTCCCAGGCATCACCAGTAACTGACAGAAGAATCTGAGCTAAAAAAGCAATAGCACCACCACTGTACATATGACACCCACAGACCTGCTTCTTGCAGAGAGCGTCCTAACCGGACAGTTTAGAGGCCTCTCTCCTATATCCAAACACTGCATCTCATCCATGATCCCGACAGAATATATGCCAGGAGCTGCTGTATCCTTCTAGCCAAGTGTGACCTAAACACTCCTGGTTGTCATGCCCCGAATTCACACCTAGGAAATGATGGAAATATACCCTAGGCTGCAGTCATGTGCGCGCATGCAGAGACACACACACACACACAAACACACAGGACACTAGTGTGCAAAACTTCAGAGCTCAAGAACCACATTTCCTGCCATGCTGATCATTCAGGAGTGAGGCTCAGGCTGATGACCAGAAACAGGGCAAAAGATGCAGATGGAGTCTGGATGGCCCTCAGATCTCTGATTCTGGCCTTTTCTCAGGGTCAGCAGCATCCTTGTCTCTCTCATCATCAACAATTTTCTTGCTCAATAGAAAAAGCCTGGGCAACATAGTGAGACCCCATCTCTATGAATAATAAAAAAAAATTAGCTGGGCATGGAGTCACACATCCCTGTGGTCCCAGCTACTCAGGTGACTGAAATGGGAGGATCTCTTGAACCCAGGAGGTTGAGGCTGCAATGAGCCATGGTCATGCCAATGCACTCCAGCCTGGGAGATGAGTCAAGACTCTGTCTCAAAACAAACAAACAAATTACAACAACAACAAAAACTCAGGCTGGGCACAGTGGCTCATGCTTGTAATCCTAGCACTTTGGGAAGCCGAGGCAGGAGGATCATGAGGTCAGGAGATCGAGACCAGCCTGGACAGCATGGTGAAATCCTGTCTCTACTGAAAATACAAAAAATAAGCCAGGCATGGTGGTGCACACCTGTAGTCCCAGCTACTTGGGAGGCTGAGGCAGGAGAATCGCTTGAATCTGGGAGGTGGAGGTTACAGTGAGCAGAGATCATGCCACTGCATTCCAGCCTGGGCGACAGAGCAAGACTCTGTCTCAAAAAAAAACCCCCAAAAAACCCAAAACAATTTTCTTGGACCCACAAGTCAATGAATTCCCTTTCTGGGCTAATTTCACTTGCGTTGGGGCTCTGTCTCTTATCAAATCAATATACCCAGGCTGGTGAAATCAGTGTGAGCCTTTGCCCAAAATAATCTAGCTGGCAGAAGAAGAGAAGCAGGCTCCCCACAGCAGAAGGGGGCTAGTGAGAATCTGGGTATTTATGGCCCATGAGTGCTTACTCTTGGCTTTGGAAGTATCCTGGTGAGTATTGCCATAGGTCACAGCAGGAGTCCTAAAAGGAAGACACTCAGATTAAGCTGGAAAATTAGGGCTTTGATCAGTTCCTCTGATCAGTTCCTTTGATCTTTGGTAAACACTACCATGAACGCCAGGCATAATAGTGGTGCTGCCATTTCCTTGACCACAGCAGAGGTTTATATTTGGGTAACGGACGCATTGGAGACAGCTGGGCAGGGGGCTGGGGGGATAGGTAGCTGCTATCTAAACTGCAACCTCAGTAACTATGACCATGAATATGATTGCAGGTTTGACTGCTCATTTAGAGGGCTTGTCATTTGGAGGAGAGCTTTAGCTGATCTGGGGGACAGTCAGAGACATGCAATACATATGACTCAAGAGGCTGTCTAGTGTGACACGCAATCAGGAATAGCCCTGCAATTCTGCTGGATTAGGTCATAAAGGCATCTCCCAAAAGAAAAGTGTATGAGATGTCAGCAGTCTAATAGGTCATACGTCTGCAAACAGTGGGGTGGCCATCAGATCCCATCTGGGACAGTCGTGGTTTACACCTACTATGTTGGCATAATTATTAATAGCACCCTCTTTCACGCTCAGAAGTATCTGGTTTGAATGGTAAATTCTGTGGTCCCCTAGTGGACAGCAAACTTGATGTGTCACGGTTGAAGGGAGAGTTGGGTCTTGAGGTTCCTATGGGAAAGAGGAATGGTGACCTCTGCTCCAGTGAGTGCAGGAAGCCCCAGGGAACAGGGAGCGGAGGGGAGGAGGGAAGGGACATCTCTAGGAAGAAAGAGAAAAAGATGAAACTGCTGTCCATTGTTGATGGCAAAAAAGAGGAAGTTATCAGGGACACACAAATGGTATGGAAAAAAATCAGTAGCCACAAGAAAACTGCTGAGGACAGAATGGGTGGACCCACTGGTGAGCTCAGAACCACCAGGACATGTGTTCCTCAGCACAGCAAGGATGACCTTGGAGGAGGCTAGTGTCACAGAGGGCAACACAGAGTGGGTCATGGAGACAGAACCAGACAGGACAGAATCCAGGGCCTGAGTCACTCGCTGCAGGCAGTCAGGTCAGGGTGTGTCACTGCCAGGGACCAGAGCTCTGCAGAGAAGATGACAAATGCATTCAGGCCAGCAAGGTCTGGGTCAAGGGAGCAAGACAGTTTCCTCTTCTGTCACCCACAACTATGAGTCCCTTAAGGAAAGACTGTGCCATCCATTTCTGGCTCCCCTGCACTTATTACCGTGCCAAGCACATGATATATAGTAGACGAATTGGTGTATCAATGAATATCTCAGAAAATAAAGGGAGAAAAGCAAGAGTAAAATGTGGAAATACAGGAAGTGGCACTGAAGCAGAAACATGTAGAAAGGACAGAAAAAGTGAAGGCAAGAATTGAAAAAACAGAGACCCCAGGAAGTGGTGAGAGAAAGGAACTGAAAATGGGACGGTGTATGTACCATGAAAGCTAAAGGCCCAGGCTACAGGGCTGGAAAACTTAAGAAACAATATGGGAAAAGAATGAAAATTATAGTTTCTTGTATCATGGGAATTTGAACGAAATCACTTGGTGAGAACTTCTTTATTTGATGGGATTAGTGAGGACAGCACGTTCACTCAACTTGTATCAAAGTAATTGAAAGCCAAAAATGGGCCAGACACAGTGGCTCACACCTGTAGTCTTAGCTACTTGGGAAGCTGGGGTGGAGGATTGCTTGAGCCCAAGAGGTTGAGGCTGCAGTGAGCTATGATTGTACCACTGCACTCCAGCCTGGGTGACAGAATGAGCCCATCTCAAATAAATAAACAAATAAACACATAAATAAATAAATAGGCCTGGCACGGTGGCTCACGCCTGTAATCCCAGCACTTTGGGAGGCCGAGGCAGTCAAATCACAAGGTCAGGAGTTCGAGACCAGCCTAACCAATATGGTGAAACCCCGTCTCTACTAAAAATGCAAAAATTAGCTGGGCATGGTGGTGTGCACCTGTAGTCCCAGCTACTTGGGAGACTGAGGCAGGAGAATTGCTTGAACCCAGGTGGTGGAGGTTGCAGTGAGCCAAGTTCATGCCACTGCACTCCAGCCTGGGTGACAGAGCGAGACTCCGTCTCAATAAATAAATAAATAAAAGCCAAAAAGGAAACAAGAAAAGTCTCTCTCTCTCTCTCTCTTTTGAAACAGAGTCTTGCTCTGTTGCCCAGGCTGGAGTGCAGTGGCGTGATCTCTGCTCACTGCAACCTCCGCCTCCTGCGCTCAAGCATTTCTCCTGCCTCAACCTCCCAAGTAGCTGGGATTACAGGCATGTACCACCACACCCAGCTAATTGTTTTTGTATTTTTAGTAGAGATGGGGTTTCACCATGTTGGCCAGGCTGGTTTCGAACTCCTGACCTCAAGTGATCTGCCCGCCTCGTCCTCCCAAAGTGCTAGGATTACAGGCGTGAGCCACTGTGCCTGGCCAGAAAGATCTATTTCTTTTGAAAGTACCAACCACTATGTAAAAGTAAGGGGCTATTATCATATTGTATTATATAAGTTAGAGTACTTATTTATGGCTTGGAAATAATAGCAATAGTAAATAACATATAGGAAAGCGAGCTCTATGCTAATGCCTTCACTATAATGTCAGTGTTTTTTCGTTTTGTTTTGTTTTTCCAAGAGAGTCTTGCTCTGTTGCCCAGGCTGATGTGCAGTGGTGCAATCTCAGTTCACTGCAACCTTTGCCTCCAGGGTTCAAGTGATTCTCCTGCCTCAGCCTCCACACCTGGCTAATTTTTGTATTTTTAGTAGAGACGAGGTTTTACCATGTCGGCCAGGCTGGTCTCCAACTCCTGACCTCAAGAAATCTGCCTGCCTCAGCCTCCTAAAGTGCTGGGATCACAGGCGTGAGTCACTGCGCCCAGCCAATGTGAGTGTTTATTTGACCTCACCATTTTGCCGACTATCTTGATCTTCTGCCTGCCATAAAACTCTAAGCTGGGACCAGCCAAGGCTACGTTGAACAGGTACAGGAACCTGCTAATATTAATGACAAAAGTCCCTTCTTGAAGATGGATTTCTAATGACGTCTGGGAATTTCTGGTCATTTCAGGCATGAAATCTACACTTTCAGAGAATGGAATTAAGTGAGGAGGAATTAATACAGTAGAGACACAGAAGCACTAGAAAAGAAAGTAAGGGAATGTTTATTTATCAAATACCTGCGAAGTGACAGGCAAGGCGCTATATATTGTTTTTCTCATTTGCTCTCTTTCCTTTGACATAGCTTTCTTTCACCCCCAAATCCAGGCCCTCTTGGGAAGATACATTAATGACTCAAGAAAACAAACCCATGATCTCAGATTTTCCCTTTTGGAGGGAGTAGTGTGTGTCGTAGGGATGGGGCTCGGCCCCGGGCTAATTTGTGATAGAGAACAAGGTTTCTCCCCGGTTGAGACACCACCTCTGCCAACCCCCATCTGATCTCCAGTCTCACTTTTTTTTTTTTTTTTTTTTAATAGGGAGTCTCGCCCTGTCGCCCAGGCTGGAGTGCAATGGCCCGATCTTGACTCACTGCAAGCTCCGCCTCCTGGGTTCAAGCGATTCTCCTGTCCCAGCCTCCGAAGTAGCTGGGATTACAGGCACCTGCAACCATACCCAGCTAATTTTTTGTATCTTTAGTAGAGACGGGATTTCACCATGTTGGCCAGGCTGGTCTCGAACGCCTGACCTTGCGATCTGCCTGCTTCAGTCTCCCAAAGTGCTGGGATTACAGGCGTGAGCCACCGCTCCTGGCCTCCATTCTCACTTTCTTGTCCTGCTTCTTGGTACAACTTAGTTGACTTATAATGAAGTAGCCAGGTGGTGGGGAGTGTCATCTATTTCTCAAGAATATGTATAATTTGAATGAAAACTGGAGTGAAGGCAATGCCTGACTAAGGAGAATGAATGGTGGATGCCAAAATTTCAGGCATTGTAGGGAACAGCATTCTCTAGGAAGAATGCAAGACTCCCAAGCCCCTCAAAGCACATTGTGTAGGTGACTGTATGCTCCACCCGTCTGTAAGGTTGGTCCAAGGCAAAGGGGATGTTGCTGTCAGCTTTTTGCATCTCAGACTTCTGCCAGCCTTCACATAGACCAGTATGGATAAGCAGCTTCCAGATGCCTAGAGGATGACTGGCTCCCACAGTGATCTGGGACTTGGCTGGCTCTGTGCTCTGCAAACAGAACTGCACTCTGTGCTATCCAGAGTTCTGTGGATTCCCCTTTTCTCCATTGTCCTCACTGGTCTACATTCTCAATTCTCCCAAAGTATAAAATATTGAACGTGGGTTGCTAAAGACGGAATGTTTATGCCCCCTTACCCATCCAATGAGCGGTTCACATGTTGAAACTGAATCCCCAATGTAGTGGTATTTGAAGATGGGGCCTTTGGGAGGTGATTAAGTTGTGAGTGTGGAACGCTAAGGGAGAAGACTGGGTATCTATACTCAAGGAAATGGGCCCTCACCAGACACTGAATCTACTGGGACCTTGATCTTGGACCTCCCAGCCTCCAAAACTGTGAGAAATAAATGCTTGTTGTTTATAAGCTGCCAGATCTATAGTATCTTGTTATTGCAACCCAAACAGACTAAGACGTTGGCAAACCTTGGGAAGAGTTTTGCTCGATTAGCTAAAGTATATAAAAAGGTCCCTGAAATAGTGAAGCCCTGGACTCTGTGTAGAGGAAGATGCTCAAGCTCTGCTATACTAAGAATGCAAGCACATGACACTCTTGCTTGGAGAGACTGATTTGTTTGCATAGTTGAAAGTTGTAAGTTTATAAGATGGGCTTCTGGATTTTGTTCCACAGTTTGTTCAAAGTTTTACTGCTTGAAAAGCTAAGATTCCATTTCAAATAGAAAAAAGGGGGTGTGGCCAGGCACAGTGGCTCACACCTGTAATCCCAGCACTTTGGGAGGCTGAGGCTGTCGGATCATTTGAGATCAGGAGTTTGAGACCAGCTTGACCTACATAGTGAAACCCCATCTCTACTAAAATACAAAAATTAACCGGGCATGGTGGCAGGTGCCTGTAATCCCAGCTACTCAGGAGGTTGAGGCAGGAGAATGGCTTGAACCCAGGAGGCGGAGGTTGCAGTGAGCTGAGATTGCACCACTGCACTCCAGCCTGGGCGACGGAGCAAGACTTCCTCTCAAAAAAGAAAAAAGAAAAAAGAGAGCGTGAGACCTCAGCTCTCTGGCCACCTGATATAAATCGTTTGGTCAATCCAAGACCAAAACTGGGTTCTAGCAAGTGGGCACTTTGTAGTGAGTGTGCAGGGGAATCACTCTAGCATGCAGTTCTGTTTGCAGGGCCAGAGAGAGAAATTTCCCCAACCTGCACTGGCCACTGTCGAGCTGTTTGAACGTACTCCAAGCACCTTACCCTAACCACTTCCTTCCCCGCCTTCCCTTGCTTTCCCTGCCAATCTCAAAACACGACCGTATTAACACCTAAGGCTTTGGAGAAATGAGAGATCTTAATCTGAAAAAACAGTGCTAATTCTAAACTGCTGCACTTTTAATGAGCTTTTTAGAACTCATAGCAATTTAGAACTAACTAGAATAGTTTAGCACCTTTTATCGAGTCTTATGGCTATAAAACCCTGAGCACTGAACTGAGAATATGCTATGAGGTAAAAGAGTCACTGAATTTCAAAGCAGAGAGAGACTTCTGAGAGGATTTAGTAGAAGGCTGTTAACTCACAACTGTAGAGACAGCCTTACTCAAGAAGTTAAGCTGATGGCCTAAAAGATCCAGGACCCTAAGAGTCAAAAACAGAGCAAGAGCACGGGTGGTTCTGACAGCTGGCTCAGCCCTATTACTTTCTTTTCTTTCTTTTTGTAGAGATGGGGTCTCACTAAGTTGCCCAGGCTGGTCTCGAACTCTGGGCTCAAGCAATTCACATGCCTTGGCCTCCCCAAGTATTGAGATGACAGGTGTGAGCCACTGTGCCTGGCCCCAGCCCTATTTCTACTACAACATGGCTCAAAAGAAACTGAAGAAAAGCTTATTACATTATAGTACAGAATGGGAGGATGAGGATGGATGAATTCAAGTTACAGGTATTTTTGAAAGTGAGATATAAGAAGTTTAAGATAGATTGATAAGTAATAGGGACACCATAAAACTTTCAGCCTAGTGGATTTGTCCTAAAAATTTAACAAAATGCTTCCACGGAGGCCCATTTGGCCAGAGAATGTGAGACAAACACCATCATCCAGGCAACTTTGGTGCAATGCCTGTCATTGCATGCCCAGAGAGCAGCAGGCCAAGCTACCTCCTTGTCTAGGACACTCTGATGCACAAGTACAGAATTCTTGAAAAACAGAACTCTGGATGGATTTGAAGGAAATGAGGCAATTGGAAGTCAGTTTGATACAGAACAGAGTCACAAACTTTCGAATTGGACAAATTCAGATCCAGGACCTACTACAGTGTGATTTTAACCCCTTGAATCTCAGATTCCTCACCTGTAAAATGGAATTAAGAGTATTCAGCCATGAAAATGTAAATTAGTACAACCACTATGGAAAACAGTATGGAGATTCCTCAAAGAACTCAGAGTAGAACCACTATTCGATCCAGCAATACCATTACTGGGTATCTACCCAAAGGAAAAGAAGGCATTATATGAAAAAGACGCACACACATGCATGTTTTGAACAGCACAGTTCACAATTTCGAAGATGTGGAACCAACCTAAGTGCCCATTAACCAACGAGTGGATAAAGAAAATGTGGTATATGTACACCACGGAATACTACTTAGCCACAAAAAGGAACAAAGTAATGTCTTTTGCAGCAACTTGGATGGAGCTGAGGGTCATTCTTTTTTCTTTTTTTTTTTTTTGAGATGGAGTCTCACTCTGTCACCCAGGCTTTGTATAGGGCCTAATGTATGTGGTTCAGATAGGTTAAGACCAAGGTTGGCTTAAAAAAAAAAAAACAAAAAACTGGGCCTTTTTATTTCCTTATTTATGAAAGCTGTCTTTTTGCTCCTCCTCATAAAAGAATAAGAATATGCACTTGCAATGCATTTTAAGTTAATAAAAATACTTTCAACAGATATTGTTGCTTGAGAAAGCTTCATGATATTAAAGACTCAATTCATTTATTAAATAAAGTAAACAAGAAAGGAAGAGAGAACAAAAGAAGGAAGGAAGGAAGCGGGGGGAGAGAGGGAGGAAAGAGAAGAAGGAGGGAGGGAAGGAAGGAAAAGAAAGAAAGGAGGATGGAAGGAAGGGAGGGAGAGAGGGAAGAGAGGGAGGAGGTAGGGAAAGAAGGGAGGGAGGGAAGGAGGGAAAGAAGGAAGGTAGGCACAGAGGGAGGCAAGGAATGAAAGTAAAGAAAGAAGGAGGGAAGAAAGGGAGGGAGGGAGGGACTGAAAGACAGAAAATAAAGAAGGAGGGAAGGGAGGAAGGGAGGAAGCAAGGGAAAGAGGGAAGGAAGGCAAGGAGAGAGAGAAGAGAGGGAGGAGGTAGGGAAAGAATGGAGTGAGGGAAGGAGGGAAAGGAGGGTGGGAAGGAAGGGAGGGAGAGAGAGGGAAGGAAGGAAAGGAAAGAAAGAAGGAGGGAAGGGAGAGAGAGAGGGAAGGAAGGAAAGGAAAGAAAGAAGGAGGGAAGAAAGGGAAGGAGGAAGACAGAGAGGGAAGGAAGGAAAGGAAAGGAAGGAGGGAAGGGAGGGAGGGAGGAAGCAAGGAAAGGAGGGAAGGAAGGAAGGAAGTAAGCATGCCCTGATTATCTTCCCCACGTAGAGTTAATTACGTGGCCAAATGGGAAGCAAATGCATTACAAAAGCCCCAGATGAGAAATGGGAGGCCCCTGTGAGAGGTGAAAGTTCAGAATAGGCTTTCTTCTGGATCAACTGCAGCCTGGAATTGTCAGAGAACCTCTTAGACTAGAAATGGACTTCTAAAGGGGTTCAGTTACTTCTAACCCATTACCTTGAGCATAGTGTAATGCAGTATCTTTCAAATTGAGGTTGAGATCTATTGGGGGTTACAAAGTCAAGTTAGTGGTTTGTAATGAGCATTTGCAAAAAATTTAGAAGAAAATAGAATTAAGTGCACGGCACACAGGGCTGCTAGGTATGGTTGCGCAGGTTGTACACACTGAACACTCTGGGGATGTTATTGGCATTGCAGTCTATGTGTCAAGCACCCCCAGTGTTTTTCATCCACCACCCACAGGACAGGAGGTGGTGGGTCTGACTAGTCATGGTAAGTATCATCATGTGACACTTATTTGTATGAGCGTGTGTGTGTGTTGGTGTTTGCTGTAAAATGTATTTCTTACTCGGATTTACAGTCAAAAAGTTTGAAAAACACTGCTATGGTGATCTTATGTCTTTTTTTTTTTTTTTTTTTTTTGTCTGGCTAGCATTGGAACTCCCTTTCTGGTGTTGAGGAATGCCCAATTCTGTGAGTCTTTATGGCAACAGGGTCCTGTCTTCCTCTACAGATCCCAAAGAGGCAAGAGTATTTTGTTTTCTCTCTCTCTGGAGTCCATAGTATGAGCTATTGACCAAGGCTGGGCCGATTCGATGTTCTCACCAAGAACTTTAAATCTTGAGGGCAGAGATTCAGGGTGGTTAGAGATGACTCATGGTGTCAGGATGGGGTTAAGAGGCAAAGACCACCAGTTAAAGGTGGAAAGCATTCAGGACCTGCAGCTAAGGCCCATGGCCACATTCTCACCAGCCGGCCCCTGTAGTGCGCTCAGCTGCCCGGCCTCGTTTGCTTGCTACCTGTTTTCTGATGCCCTGAGTCATTCCATATGTTTCCAATAAATTGCTTATTTGCATAAGTTTGCTGGAGTCAGTTTTTATTGTTTGCAACCAAGACTGTAACCAAAATCTATGTATTTTCTTGGGGAGCTGAACTTTAGATATGATTGACTCAGGCTCTTATCCTAAATTCTCAAGCAATCAAAATACAGTGATACAAATGAAGAAGTAAATAAATAGATGAAAAGAAAAAAATAAATTCCTATCAATTATTTTTTTCTAAAGCATTGTTTCACAAGTATTGTTTGGGGACAGGAAAAGTAAAAGAAGTCACTATTTCCCTTTTTTTGGCAGCAGGTAACCGTATAAACCATAGCCTATGTAGTGAAACCCTCTTCTGTGATTTTCATTTTTAATTTTTTTGAGACAGGGTCTCTCTCCTGTCACCCAGCAAGAGTGCAGTGGCATGATCAGGGTTCATTGCAACTTCAGCCTCCTGGACTCAAGCGATCCTCCAGCCTCAGTTTTTGATTTTTTGTAGAGTCAGGGGCTCACTATGTTGCCCAGGATGGTCTCAAACTCCTGAGCTCACATGATCCTTCCACTCAGCTTCTCACATTGCTGCGATTATAGGCTTGAACCATTGTGCCCAGCCTCTTCTGTGATTTTTCTAATACTCTATTGTGACTCCTAGGAGGTGGCATTCATTGGCATTAAGTGTTTTTTTGAGGCTTTTCACATTTATTTAGCATCAGTAGAAATAAAGCAACATGCAGAATATATGCAGAATATACCCAGATGCTTCTTCCAAAGACAGAAAATTTGTCCACACTTAAGTTCATTGACTTTTTTTCCCCTAAAGTAAAAAGTTTACTACCTTCTCATCATGTTTCTTAATGTTTTACTAAGACACTCTGTAGAGAAAAATAGCAATTGATAAGACTCTTTTAACAAAGATGTTATTATTTTTAGACTTTTAAAGTAGGCATTCCAATTTGGCATAACTTTACCCAGCTACCCTTTCAAGAGGGCTTGTGTTTATAATTTCGCATTTTGCCTAAGTAGAAAAACATCTCATTTCTTGTACTTAGGAAGTGGTTTCAGCAGCTGGAAAGACCTCAGGCTCAGAGTGTGATAAGCAGTCGTGGCGGAACCGGGCTTCTGACCACACAGCCTGAGACCACCACGGATAGGACGCACCACCCAGAAACGTCACGTCTCAGTGGCTAAGGCTAAGCCATTTGAGAATTTGCATCAATTCGCTCAAATGAATGATAAAAAGTGAAAGAAATCACACTCCCTCATCTTTATGCATCAAACAATTTCTTATAAAGCCATTAGTTCTAACAGTTTTTCTGGCAGGGAAGGTAGGTCTCAAAACTCCCAGAAATTTAGTGAATTTCTTGTTTGTTGCAATAGGTTCGTTTTTCTCAGTTTCTCTTTTATCTTCTGATTCTGTGAACACTTGCTTTGCACCCCTTTGCTTCATCAGCCTTTGTGACGAGCATCACACTCTGGTGGCACACCCTGGGGACACTGTCTTCTCCATTAGTAGTCCCTACTGCTGCAGCTCTATGCAGCCAAACTCCTTCCAGAGCCATTTCCATCTGAATATCTGAATTAAGGTGAAGGTACAGCCACGTGGCTCTTCACCCAGCTGCCTCACACACTCCACTGGTTCTCTCCTACCTTGCTCGAGCTTCTTTCTTTTCTTTGCAGAGTTTTCACAAGACTCAGTCCAATGTATTTTCACTCTTGGTTCTCTTCCTAAGCCATCTCACCTATTCTGGGGCTTTCCATCTACATGCTAATCATGCCTATCAATTTACATGTTACATGCTACATGTGACAATCATGGCTAACAGTCTACATAGTTATGACTCTTTTACATGTCTTGGCCAGTTCTTCCTGCTAAGCCCATGTCCTGTAATTCTTTTTTTTTTTTTCTTTTTTAGATTCAGAGGACACACATACATGTTGTTGCAAGGGTATATCATGTGAATAACAGTGAAGATTGGGCTTCCAGGGTACTGATCACCCCAATTTTTTTTTTTGAGACGGAGTCTTGTTCTGTTGTCCAGGCTGGAGTGCAGTGGTGTGATCTCAGCTCACTGTAACCTCCGCCTCCTGGGTTCAAGAGATTCTCCTGCCTCAGCCTCCCAAGTAGCTGGGATTGCAGGCACATGCCACCGTTCATGGCTAAGTTTTGTGTTTTTGGTAGAGACAGAGTTTCACCATGTTAACCATGTTAACCAGGCTGGTCTCAAACTCCTGACCTTGTGATCCACCCATGTCAGCCTTCCAAAGTGCTGGGATTACAGGCGTGAGCCACCGCACCCGGCCCCCTATCACCCAAATATTGAACTTTGTACCCAATAGGAAAGTTTTCAACTCTCAGCCCCCTCCTACCCACTCCTATTTTGGAGTCCCAGTGTCTATTATTTTTATCTTTATGTTCGTGTTTCCACAAGCTGCCCACCTGACATCTTCACCTAAATGACTTTCAGACAACTCAAATTCCTTGCTGCAAAAACCGAACAGCTTCATGCCTTTTGTTCTCAGATCTGTGCTTCTCGTTGTAGGTTTCATAAACCTCGTCAGTAACTCGTAATCATCCCCCAGGGCTGTAAGGAAGACAATCGACCACCATCCCGGACAACTGCTTCTTCTTCATCCTGTCCTCTTGTCTCGCTCAACACATGTTCTCAGCACCCTAGACAGTGTTCTTCTTAAACGTTAATCTGAGACATTCTCCCACAAAAAAGGTTTTGGAGGCTTCCCAGGGCTCCTAAGATAAGGTCCCAGGATGATGTAACTGACAAGGCCCTCCAAGTCCCTGCCTGTCTGTCCAGGCTCACGCTTTGGACTTTCCCTCATTGCTCACCCGCTCCAGCCACAGTGACCTTGCATCAGTTGCTCACATATTCCATAGTTAAAGACTTCAATCTCCTAGCCCCACTGGAAGCAAGAAAAAAAAAATGAAATCATTCTTTATGGGTTCTAACAAAAAACAACAGTTCCCTAGACCACCCCCTTTGTCATTTTCTGCACACGAGGGGAAACTACTTTCAACAATTTTAACTGATTCTTTGGGTAACATTTGCCTTATCACTAAATAACATGGTTATATTTCCATCTCTTTATTTTTCTGTTTAGGCTTTATCTATGAATTTCTGTATATGAAAGATGAAAGTTTAGTTCTCTTTTACAATATCAGCCCCCACCACATGTGTAGACACTTCTCATCTCCTTCCAACATAAATTACGTAGACACTTCTCATCTCCTTCCAACATAAACTTCAGGCCAGGTACAGTGGCTCATGCTGTAAATCCCAGCATTTCTGGGAGGCCGAAGCAGGAGGATCACTTGAGGCCAGGAGTTTGAGACCAGCCTGGGCAACATAGCAAGACCCCAACTCTACAGCAAATACAAAAACAAATTAGCCAGGCATGGTGGTATGTGCCTGCAGTCCCAGCTACTTGGGAGACTGAGACTGGAGGATTGTTTGAGCCCAGGAGTTCAAGGCTGCAGTAAGCTGTGATCACACCACTGCGCTCCAGCCTGGGCAACAGAGTGAGATCCCCGTCTCAGAAAAACAAAACAAAACAAAAAGAAAAAGAATGAAAAAGTAATCAAAATATAACTTCAGTTAGATTAATGTTCAGTGTTTACATGATTGTTATGCTATTTAGAGCTAGGTCATGTAGTACACTAGGCTTTTTCCCCCTCCTAGAGTTAACCATTATGTCATTACCAGGTACTTGGGAGGTTGAAGTGAGAGGATTGCTTGAGCCCAGGAGTTCCAGACTAGCCTGGGCAACATAGCAAAACCCTGTCTCTAAAAACAAAACAGGCCGGGTGCGGTGGCTCATGCCTGTAATCCCAGCACTTTGGGAGACTGAGGCAGGCAGATCACTTGAGGTCAGGAGTTTAAGATCAGCCTGGCCAACATGGTGAAAGCCTGTCTCTACTAAAAGTACAAAAATTAGCCAGGTGTGGTGGTGGGCACCTGTAATCCCAGCTACTCAGGAGGCTGAGGCAGGAGAATCACTTGAACTCGGGAGGCAGAGGTTGCAGTGAGCCAAGATCACGACATTGCACTCCAGCCTGGGTGACAGAGTGAGACTCCATCTCAAAAAAAAAAAATTGATATGTGTTTAAATTTTATTTTCTATCAGTTTCATTTCAGGATAGTCAGGGAAGCATCTGGTATAAGGCTGAGAACCACTGCACTATGCTATGTAGAATATGCTGTTTATCTACACTTTACCAGTAAATGATTACTCCTTATGCTAAGCTGTGCTGAACACACACTTGATTCAGCAAATAATTAATCCTAATAATTTAATCTGTAGCCCAGAATCCTTGTTAATAGCTATGAAAAAGTAAGAGTTTCATATTCCTATAGTTCCTCATGTACTTTCTGTTCTTGTTCTTGTTTTTAAGCACAGACTGGAAAATATGTCAATTGTCATCTCTGCATATGGTGTTGGGCTGCCTGAATCCGAGAAGTACACAAAGGCCAGTGTGTATTGTTTGTACTTTGGTTAACAGCTGGGTTTTGAGTGGGATAAACATGGTTTCAAAGGTTGATTCAGCTGATTAAACAAATGTAGTTCATCAAAATCTCACAGGTAAAATGGGGACGATGGTGCCAATTCATAGGACGGCTGAGGGAATTCCATGAGATAATGCATTTTACATGCTCAGCAGGGAACTGTGCGGAGAAAGTACTCAATTGGACTGGGTGTTGCAGAAAAGCATTTCACAGCACAGACTCTGAAATGGACAGCCTGGGTTTGAATCCCCACTGCAGCACTCATGGCTCTGTGGCTTGGGGAGTCTCTCTGTGCTTTGATTTTACGCATCTGTAAGATGAAGATGATAATACAGCTGCCTCAAGGACTTGTCATGAGGATTAAATGAGGTGATACGTGTGAAACACTTAGAATATGCCTGACCTTACTAAAAAGTAGTTATTGCTGGGCGTGGTGGCTCACACCTGTAATCCTAGAACTTTGAGAGGCCAAGGCAGGAGGATTACTTGAGCCTAGGCATTCAAGACAAGCCTGGGAAAAATAGTGAAACCTTGACTCTACAAAAAATGCAAAAATTAGCCAGGAATGGTGGTGGGCGCCTGTAGTCCCAGCTATTCTGGAGGCTGAAGTCAGAGAATCGCTTTAGCCTGGGAGGTTGAGGCTGCACTGAGTCGCTCCAGCCTGGGTGAAGCCAGACCCTGTCTTAAAAAAAAAAAAAAAAAAAGAATAAAAAACAAAAATTAGTTATCAATGCTATAGAGGGTGCACTCTCTCCAGATCATGCATTCATTTCCTTGTTTGGGGGTTTAGGAAATGTGGTTGGAAATTATATTCTGGTTCCTTGGAAGCAGAAATGTTTCTAGTATACATGTTTTTGTTTAGTCATTACAGCTTGCTCTTCAAAACAAATAAGAATTAGACCATCACTTAAGAGTGTACTTTTAAAATAAATTCGTGGTCAGCATCATCTAAACTTTAGGGTAGAATCTAAGCTCTAAATTCTCATTAAATACTCATTGGCCCTTAAGATCCACCAGACATGAGGTCTGTCCTTGGCTGATTCTATAGCTCAGGTGAACCAGAGTCTTGCAGCAAACAATTGTTTACTAAGCTCAGGTGAGAAAAAAAGTCTGGTTAGATTTTTTTTTTTTAGAACAACAACAAAAAAAAAAAAAAAAAAGAAAGAAAGGAAAAGAAAAAAAACTGACTTTAGGCTGTTAGTTTTCTGGGAGGAGGATTGCTTTCACATTCTGTTTTAAGGACACAGCAGAGTGACCCTCTAAGGGTTGGAAGTAAGAATCAATGACGGGAACAGGTCATGCCATGCATAAACAAAGTTCATTACCCTTTGTAGACTTTCCCATGATGCCTCGCTGCTTTAATTTTTCTCAACCTACCCCTACAGTGTTCCTAGGCCTCTAGAATAAAAGACAAACATCTTAACTTCATTGGTTCCTTCCAGAAGGAAAAATGCATCGCATCTGCCTTTCTGAATTGATAATTTTATTGTAGTTTAAAAAGTATTTATGAGTAAGTGGATTTTTCTGGCTTGTCTGTAAGAAAAAGCTAAAACTATTAAAAATTACAATTTGGCAAAGATCCGTGATTTGGAAAGCTGACTGGGTATTTAGCATTTATTAAAAAATAATTATGACTTTTTATACGTATTTATTTATTTTTGAGACAGAGTCTCGCTCTGTTGCCCAAGCTGGAATGCAGTGGCATGATCTTGACTCACTGCAACCTCCGCCTCCCAGGTTCAAGCAATTCTCCTGCCTCAGCCTCCCAAGTCGCTGGGACTACAGCCATGCACCACCACGTCTGGCTAATTTTTGTATTTTTAGTAGAGACAGGGTTTCACCATGTTGGCCAGGCTGGTCTCAAACTCCTGACCTCAGGTGATGCACCTGAGGTCTGCCAAAGTGCTGGGATTACAGGTGTGAGCCACCGCACCCAGCCTTATTTATTGGCCTTATTTATTTATTTATTTTATATTTTGAGACAGGGTCTGGCTCTGTCACCCAGGTTGGAGTGCAGTGGCACAGTCATGGCTCACTGCAGCCTTGACCTCTGTGGTCAAGCAATACTCCTGCTTCAGCCTCCCAAGTAGCTGGGATTACAGGTGTCAGCCACCACGCCTGGCTAAATTGTTTTACTTTTTGTGGAAATGGAGTCTTGTTATGTTGCCCAGGCTGGTCTTTGAACTCCTGGGCTGAAGCAATCCCCTTGCCTTGGCCTCGCAACATGTTGGGATTATAGACATGAGCCACTGTGCTGGCCTAATTATGACTTTTTAAATAACTCACTTAGGTTAAATCTACAATATAGGAAGTCATTCATTAGAATATCCTAAACCATAAATTACTTTAAAATGTGTTTGCAATAGATATTTAATTGTTTAGAAATGTATTTGAAGAGCCGGGCGCGGTGGCTCAAGCCTGTAATCCCAGCACTTTGGGAGGCCGAGACGGGCGGATCACAAGGTCAGGAGATCGAGACCATCCTGGCTAACACGGTGAAACCCCGTCTCTACTAAAAAATACAAAAAACTAGCCGGGCGAGGTGGCGGGCACCTGTGGTCCCAGCTACTCCGGAGGCTGAGACAGGAGAATGGCGTAAACCCGGGAGGCGGAGCTTGCAGTGAGCTGAGATCCGGCCACTGCACTCCAGCCTGGGCGACAGAGCCAGACTGAGTCTCAAAAAAAAAAAAAAAAAAAAAAAAAGAAATGTATTTGAAGAACATGCAAAAGAATGCTGGGCATGGTGGTGGGTGCCTATAATCCCAGGGGCTACTCAGGAGACTGGGGAAGGAGAATCGCTTGAATCCAGGAGGCGGAGGTTGTAGGGAGCCAAGATCGTGCCCCTGCACTCCAGCCTGGGTGACAGAGTAAGTGAGACTCCATCTCAAAAAACAAAAAAAGAACATGCAGAAGGAATTCAAGGAAACACCTTTTCATTAGCATAAATAAACACCTTTTTTCCATTGATAAAAAAAAATTAACACACACATTGTTTTTCAGCGTGCAGAAAGAGTGTTTAATTTATAGGCTGACTTCAATATTTTGATTAAGAGGCCTCAAAACATAAGATTCAAGTAATACGATGGGTGACTTTTCAGAGTTTGCAGGAGTGAAGATGCCAGGAACGGACAGCACATTCCCCTCTCATTTTCCTGGCACCAGTGGATTTGTGGAAGACAGAGTGAGGAAACAAGCTCCGGAGAATGCTTTCCTTAAAACTGTAGGAAATGTAATTTCATGGCTTGTATGTTTCTGTAAGGCTACTCCTCAGACAGACTTTTTCTATCTGACTTTGTATCAGATTTCAAATATCCAAACAGACCCTTTCCTCTTGCATGGGGTGGACAGGGTCAGTCTAAGATAAGTGGCTTTAGTAATTCAGAGTTTCCTGTGGGATGTCTTATTTTCTCTCTCTCTCTTTTTTTTTTTTTTTTGAGACAAAGTCTCACTCTGTTGCCCAGGCTAGAGTGCAGTGGCTCGATCTCGGCTCACTGCAACCTCTGCCTCCCAGTTTCCAGCAATTCTCCTGCCTCAGTCTCCCAAGCAGCTGGGATTAGAGGCCCATGCCACCATGCCGGGCTAATATTTGTATTTTTAGTAGAGATGGGGTTTCACCATATTGGTCAAGCTGGTCTCGAACTCCTGAACCCAACTAATCCACCCGCCTTGACCTCCCAAAGTGCTGGAATTACAGACGTGAGCCACTGCGCCCAGCTGAATCTCTCATTTTCTCTAGAGCACAGCTCACCTTCTCAGACCTTAAGTTTATTACCAAAGTATGAAATGCTGCTACAGTCATCCATACAAGAGCCCTTTAGATACCCACAGTCATTTGCAGGGAGTTCAGTAGATACACTATTTACTCTTCTTAATGAAAAACTGCTCACTTTTTTTGATAGAGAGACACACAATAACTTACACTTACATGGTACTTTTTACTTTACCTTCTTTGTGTATTGCAATTTCTATAGCCTATATTAAAAGGAACATTGATCTTAAAGTAAGAGTTTGAAACTTTCCCCTTATTGGCAAATGTCTGAGAAATGTAGTCGGCTGTTCATAACTTTAGTTTCTTTCTTTATAAAGTATGCACAATAATAACTCTTAGAGGGCTATTAGGAAGTTTAAAGGGGTTTTGTACATTGCAAAACACCATTTATGTGTAAGTGGTTATTGTGAACATGGCTAGTGCTTGATAAAATATTTGTTGAGCCTATTATGCAAGTTACCAGTAACCTCCTACATTCAGTATTTCATATTGCAATTTGACAAGGGTATCATGTGTAGACACTTTATCTGCTGGTGTGAGCTACACCGCCTAGGCTTAGGTCCTGGCTCTGTCACTACTTGGGTGAGCCAGGACAAGTTAAGTTCTGTAAAAGTGGAATAATAGCAGATGGGTTATTAATGTTTGCAAAGCCAACTTGCTTGGCCTTCGCTTGTTTAACTTGTGAAACATGAATTTAAAAATTGAAGCCAGGCACAGTGGCTCACACCTATATTCCCAGCACTTTGGGAGACCAAGGCAGGCAGATCACCTGAGCTCAGGAGTTCCAGACCAGCCTGGGCAACCAACACAGTGAATCCTCATCTCTACCAAAAATACAAAAATTAGCTGGGCATGGTGGCATGCACCTATAATCCCAGCTATTCGGGAGGGTGAGGCAGGAGAATTGCTTGAACCTGGGAGGCAGAGGTTGCGGTGAGCTGATAGCTGAGGTTGTGCCACTGCACTACAGCCTGGGCGACAAAGCAAGACTCCTCAAAAGAAAAAAACAAACAAAAAAACCATTGAATTTACTGATGAAGTGATATGATGTGTGGGATTTACATCAAAATCACCCAGGAGATGTAGTGCAGGAAGTAGAGGGGTATAGGTAAAATGAGACCGTCCGTGAATTCACAATGGCTGAAGCCGAGCGATCAGCACCTGTCAGTGCATTCCATTCTCTCTGCTTCTGTGTATTTCTGAAATCCCCATGATAAAAAGCTAAAACAGATGAACAACTAAGAGATGCCTTCAAAAGAATTCGAGATGTAACAATCTGAAAATTAGCTTCCGAAATCCCATTTGGTGTATTGGTGGATTCTTTTTTAATTGTTTTTATTTTTTGTTTGTTTGTTTTTTTAAAAAACGAAGGAAAAAGCCCCTGGGTTACTTGAGACAGCAGGGGAAATATCACCTCAAAGATTCTCGAGCGCAGCTGTTATCTGATTCACCCCTCCTCCCTCAGCAAGATTGGCCGCCTCTAGTGGACAGGGTATTCCCCAGTCCCGTCCTGGGCTCCAGTGACTCATACACTAAATCAGAGTTTCACATCTAACTATTATGGGCATTGGTTACTAAGACTGGAAGCCAAAAGCCTGCTTGAAATGAAGATCCCATTCTAAAGGTCAAAACTTTCCTCCAGAAAATGTTCCTCTCCATCAGGAGGCCTTGGCATGATGTCACCTTAGATATGAACTTACAAGGGGACGTTTCCTAAAAGTACACGTATCTCTTTTGTGATATTCATGTTAGGGATAAAATCAGCCTATTTCATACAGTGACTTGTTCACTTAAAGAAAATGCCAGATGAGCAGCGAATTCATCACAGCCTTGATCATTTAGACTGTCTGGATGGCCGACCAGCTGTTTCACTTTGCCTCTGCTTCACAGGAATTTGGAATAAGGCTAAGGCTGCAGCCCTTGCTCTCAACACACTGACCAGACGCTAACTGGTCAGGACCTTTTCACCCACAGACGCTAAAAGCAGATTCAGAAATCTTCCATGCTCAGGGTGCCAGGCAAGCATTGCCAATCAATAGAAGCTGGCAAGTGAAATGAAACCTATTCACTTGCCCCCGATGCAGTCTCGCTCTCAAAGTTAAGAAAACTGAGGCTCAGAGAGGTTAAACGACTTTTCTCTGAAGTCACACCTGTCATGCCTGGGTTGAGCTTGAGGCCACTTTCTCTCTGAGCTCAAGGAAGCTAGAAATTCTATGTCCCAAAGATGAAAATCAAGACTTTGACAGAAATGCGATAAGGATAAGGTATATTTGCCCACATTTTTCATATCTTGAAATAACTCTGTGGGATAACTGTGGCATCTCTGACACAGGAGGAAAATGAGGTACAGTCCAAGAGCATAGAATTGGTGAATGGTAGAGTTGCAAACCAAAGCCATCTTTCTTTTCTTTTTTTAACTTAAAAAGATTTTAAATTATTTTTAATAGAGATGAATTCTTACTATGTTGCCCAGGCTGGTCTGGAGTTCCTGGGCTCAAGCAATCTCCCTGCCTTGGCCTCCCAAAGTGCTGAGATTACCAGTATAAACCACTGCACCCAGCCAAAGCCATCTTTCTCTATGCTCCAAAGCTATCTCTTTTCTTTTCTTTTCTTTTCTTTCTTTTTCTTACCTTTTTGTTAGACAGAGTCTTGCTCTATTGCCCAGGCTGGAGTGCAGTGGCACAATCTCGGCTCACCATAACCTCCACCTCCTGGGTTCAAGCTATTCTCCTGACTTAGCCTCCTGAGTAGCTGGGATTACAGGTGTGCAACACCATGCTCGGCTAATTTCTTGTATTTTTAGTAGAGGTGAAGTTTTGCTATGTTGGCCAGGCTGGTCTTGAACTCCTGACCTCAAGTGATCCACCTGCCTCAGCATCCCAAAGTGCTGGGATTACAGGCGTGAGCCACCGTGCCCGGCCAAGCTACGTTCTTTCTATTTCACTGGAGAAAATGAGTAGACCCTTGATCCAGCAGAGATCGTTCTCTTCGTGTGTGTGTGTGAATCATGGCCCTGCACGGTGGCTCATACCTGTAATCCCAGCACTTTGGGATTCTGAGGCGGGCAGATCACTTGAGCTCAGGAGTTCAAGACCAGCCATGGTGAAACCCCATCTCTATAAAAAATACAAAAATTAGCCAAGTGTGGTGGTGCATGTCTGTAATCCCAGCTACTTGGGAGGCTGAGGCAGGAGGATGGTTTGAGCCTCAGACGCAGAGGTTGCAGTGAGCTGAGATTGTGCCACTGCATTCCAGCCTCAGTGACAGAGACACTGTCTCCAAAAACAAAAAACAAAACAAAACAAAAAAACAACAACAAAAAAAAACCCAACCAACCAAACAAACAAAAAACCCCACAAAACTGTGAATCATTGTTTGCTCAAGGCAGAGACTGTTCTACGGGAGTGGGAGGTAAGGTAGACGCAGGAGGTGGAATCTCATATCCTCTCTCTCATTTTCCCAGCATCCTCTGTAGATCCTCCCTTCTCTCCTCTCTGCTTTTGATCCTGGTTCCCTCCTCCTGGACAGTAACGCTCTTCCCTTCCTTCTCAACACCTTAAAAGTCTCCTCAGGGCTCTTCTCAGACGCCACAGGCCTTCCCTGATCTTCTCAGTTATAATTAGTCCCTTTTTCCCTGGCATAATTTGCTTATACATTTTGTATTATAGGTTATGTTTTATATGTTTGACTTCCCTCACTAAATTGTGAGCAGTTTCAGTCAGGTGTGGTGGCTTACACCTGTAATCCCAGCACTTTGGGGGGCTGAGGAAGTTGGATCACCTGAGGTCAGGAGTTTGAGACTAGTCTGGCCAACATGGTGAAACCCCGTTTCTACCAAAAATACAAAAATGAGCCGGGTGTGGTGGTGGGCACCTGTAATCCCAGCTACTCAGGAGGCTGAGGCAAGAGAATCACTTGAAACTAGGAGGCAATGAGCCGAGATCACGCCACTGCACTCCAGCCTGGATGACAGAGTGAGACTCTGTCTCAAAAAAGAAAAAAAAAACTGTGAGCAGCTTGAGGCAAAGGACTATATTTAATAATGTATGTATTTCTTATTTATTTACATATATTTTTAGAGAAAGGGTCTCATTCTTTCATCCAGGCTGAGGTGTTATCGTAGCTCACTGCTGCTTCAAACTCTTGGGCTCAAGCGATCCCCCGACTTCAACCTCCTGAGTAGCTGAGACTATAGGCATGCACCACTATGCCCAGTTCTTTGGTTCAAGTGATGCTTGATCCCCCAACCTTGGCCTCCCAAAGTGCTGGGATTACAGGTGTGAGCCACAATGCCTGGCCAAACCCTTTAAAACATTTTTGTAAAGGCGGGGGTCTTGCTGTATTACCCAGGCTGGTCTCGAACTCCTGGGTTCAAACGATCCTCTAGCCTCAGCCTCTCAAAGTGTTAGGATTACAGGTGTGAGCCACTGCTCCCAGCTTTCAATTGTCTTTTGATATCAAGTATCCTGATGATGTCAATAAGTTTTATGACTTTATGCACAAAGGGTTTGTAAGTATTTTTTTAAATTTGTTCTTGTTACTCTACAGTCCTTTTATAAAAGTTGTCTCTGAAAATACATTTTCTAATCCTTTGTTGTTGGTGTAGAGGCATGGACTTGATGTTTGAATGTTCATCTTACATAAAAAAAATCTAGCTGGGCTAGGTGCAGTGGCTCACACCTATGATCCCAACACTTTGGGAGGCAGGAGGATCACTTGGGCCCAGGAGTTTGAGACCAGCCTGGGCAATGTGGCGAAACCCCATCTCTACAACAGATAAAAAAAGTTAGCTGGGCATGGTAGTGCATCCCTGTAATCTCAGCTACTTAGGAGGCTGAAGCAGGAGAATCACTTGAACCTGGGAGGCAGAGGTTGTAGTGAGCGAAGATTGTGCCATTGCACTCCAGCCTGGGTGACAGAGCGAAACCCTGTCTCAGGGAACAAAAAAAAAAAAATATCTGGCTGGTTTATATCATAATTCTGTTACTTTTTTTATTGTCTTGGATTTTCTGCATATGGAAAATCATATTATCTGTGAGAAATGACAATTTTGTTTCTCATATTCTAATTCTTTTAATTTTTAAATTTAAAATATTAAATAATTTACATTTTAAAAAATTAGTTATTCACCCAGGCTGGAGCGCAGTGACATGATCATGACTCACTGCAGCCTCTATTTCCCTGGGCTCAGATGATCCTCCTACGTCAGCCTCCCCAGTAGCTGGGATACAGGCACACACCACCACTTCCGGCTAATTTTCTGTAGGTTTTGTAGAGATGGTGTTTTACCATGTTGCCCAGGGTTGTTTCAAACTCCTAGGCTCAAGGGATCTGCCCACCTTGGCCTCTCAAAGTGCTGGTATTGCAGTTGTGAGCCACTACACCCAGCCCTATTCTATTTCTTATTCCTTTCATTTTACCTACTTGTCTTACTGCTCAGGATAGTACACCTGTTATACAATGGACAGGAGTGATGATAACGGACATCATCTTGTTTTCGGTTTTAAAGAGATGCTTCAAATACTTCACCACCGAGTACCTTAAATGAGCCAGATATCCTTGTAAGATAACATTTGTCTTCCTAAGTCTCTGCCTTCATTTTCCCTCCTGGCCTCCAGACCAAACACCAGGGTGAAATCCCAGTGTGACCTAACTGAGAGCGTCCTACCCTTGCTAAGGGAGGAGAAGGATTATACTTGCAAATAGCTGCAAGACCAGCTTACTAAGTACTGGCAGGAACAAGAGTCATGTATCTGGGAGAGGACCTGGAGGGTGCAGGATCAGGGTGGGTCCATGCAAAGCCGAATGAGGGGAGTGTTTGTCAATATGGAGAGATTCTCCCATTACAATCGCATTGGCCCAAGGGACCAAGTCTTGGTGGGATGGGTTTGCAGGCTTGGAATAAGTGACCGGCCTCAACCAGCTGAAGCAGAGATGCTAAAACTGCCATACCTCACTGTGGAGGAGGGAATCTGAAGACTCAGAGAGGGGGGCCTGTTGCAATGGACTTGCTATATAAGACTAGGAAGACCAACAGCTGACATTGGGAGGCCCTGGAGGACACCCTGCTTACAAGGGGATAAGGAATGTGGGTTAGGGGAGCACCAGTGCTGCTGGACTCCACAGGCCAGGGCAGGTGGTAAGACTTAGTGCTCCAGAACCAGGATTCCCAGTAGCAAAGGCGATGCCGTATAGAAGCATTAAGCAACAAAAACGAGGTGGGCATCAAGGCCATAGCAGGAAGCAGAGCCGGAAAAGCAGCTGGAGGGTCCTCATTCCCAGTGGCCTGTAAAGATGGTCAATAGAACATGCTGGTCCAAGGGCAAGAGAGATGGAAGCTTTCTTTTTTTTTTTTTTTTTGAGACGGAGTCTCGCTCTGTCGCCCAGGCTGGAGTGCAGTGGCTCGATCTCCACTCACTGCAAGCTCCGCCTCCCGGGTTCACGCCATTCTCCTGCCTCAGCCTCCTGAGTAGCTGGGACTACAGGCGCCCGCCACCGCGCCTGGCTAATTTTTGTATTTTTAGTAGAGATGGCGTTTCACCGTGTTAGTCAGGATGGTCTCGATCTCCTGACCTCGTGATCCGCCCGTCTCGGCCCCCCAAAGTGCTGGGATTACAGGCGTGAGCCACCGCGCCCAGACTGAGATGGAAACTTTCAAAGGTATTACCCAATACATACAAAAGAGATATAAAAACATGTCAGCAGAAGGTTGAGATTAGACACCACAGTGGAAAGCCCCTTGCTATTTCCAGATTTGAAATGGCTCTTATTTATTTATTTTTATAAATGAGACTGGATCTTACTATGTTGCCCAGGCTGGATTTGAACTCCTGAGCTCATGCGTTCCTCCTGCCTCAGCCTCCCAAGTAGGTAGGATAACAGGCACATGTCCCTTGCCCAGCTGAAGTAACTCTTAAACTGAAAACTCACTGGCTGAAGGAAGGTCTGGGTCACCATAAAGAAGGGCTCTGCAGCACCACGACAATTTCTTTGGGTAGCCATTTCCCTAATCTTCCCCCAAAGGATTTACCTGGGTAACGATAACTAAGGAAAGTGGTGTGCCCATGTTTTCAAGGACTGTTGGATACAGGGCAGAGTCGGGCTGAGACTTGCTGTCCTAGACATATGTCAGAGTAGGGCACATGGAGATAGTGAAGTCCTGGCTGTTGGAAATATTGGAAATAAGAGGTCTGGAGAGGAGAGATATGGCTGGATGTATGGGAAGAAGCAAAAAGTGTGGGAATCTTTGGTTTGTTTGTTTGTTTTTTGAGACAGAGTCTCGCTCTATCGCCCAGGCCTGAGAGCAGTGGTGCGATCTCAGCTCACTGCAACCTCTGCTTCCCGGGTTCAAGCAATTTTCCTGCCTCATCCTCCGGAGTAGTTGGGATTACAGGTGAGAACCACCATATCCAGCTAATTTTTTGTATTTTTAGTAGAGATGGGGTTTCACCATGTTAGCCAGGCTGGTCTCAAACTCCTGATCTCAGGTGATCCACCCGCCTCGGTCTCCCAAAGTGCTAGGATTACAGGCGTGAGCCACTGCGTTCAGCTGAGAACCTTTGTATCACTCGTTAATACCCACCAAACAGCACACACCATAGAAGAGAACAACCAAGTGGAGAGGATGACTGGGCCAGTAGATGCCAGCTATTTCTGTCCTTATCCCCCTAATGCTTGCACTGTTGGATCATAGAGATGGCAGAGAGTTGCTGGCTACAAGTTAGGTTCCCTCTTGCTAAGGCTGGTCCATCTCACAATGGGTGCACTGAGCGCCTGGGCTCACCCAGTGGATATTTCCTGGATTCCCAAATGTGTGATAGAAATGAACATACCTACCACATAGAAACCCCACACTTGTTTCTTGATTTTTACAGTAAGGGCAATTATAGTAGGAAAAGCCAAATAGAAGCCCTTGAAATGGGCCGGGCGCGGTGGCTCAAGCCTGTAATCCCAGCACTTTGGGAGGCCGAGACGGGTGGATCACGAGGTCAGGAGATTGAGACCAGCCTGGCTAACACGGTGAAACCCCATCTCTACTAAAAATACAAAAAACTAGCCGGGCGAGGTGGCGGGCGCCTGTAGTGCCAGCTACTTGGGAGGCTGAGGCAGGAGAATGGCATAGACCCAGGAGGCGGAGCTTGCAGTGAGCTGAGATCCGGCCACTGCACTCCAGCCTGGGCGACAGAGCGAGACTCCGTCTCAAAAAAATGAATAAATAAATAAATAAAAAATAAAAAAAAGAAGCCGTTGAAATCATGAGATGAATGGCTACCCATGCCACCCTCAAAGACTTAGAGAATGTCAGAATAGGGGTCCTCATCATAGTTATTCACGTTACCTGTCTAGCTTCTATATAACATAAATGGATTATGACAGATGACAGTGACCTACTGCAAACACACCCAAGTATAAACCCAAACTGCAGTTGCTAGGCCAGGGATAGTATCTTCATTAGAGTAAATTAACACAGATGCTGGTCTGTAGGATGCAGCTATTGATCTGGCAAATGCTTCAGCCTTGGTAGGAGGGAGCCCGTTCTTTTTTTTTTTTTTCTTTTCTTTTAAGACACATTTATTCAGGGTCATGATCAGACTATTAAATTTAGCAATCAACAGCATGGATGCAAAAACCAAAATCTACATTAAAACCATTTGTTGGAATGCTTTACACTTTCCACCAAACAGAAACTGAAAATAACCTGTTATGCAATTAGTCATCAATACAGTCTTGGAGTTTTTGGCCCATACATATATTTGTCAAAACCATGTCTTCTTTGTAACAGCTGGACCCAGCCACCATGGTGCTTGGCTGAGTTCACAATCTGTTGTAACCTGTAGCTTCCCTGTCCCTTCTCTGGCTCTCCTCTACTGCTAGGCTTTCTTTCCTGGCAATAATTAAAATCTTCTGCCACTGCCATAGGCACTGCTGTTACTGGAACTGCCACAGCTAACTTGGTTTCATGGTTTGGCAAAGTATTGGCCTCCAACACCACAGGGGCCAGAGCTTCTGCCTCCAAAGTTTCCTCCCTTCATGGGTCCAAAATTTGAAGACTGATTCTTGTAACTGCCAAAATCAATGAAGCTTCCACCACCTCCAAAATTGCTTCCCTCATTACCAAATCCATTATAGCCATCCCCACTGCCACCATATTCACCATCACCATGGCTGCCACCAAAGCCACCATGACCACTGAAGTTTCCTCCACAACCCACTAAAACTGCCGCCCCCCACCACCACCGAAGTTTCCAGAACCACTCTGACTTCTTTGGCTGGGTGAAGCACTAGCCATCTCTTGCTTTGACAGGGCTTCCCTACCTAACTTCAAAGTCGTGGCCATTCATAGGGTGGTATTTCTTTTTTTTTTTCTTGAGACAGAGTCTCACTCTGTTGCCCCAGTAAGAGTGCAGTGACGCGATCTCGGCCCACTACAACCTCCACTTCCCAGGTTCAAGCAATTCTTGTGCCTCAGTGTCCTGTGTAGCTGGGATTACAAGTGTGTGCCACAATGCCCAGCTAATTTTTTGTATTTTTAGTAGAGATGGAGTTTTGCCATATTGGCCAGGCTGGTCTTGAACTCCTGGGCTCAAGTGATCCACCTGCCTCGGCCTCCCAACATGCTGGGATTTTAGGCGTGAGCCACTGCACCCAGCCAGGATGGCGTTTCTGGATGACAATCTTATCCACAGTCATGGTTGTCAAAGGTTACAAAGACAAAGCCACTTTTCTTGCTGCTGCCTCATTTCAGTCATGATTTCAATCACTTCAATTTTTCCATACTGTTCAAAATAATCTCTTAGGTGATATTCTTCAGTGTCTTCTTTAATGCCACCAACAAGTATCTTTTTCACAGCTAAGTAGGCACCTGGTCTTTGAGAATCTTCTCTTGAGACAGTTCTCTTTGACTCTACAACTTTCCATCCACCTTGTGTGGCCTTACATTCATGGCGGCATCCACCTCTTCCACAGTGGCATATGCGATAAACCCAAAGCCCCTGGAATGCTTGGTGTTTGAATCTTTCATGACCACACAGTTCATTGAGCTATGTGGATGCTCAATGAACACTGAGCATCCCCATTGCTTAAAATGGCTCTTCAGGCTTTCATCAGTTGTTTCAAAGCCCAACCCTCCAATGAAGAGCTTCTGCAGCTGTCTGGTCTCTTTAGGAGACTCTGACTTAGACATGATGGCAGTGGGAGAGAGACTTTACCAATGCTTTTTCAGTGGAATTTATAAGCAGAAAGGCAAGGGAGCCTATTCTGTGGAACCAATATGTTGCCTGCAACTCTCTACCATCTCTAAAGTTGGTTTAGCAAGCAGTATGGGGTTAGAGACTAACCCTGCCAGTAGCTGGCATCTACTGGACAAAGTTGGAGATCTCACACTTCTTGACTTCAAACTTACTACAAAGCTATCATAATCAAAACAGTGTGGTGTTGACATAAAGACCGATGTATAGATCAATGGGACAAAATAGAAAATTCAGAAATAAACTCTTGCATATATGGTCAAATAAATTTAGACAAAGATGGCAACATCAGTCAAGGAGGGAAAGAATTTTTTCTTTTTTTCAACAAATGGTGTTGGGACAACTGAATATCCACATGCAAAAGAATGAAGTTGGACCCTTCAGTTTTGGGAAAAACTCTCAAATCCATATTTTTCCTCTGCTCTCACATCACAGCAATCAACATGGAACACTTCTGTGACCAAATATGTGGGTTTTTTCTCCCCCATCAACAATCAGTGGATGCCAGCAGCTGGTGTCCTCCAATTCAATTCCACCACTATCTACCTGGAGATTGCATCAGATCCCACAAGTTGAGGGCTCAGTCCCACAAGACTGCCCCTCCTTTTCCTCAGTTACAAGTCTGGGCCTCAGAAACTTTTGACCAAACTGGCTTCAAGTTGGGGTTCCTACAACCCCTTCTCTGGGTTCAATTAACATGTTAGAGTAGCTCACAGCACTCAGGGAAACACTTACTTATGTTTACCAGTTTATTATGAACCTCCATGTGTTCAGCTATCTGGAAGCTCCCTGAACCCAGTTCTCTTGGATTTTTATGGAAGCTTCATGACATCAGCATTCCTTTCCGCAGGGTATAGGGTAGGACTCTCTCTAGGGAGGGCCTTAAGACCCACAATCAGAAAGGCGGGGGAAAATTAGAGTCCTGCATTGGTGCAGATGAAAGGAAGGCAAGAGATTCTGTTTCCTGAGGCCTGCCCCAGGGGCTTAACACACCTGACATAAAAATTAAAGACTCTAACAAGGGTTATGGGGGTTCTGAGCCAGGAACCATGGATAGAAAACATATGCATGTGTATATAACACTGTACTTTCCCTCGTACCATATATAAATAATAACTAAAAATGGATCAAAAACTGGGAGCCGTGGCTCACGCCTGTAATCCCAGCACTTTGGGAGGCCGAGGCGGGTGGATCACCTGAGGTCAGGAGTTCAAGATCAGCCTGACCAACATGGTGAGACCCTGTCTCTACTAAAAATACAAAAATTAGCCAGGTGTGGTGGTGTGCACCTGTAATCCCAGCTACTTGGGAGGCTGAAACAGGAGACACGCTCGAACCCGGGAGGCGAAGGTTTGCACTGACCCGAGATCATGCCACTGCACTGCAGCCTAGGCAACAGGAAGGAAACTCCATCTCAAAAACAAAACAAAACAAAAAAAGATCAAAGACCTAAATGTGGAGCTAAAACTATAAAACTCTCAGAAAACAGGTGAGAAGCTTCCCGATTAAGATAGGGGAAAACAACTGGGTTAAAAAGTGGGCAAAGGACATAAACGTTTTTCCAAAGAAGATATACAAATGGCCACTAAGCACATGAAAAGATGCTCAAAGATGCCCAACATCACTAATCCTTAGGGAAATGCAAATTAAAATGACAATGAAGTACCATGTCCCACCCATTAGGATGGCTATTATCAAAAAAAACAACAAAAAAGCAATAAGCCTGGGTGAAGGTGGGGAGAAACTGGAACCTTCTGCCCTGTGGGTGGGAATGTAAAGTGGTGCAGCTGCTGTGGAGAACATTATGGCAGTTTCTCCAAAAATTAAAAGGAGTTACTGTATAAACCAGCCATTTCATTTTGGGGTGTATACCCCTAAAGAATTGAAAGCAGGGACTTGAACGGGTAGACATACACTCATGTTCATAGCAGCATTATTTACAATAGCTGAAAGATGTAAGCAACCCAAGTGTCCATCTACAGATGATTTTTTTGTTTGGTTGGTTGGTTTTTTGGAGACAGTCTTGCTTGCTCTGTCGCACAGGCTGGAGTTCAGTGGTGTAATCTCGGCTCACTGCGGCCTCCGCCTCCCAGGTTCAAGAGACTCTCCTGCCTCGGCCTCCCGAATAGCTGAGATTACAGGTATGTGCCACCACATCCGGCTAATTTTTTTGTATTTTTTTTAGTAGAGACAGGGTTTCACCATGTTAGCCAGGACGGTCTCAATCTCCTGACCTCGTGATCTACCGGCGTCGGCCTCCCAAAGTGCTGGGATTACGGGCTTGAGCCACCGTGCCCAGCCATTTTTTGTATTTTTAGTAGAGACAGGGGATTTCATCATGTTGGCCACGCTGGTCTTGAACTCCTGACCTAACGATCCACCCACCTTGGCCTCCCAAAGTGCTGGGATTACAGGCGTGAGGCACCATGCCTGGCCTGCAGATGAATTGCTAAACAAAATGTGGTATATACATAAATGGAACATTATTCAGCTTTAAAAAAGAAGGAAATCTTGACATATGCTACAACATGGATAAACCTTGACATGCTAGGTGAAATAAGCTACTCACAAAAAGATAAATGCCATATAATTCGATTTATGTAAGGCACTACAGGTGTCAGATTAATAGAGGCAGAAAGGACAACAGTGGTCACCAAGGGCTGGGGAGGAGGGGACGTGTGTTGGGGAGCTTACTGTTTAATGGGTACAGAGTTACTGTTCTGCAAGATGCAAAGAGTTCTGGAGATGGATGGAGGTGATGGTTGAACAACATGAATGTTCTTAATAGCATTGAGCTGTACATTTAACAACGGTTAAGAAAGGGACTTGCTCTGTTACCCAGGCTGGAGTGCCGTAGCACTATCATATCTCACTACAGCCTCAAACTCCTGGGCTCAAGGGATCCTCAGCCTTCCGGTGGCCTTTGTTGTAGACAACCTGATGGATTCTCATGGCACAGAAGATTAATTAAACAACGTCTTTCAATTTTAATACATTTCTGCAATCCCCCAAAAAAAAAAAAATGGTTAACATGGCAAGTTTGATGTTACGTGTATTTTACTACAGTATAAAGGGAAATAAATCTGTTGTGTTAAGGAGCCGTGATGGGGGCATTATTGACCCTGATTCTGGATTTCTCTCTGCTCTTACATTTGCCATGTGACTTTTTTTTTTTTTTTTTTAGACAGAGTCTTGCTCTGTCACCCAGGCTGGAGTGCAATGGCATGATCTCAGCTCACTGCAACCTCTGCTTCCCAGGTTCAAGCTATTCTCCTGCCTCAGCCTCCTGAGTAGCTGGGATTACAAGGGTGCAACACCACACCCAGCTAATTTTTGTATTTTTAGTAGAGACAGGGTTTCACTATGTTGGTCAGGCTGGTCTCGAACTCCTGATCTCAGGTGATACACCCACCTCAGCCTCCCAAAGTGGTGGGATTACAGGCGTGATCCACTGCACCCAGCCACATGTGACTTTATAGTTCCTCCCAAGCAGCAGTGTATCTTTCTCTGCTCCTAGTCCAACCCAGCCTAGATTAGTAGAGCCCCAAACCATCTGCATAAATATGAGTGATTGTAAAATAATTCTTGTCTATAATCTCTGAGTTTTGGTGGCTGTAGTGTATTTCTCAGCAATAGCAAACAAATTTTTCTTTTTTTTTGTTTGAGACAGAGTCTTGCTCTGTCACCCAGGCTGGAGTACAGTTGTGCAATCTCAGCTCACTGTTGACCTCTCCCTCTCAGGTTCAAGAGATCCTCCCGCCTCAGCCTCCCTAGTAGCTGGGACTACAGGCAAGTGACACCACACCTGGCTAATTTTTGAATTTTTAGTGGAGACTGGGTTTCACCATGTTGGCCATGTTGGTCTCAAACTCCTGACCTCAGGTGATCCACCCGCCTTGGCCTTCCAAAATGCTGGGACTACAGGCGTGGGCCACTGTGCATAGCCTGCAATAGCAAAGAAATGTAAGTACAAACATACTTCAAATTTTAAAAGAGTTTCTAAGCTGGGCACTGTGGCTCACACCTGTAATCCCAGAACTTTGGGAGGCCGAGGTGGGTAGATCATGAGGTCAAGAGATCGAGGTCATCCTGGCCAATATGGTGAAACCCTATCTGTAATAAAAATACAAAAATTAGCTGGGCATGGTGGCACATGCCCATAGTCCCAGCTACTCAGGAGGCTGAGGCAGGAGAATTGCTTGAACCCGGAAGGCGGAGGTTGCAGTGAGCCAAGATGGCGCCACTGCCCTCCAGCCTGCTGGCAGGGTGAGACTCTGTCTTAAAAACAAACAAACAAGCAAACAAAACCCAAAAACAAATAAAAACCCCACAAAGAAACAGTTTCTAGAAAGCCTATGTATATTTTTAATAATACTAACACTAATATTAATACAAATGCTAATAAAAGAATATAAATATATTAACTCAACTTAAATAATAAACATTACCAAATACCTTTTCCCATTCTTTTCCCAGAGCATCTTGATTTTGTTAATTACCTCTCTGCCTTTCATTAATTACTTCTTTGCTTTTCTTTATAATTTTGCCAATATTTCCTTATCTCTAAATAATAAATACATTACTGAATATTGCTTATTTTTAAGCTTTATTGTACTACGTAAACTTGGTTTGCCACAAAATTATGTTTTGAGATTTAACCACATTAATTGAGGTATTCACCTCCCCGCACCATTTTTTTCCCTGCAGTGGTTAATTGTCCCCTTCTGTTACCTTATTGGTTGCAATTGATTATTAATATTTCACATGAATAATTTACCTAATCCAAAGTTAACTAATAAACTTTATTCTGCTCCCAAATCAAAGAACCTTAGAATGCTTTAACATCAATCTCTCCGTTCACAGTTCACATGCCATTGTTGTCCAGTAATGTTTAACTTCACACATCAGCCATTATATTGGTTCACATAATCAGTGAGTTTAGATTTTCCCACATTTAAGCCAGGCACAGTGGCTCACACCAGTAATCCCAGCACTTTGGGAGGCCGAGGTGGGTGGATCACCTGAGGTCAGGAGTTCGAGACCAGCCTGGCCAACATGGCGAAACCCCATCTTTACTAAAAATGCAAAAATTAGCCGGGCATGGTGGAGGGCACCTGTAATAGCAGCTACTTGGGAAGCGGAGACAGGAGAATCACTTGAACCTTGGAGGTGGAGGTTGCAGTGAGCCGAGATCACATCACTGCACTCCAGCCTGGGCAACAGAGTAAGACTCAGTTTCCAAAAAAAAAAAAAAAAAAAAAGGCAGGGCATGGTGGCTCACACCTGTAATCCCAGCACTTTGGGAGGCTGAGGCGGGCGAATCACCCAAGGTCAGGAGTTCGAGACCAGCTTGTCCAACATGGTAAAACCCCATCTCTACTAAAAAACAAATACAAAAAAATTAGCCGGGCGTGGTGGCAGGCGCCTGTAATCCCAGCTACTCAGGAGACTGAGGCAGGAGAATTGCTTGTACCCTGGAGGCGGAGGTTGCAGTGAGCTGAGATAGTGCCATTGCACTCCAGCCTGGGCAAGAAGAGCAAAACTCAAAAAAAAAAAAAAGTTCCCACATTTTATTTATTCACCAATCTTTCTTGTATCTCAGACTTCTCTATGATCATTTCCTTTTATTGGGAATTGTATATTTTAGAGTTTTTGAGAGTCTGTTAATGGTAATTATTCTCAGTATTGCTTTTTCAAAAACAATCTTTCAAAAACATCTTCAAGATGTCACAATTTTACTCTTTTTTCTTTTAAGAATTGCCTTCTTTGGGCAAGCAATTTCCTGTCAATACTCACTTTCTGACACCATTAATATTGAAGATAATAATCTACAGTTTCCTGACTTTCACTTTTGCTGCTGAGGAATTAGCTATTTATTTTTACTCTTTTTAGGTCATCTGTGTTTTGCCTCTGGCTGTTTCTTTCTAGATGCCTTTTTTTTTTTTTTTTTTTTTTTGAGACAGAGTTTCACTCTTGTCGCCCAGGCTGGAGTGCAGTGCTGCAATCTCAGCTCATGGCAACCTCCGCCTCACAGGTTAAAGAGATTCTCCTGCCTCAGCCTCCTGAGTAGCTGGGATTACAGGCGCCCGCCACCATGCCTGGCTAATTTTTGTATTTTTAGTAGAGACAGGGTTTCACATGTTGGCCAGGCTGGTCTCAAACTCCTGACCTCAGATGATTCGTCACCCTCAGCCTCCCAAAGTGCTGGGCTTACAGGCATGAGCCACAGTGCCCGGCCCCCGCATATATTTAACAATTATTCTACTTGGGATTTGTGGGACTTGCTGAATGTATTACATCAATGATCTCTGTCCACCTCCCTGGTTCAAGGTATTCTCCCGCCTCAGCCTCCCAAGTAGCTGGGATTACAGGTGCACCCCATCTGGCTAATTTTTATATTTTTAGTAGAGACGGGGTTTCACCATGTTGGCCAGACTGGTCTCAAATGCCTGACCTTAAGTGATCCACCCACCTCAGCCTCCCAAAGTGTTGGGATTACAGGCGTGGGCCACCACGCCCTGCTTGTTCTTTGTTTTTATACGAGGTCTTGCTGTCACTCAGGCTGGAGGGCAGTGGCACAATCTCAGCTTCCTGCAGCCTCAACCTCCCGGCTCAAGCGATTCTCCCATCTCAGCCTCCTGAGTAGCTGGGACCACAGGCATGCGCCACCACACCTGGCTCGTTTTTATATTGAATGAAGGTTTCACTGTGTTGCCCAGGCTAGACTCGAACTCCGACTCAGGCAATCCTCCTGCCTCCCAATGTGCTGGGATTACAGGCGTGAGCCACCACACCTGGCCATATCAATTCTCAAAATTCCGAGTCCTACCCTTGCTAATATTGCCTGTCACACACATTGTCTGTTACTGCTTTCCTAATTCAGTGCATGCTGGGCCTTCTCTGCTATGTGTCTTAGCCTCTTTATTACTTTCGTTTTTTATTTTTATTTTTGGCATCTAGGGTACATTTTGAGTAATGTATTCAAAAGTTTCTTCCATCCCACTAATTTGCTCTTTCATTGTATCTAATCTGGTGTTTGCGTTTCAATTTTTAATTGTAGTCATTATCTTTTTATGTGATAGTTGTGATAGTTTGGATTTGGTTCTATTGTTTTTTCTTTCTGTGCATTCTTCCTCATGGAATTTTTTTTTTTTTTTTTTTTTTTTTTGAGACAAAGTCTCGCTCTGTCGCCAGGCTAGAGTGCTGTGGTGTGATCTTGGCTCACTGCAACCTCTGCCTCCCAGGTTCAAGCGATTCTCCTGCCTCAGCCTCCTGAGTAGCTGGAACGACAGGCACGTGCCACCAGGCCCAGCTAATTTTTGTATTTTTAGTAGAGATGGGGTGGGCCAGGATTGTCTCGATCTCTTGACCTCGTGATCTACCCGCCTCCATCTCCCAAGTGCTGAGATTACCGGCGTGAGCCCCCGCCCTCAGCCGAGCTCATGGTATTTCAAACTCTACTCTGGGGATTATTTGATATTTAAGGCCTAGTTGGTTTGAGTGTACATTTTTCCAGAGAAGCATTTGTGTTTGCGTCTGCTTGGCACTTCAGACATTCACAACCGGATCCATGTTGTCTCCTCTTGTGGCTTTCCAAGCTGTGCAGACCCCATCAACATGAAGATTGGCCATGAATGTTCAGGGAGAACTGAAAGACATGACCCAGAGCCAAAGCAGAAATAGAACCTGTCTCTTTGCCCTCTGCTTCAGTTAGGTCAATTTTTTTTTTTTTTTTTTTTTTTTAATTGAGACAAAGTTTTACTCTGTTGCCTAGGCTGGAGTGCGGTGGGGCGATCTCAGCTCACTGCAACCTCCGCCTCCTGGGTTCAAACAATTCTCCTGCCTCAGCCTCCCCAGTAGCTGGGAATAGAGGCGCCTACCACCACTTCTGGCTAATTTTTACATTTTTAGCAGAGACAGGGTTTCACCATGTTGACCAGACTGGACTCGAACTCCTGACCTCAGGAGATCCGCTCCCCCTTGGTCTCCCAAAGTGCTGGGATTACAAGCGTGAGCCACTGCAACCAGCCAGTGAGGTAGACTTTTTTCTCACTTCACCATTTCCTGGGTCTGGGCTGTGTGTGTGGGTGTGTGTGTGCGCTTGTGTGTGTGTGTGATGGGGGGTGTTCATTGATTTGACTTCTGTTCAAATGGTGCTCAAGGCTTATCTCCTGTGTCCATAAACAAGGCTGTTCAAACAGGTTAGGCCACCTGGGGTTGGAAGATATTTTAAAGTATTTTAGGCATGTTCAAGACATTATGCGGGGCCCTTGACAGCCATCAGATGTGCAGAAACTTATGTAAAAATACATCAAGTGAGACTTCACTGGATACAAAGATTTCTGAAACCACCTGGGGTTGGAAGGCATTTTAGGGTCAACCCCAGCGTCATTGCAGGCTGGCCCCCTGAGCTGGTATTTCTGCTTCGTTGCATGTGGGCTTCCTACAAGCTTATCCATTCATTTCAAAATATTGAACTTTTTATTTTTTTCTAAAATTTTAAAGCTTTATAACAGAGTTTCAGGATTTCTAGTCTGCCATTTTCCTAGAAGCAGAACTCTCACTTGATTTTATAATATACTCTGGAGTCTTGCATCGTGCCTTTTGCAATGGGGGCCCTCACAGTGTGCTGGATGAATGTGTGATGGCTGCTTTCACATGTGAATTCCATCTCTCTGATTAAACACTCTCTTGCATTTCTTTTATGTCTGCCCTAGCGTTTAGCTTGGTGCTATGCCCTTGTTAGGGGTTCATTACAGCACTTGTTGAATGAATATACAGGTCCTTGTCTTGTCTCTCTAGGGAGGGAAGTTTTATAATTGTTCTTGGAAGCCTGTTTTATATATTAGTCATCCTTACATTTAAAAGTGCCTGTGTGGTGGCTCACACCTGTAATCTCAGCCCTTTGGGGGGCTGAGGTGAGAAGGTCACTTGAGTCCAGTAGTTTGAGACGAGCCTGGATAACAAAGCAAAACCAAATTAAATAATAATAATAATTAACTATCATTATTTTACAATATTTCTTATTATTAGCCAGGCTTGGTGGTGCACACCTGTAGTCCCAGCTACTCAGGAGGCTGAGGCAGGAGGAACACTTGAGCCCAGGAAATCAAGGCTAATCATGCCACTGCACTTCAGCCTGGGCAATAGAGTGAGACACTGTCTTTAAAAAAAAAATAAAATTTTAGGCTGGGCGCGGTGGCTCACAACTGTAATCCCAGCACTTTGGGAGGCCAAGGTGGATGGATCACGAAGTCGGGAGATCAAGGCCATCCTGGCTAACACGGTGAAACCCCGTCTCTACTAAAAATACAAAAAATTAGCTGAGTGTGGTGGCAGGTGCCTGTAGTCCCAGCTACTCGGGAAGCTGAGGCAGGAGAATTGCTTGAACCCGGGAGGCGGAGCTTGCAGTGAGCCGAGATAGCGCCACTGCACTCCAGCCTGGGCAACAGAGCGAGACTCCATCTCAAATAAATAAATAAATAAATAAATAAATAAATAAATAAATAGTTTTAAAACATTAAAAAATAGTAATAAATAAAAAACACCCATGCAGTCTAATCAATGCCTCTTCTCCAAATGTTAACCTATTTCTCTCCCTTTTGCCCTTTGTGAATATGGAGAACAGTTGGTTGACAATTTTCTCATTTAACAACAATTATGTTTTTAGATACTTAAATGATGTTAAGGCAGCTCTTTAAAACATCACTTTACCGAAGCAACCTCATTCTTCCAGTGGTGGAGAATATACTTCTGTATATTTCTGGGTGAAGTTGGGTGTGGAATAACCAAAGCTTTATTTCGGAAGTTCTCTGTCACTGAACGTGTCCTGATAGAAATAAAGCACTTAATGAGGTCTTGGACAGGTGCTGCCCGCCCAGCATTATTGCTGAAATTCTCCCTGTGCGTCACTGGCTCCTGGGCGTGAAGTTTCAGGTAACTCGGGCAAAGCACACATGCTGCTGTGGCTCTGTGGTCAGCCCATGACGAGAGCCTCGTCCATGTTCCGTGAAATCTGTGAGTGCTGCCCGAGTCGAGCTACCGTTGCTCACCACTGCCACTTCCTGCCGTCCTACCCAGGGCCGCCGCTCTCCAAGGCTGCCAGTGACTGGGTGCACCCAGTCTGAGTCCTCCACCCAAAGAAAATAAGGAACCTGGCCAGACAGAGGCCAAAGGAAGAGTCTGCTCCTCATGTTCCTTCTTGCTGTGGTTTTGCCCTTGCCACTTATTTCGTAGTCATTCATTGGTGAGTATTTGAGCAACGTTCAGACCATGACTGGGGGCCCTTCACGGTGATCGGATGTGCAGAAACTTAGGTAAAAGCTCACTCAACAGCGAGCGGAACTTCACTGGATTAAAAAAAAAAAATTGTCCATTTCCTTTTTTTTTTAACTTTTATTTTCAGTTCAGGGGTACATGTGCAGGTTTGTTATACAGGTAAACTTGTGTCATGGGGTTGCTGTACAGATGATTTCATCACCCAGGTATTAAGCCTAGTACCCATTAGCTATGTCTCCTGATCCTCTCCCTCCTCCCACATTCCACCCTCTGATAGGCCCCAGTGTGTGTTGTTCCCCTCTATGTGCCCACATGTTTTCATCATTTAGCTCCCACTTATAAGTGAGAACATGCGGTATTTAGTTTTCTTGTCCTGTGTTAGTTTGCTAAGGATAATGGCCTCCAGCTCCATCCATGTCCCTGCAAAGGACATGAGCTCATTCTTTTTTATGGCTGCATAGTAGTCCGTGGTATGCATGTACCACATTTTCTTTATCCAGTCTACCATTGATAGGCATTTAGTAGATTCCATGTCTTTGATATTGTGAATAGTGCTGCAATCATATGAAAAAAGCTTCATATCACTGATCATTAGAGAAATGCAAATCAAAACCACAATGAGATACCATCTCACACCAGAGTGGCTATTATTAAAAAGTCAAAAAATAACAGATGCTGGTGAGGTTGCAGAGAAAAAGGAACGTTTTTACACTGCTGGCGAGAGTGCAAATTAATTCAGTCATTGTGGAAGACAGTGTGGCAATTCCTCAAGGACCTAAAAACAGAAGTATCATTTGACTCAGCAATCCCATTACTGGATATATACCCAAAGGAATGTAAATTGTTCTATTATAAAGACACATGCACACATATTGGCTGGGCGTGATGGCTCACACCTGTAATCCCACACTTTGGGAGGCTGAGGCAGGTAAATCACTTGAGGTCAGGAATTCGAGACCAGACTGACCAACATGGCTAAACCCCATTTCTACTAAAAATACAAAAATTAGCCAGGCATGGTGGCGCATGCCTGTAATCTCAGCTACTCAGGAGGCTGAGGTGGGAGGATTGCTTAAACCCAGGAATCAGAGGCTGCAGTGAGCCGAGATCATGCCACTGCACTCCAGCCTGGGCCACAGAGTAAGACTCTGTCTCAAGAAAAAAAAAAGACACAGCATACCTATGGTCCAATTACTTTTGCCTGTTCCATGAGATAACCAATTGGTCCACTAGCAAGAATGAAACTAGTTCTTCTCAAGTGCTCAGCTTTGTGCTTGGAAAATGAGAAGAGACACAGATCCTGCCTCCCTGAGAACACCTCTTGACAAACAGATTTCTGAAAAGGAATTCACTCACTTATTCAACAGAGATGTTTACATGCCAGACGCTATTGTAGGCATTTGAGATATAGCAGTGATCAAAACAGACATCGATCCCTGCCCTGGTGAACATTCGTCCCAGTTGTGCACAAATACATTTTTATTAGTGGAAGGATGTTTTTCAACTCCCCGGGGGTGACTGTTACTTAAGGAAACCTGACTGTGGAGTCTTCTCTTCTTCTTTCTTTGAGACAGAGTCTCGCTCTTTTGCCCAGGCTGGAGTGCAGTGGTGCAATCACGGCTCACTGTAGCCTCCGCCTCCTGGGTTCAAGTGATTCTCCTGCTTCAGCCTTCCAAGTAGCTTGGATTACAGGCATGTGCCACCACACCTGGCTAATTTTTGTATTTTTAGTAGAAACAGGGTTTCACCATGTTGGCCAGCCTGGTCTTGAACTCCTGGCCTCAAGTGATCCACCTGCCTCGGCCTCCCAAAGTGCTGGGATTACAGGCTGAGCCCCCGCGCCCGGCCAGATTCTTGTCTTCTTTTAAGAAAAGACCCTCTCAGGGCCGGGCGCGGTGGCTCAAGCCTGTAATCCCAGCACTTTGGGAGGCCGAGACGGGCGGATCACGAGGTCAGGAGATCGAGACCATCCTGGCTAACACAGTGAAACCCCGTCTCTACTAAAAAATACAAAAAACTAGCCGGGCGAGGTGGCGGGCGCCTGTAGTCCCAGCTACTCGGGAGGCTGAGGCAGGAGAATGGCCTAGACCCGGGAGGCGGAGCTTGCAGTGAGCTGAGATCCGGCCACTGCACTCCAGCCTGGGCGACAGAGCGAGACTCCGTCTCCAAAAAAAAAAAAGAAGAAAGAAAAGACCCTCTCTGTGCCCATGCCAGAGGTCCCCTGGTGGTGGGAGGCAGTAAGTGTTGCTGGGCAGTGGCTGTGGAAGACCAGGTGACCAACAGCTAGGAGGCAAGGAGGCAGCAGGGTGCAGCACTGAGGCTCCAATCCCGGTGTATGTTCCATTATCTCGCTGGACTTCGCTTACAAAACACAAATTCAAGGTCGGGCCTGGTGGCTTGCGCCTGTAGTCCCATCCACTTAGGAGGCTGAGGCTGAAGGATCACTTGTGCCCAGGAGGTGCAGGATGCAGTGAGCCATGATTGCAGCACTGTTCTCCAGCCTGAGTGACAGACCATGACCTTGGCTTCAAAACAAACCAACAAACAAAACATAAAGTCAAAGATCAAATTAGTAAGATTTTAAATGAATAATTAATTAAACCCCAAGTGCTAGGGGAATGTGAAAACTTCCAAATGCTGGGACTTTCTGAACATGTGGGGCCCTGAGTGACTATCCTGGTCACATACCCTTGAAGTCGGCGCTGCCCAGAGCTGTTAACTGGTATGTTCTATAGGGATGGTATCTCTCTTCCCACCTAGAAGCTATGCTGGGAAGAGTGAGAGGAAGTATTCTGAAAAGTGCAAGGTCTTCTATTGAGGTAAGACACTTTATTGCTTTGTTTTGTGTTGTTTTGTTTGAGGCAGAGTCTCGCTCTATCACCCAGGCTGTTGTGCAGTGGCTTGATCTTGGCTCACTGCAACCTCTGCCTCCCGGGTTCTAGCGATTCTCCTGCCTCAGCCTCCTGAGTAGCTGAGACTATAGGCGTGTGCCACCACACTCAACTAATTTTTGTATTTTTAGTAGAGATGGGGTTTCACCATGTCAGCCAGGCTGGTCTTGAACTCCTGACTTCAGGTAATCTGCCTGCCTCGGCCTCCCAAAGTACTGGGATTATAGGCGTGAGTCACTGTGCCTGGCCCACTCTATTGTGTAAGTCTGAGTTTTTTTACATCTGGTATCAAGTTGGTTTACCAGAAATCACATGCATGTGTTTAGTGTTCTGTACCCCACAGTGTAGAGTCAATTTCCCAATTCTATGGGAACAGATGATCTTAGAGGCCATAACACGTTGTTTTATAAATGAGCCACATAGCGGACTGCAGAAGAGCTCCAGGATCACCTTGGCCCACTAGTCTCTGTGATTCTCTTAGTATTACAGGGAAACTCCCTGAAGAGTTTTAGAACATTTTCTTGGAAGTTTGTTGGTCTTGGTGGGTAGGGGCGAGGTGGCAGTGGTTTAATGTAGTGTTACTTAAATCTGGATTGAATCCAGAGCTACTGCTTCCTAGCTGGGTGGCCTTTTGCAAGTTGCATGAATAAGCCTCTCTTCATTTACAATAAAACGAGTGTGATGTTAATGGTACCTTCTTTAAAGTTTTCTTGTACAAAGCAACAGAGGATTCTTCACATTGTCAGCTATGCAGTAGGTGCTCAGTAAGCATTAGCTGTTACTATTTTTAGCTTGCAGAGGTGCACGCAAAAGACTTTCAGAGTAAAAGATAGTTTTGTGCTGGTCGCTTATTTGATGAGTATTATTCCCACCGCCCAAAGTCAACAAGAGGCCAAGTCTAGTTGGCTGCTAGAGACTCAAGTCTTTGGATTTATCCCATGCACTTGAAATTGTCCATTCCAAGGTGTATGTGGAGGGACAGGAGAAAAAAACCAAACAAACCAGAAACAATAACCCAAGCATCATAACTCAATTGAAATCTTCACTTTTTCTGTTGTCACAGAAAAGCACGGAAGCGACATTGCATATGTTACAGATCTCCAGCACCGTATGCTGTTACTCTGAGCTGGATTTTTTACTCTTTTGTTTGCATAGATTATTCTGCTCTTAATCTTCAAAATCTGCACACGAAAGTGGACTGCATATACTTTTTTTTTTTTTTTAGATGGAGTCTCATTCTGTCACCCAGGTTGGTGTGTGCAGTGGCAAGATAACGGCTCGTGGCAACTTCGGTTCCAGCGATTCTCCTGCCTCAGCCTCCTAAGTAGCTGAGATTACAGGCATGGGTCACCACGAATGGCTAATTTTTGTATTTATAGTAGAGGCAGGATTACACCATGTTGGCTAGGCTGATCTCAAATGCCTGACCTCAGTGATCCACCTGCCTCGGGCTCCCAAATTGCTGGGATTACAGGTATGAGCCACCTCACCTGACCTGCATAAAAATTTGATAATCGTGGTTTAGGGGGAGCTGCTTCTTGGATAGATCATAGGCCAAGATCATATTTTTGCTTGCTGGACTCTTACAGAATTCTCCTATACCTGCTTCGGGATTAAATGTTGCTGACTCTAGAAACACTTTTGAGAAAATAGTCACAAGAGTTTACCAACCACCAAAGAAAATGCTGCACCGAGTGGCCAGGCACGGTGGCTGACGCCTGTAATCCCAGCACTTTGGGAGGCTGAGGCGGGTGGATCACCTGAGATCAGGAGTTTCAGACCAGCCTGGCCAACATGGTGAAACCCTGTCTCCAGTAAAAATACAAAAATTAGCCAGGTGCGCACCTGTAATCTCAGCTACTCAGGAGGCTGAGGCAGGAGAATTGCTTGAATCCAGGAGGCGGAGGTTGCAATGAACCGAGATCGTGCCACTGCACATTCCAGCCTGGGTGACAGGGCGAGACTCCACCTCAAAGAAGAAAAAAAAGAAAAAAAATCCAATGGTGTTTCATTAATTAGAGATGAGTGACAGAAACTGAAGAGCCAAGTCTCCGTCTTGACAAATGTGTGCTGCCATCTAGTGACAAACTGTCAAAGTGCAAGCACGCTGTTGCACCATCCAGGTCTCCATGGCCAGCGCAACCCTGGGAAGGAAAAAGTCTAAGGCGCCCCCTCAGCCACAGCCACCCAGAAACTGTGCGGAAGTTCATAGAACGGGAAGCCTCTGGAAAAGTCGTGTGGAACGCTCCTCTGTATCATGGGCCTGACCACATGTTAGCCCACCCCGGCAGATGAGCATCAGTGACAGCATTACTTGGACATGTGCATTTGTTCTGTGTTCATACCGCACCCCTAAAAGGTGGACTCTTGACTGACCGGCTTCTGTTCTGAGTTGGGTTAAAGATGTGATTATTAACCTTGAATATCCCAATTCTCCACCAAAACCTGGTTTTGAGAAGAGAGAGTACATTATGGGAAGAAATCAGAGTGGGAAACCAAAATCAACTTTTATCCACCCAGTCCTTTTTTTTTTTTTTTTTTTTTTTTTGAGACAGGGTCTCACTCTATCTCCCAGGCTGGAGTGCAGTGGCACCGTCAAGGCTGACTGCAACTTTGACCTTCTGGTCTCAAGCAATACTCCTGCCTTGGCTTCCCAAAGTGCTGGCATTACAGGCGTGAGCCAGTGTTCCCAGCCTATTTCCTTATTTTTAATGCGAGAGATAAAGCAAATGAATTAACCCCCAAAGCCCAACTCTGCTCCACATGGTGGGAAAATTTTCCTACTCCTTGGATTTTGAGTTTAAGATGTCCTTATGTGGTTTTTACTCATTTCATTTTTCATTAACTTAATCAACAGATGCATACCCCAAACACTGAGTATAGGATGGAGAATGGGATCCACATAGTTCTTGCTCACATGGAGTTTTAAAAATACATCTGTTTTCTGGATGGGTACGGTGGCTCTCACCTGTAATTCCAGCACTTTGGGAGGCCGAGGCAGGTGGATCACCTGAGGTCAGGAGTTCGAGACCAGCCTAACCAACATGGTGAAACCCCGTCTTTACTAAAAATACAAAAATTAGCCAGGCATGGTGGTAGGCTCCTATAATCCCAGCTACTCAGGAGGCTGAGGCAGGAGAATTGCTTGAACCTGGGAGGCAGAGGCTGCAGTAAGCTGAGATGGCACCATTGCACTCCAGTCTGGGTGACAAGAGAGAAACTCTGTCTCTAAATAAATAAATAAATAAATAAATCTGTTTTTCAAAGGGTGAGCTGTGAAATCAAGGCATTAAAAATATGAAATAAAACAGAATACAGAAGCATGGGCTTACACAGGGAGATGGGGAAATAGCAAAAGCACAATGATTAACCCCAGGAAGGTGAAGCCAATTAAAAAGGAACAGTGAAATAGACTTACTTTTGGCAAGAAGAATGGATTTAGGAGAAAACTGCACCATTCGGAGTCACACGCGAAGGCTGGAGCTCAGATGGGTGAGTAGAGGCAAAGCTCATTGGTAGGGGTGATGGGATTGTTTGCAGAGAGACCTAGGGGTTGAAGCAGAGTGAATTCTTTATTCTTGGTCCCACTGGCTAAACCACTGATTTGGGGCAGTTACTGGAAGTTTGGACGATGCAGAGGTGCCCTGAATTTAGTTATCTGTATTATTTAATAAGCTTTTGGAAAGTTAATCCTCCAAAACTTTTGGCTTTCCTATTTTCTCTATGAAATATGCTTATATTTGTTCTGTTTATTTGTAGCTGTTTCTTTTTTCTTTTTTTAGGACCTCGTGGTGCAACGGTATGTAGCAGTTTCTTTAAGCACAGTTTCATGCCTTTTTTCTCTTGCTGCCCTTTGGCGTATTTAATTTTCCTTTTCCCCAATAAAGCCTATTCCTTATCCACAATTGTGTGACACTGTGGAATTCATTCTGGAAGGTGGTGATGTATTTTGCACGACAACAGCTAATGAGGCAAACAATTTTTCGGTATATAAATCAGGAGCATGAGAAACTGTTGCCTGCATCATTGATGACTTGTAAGGAAGAAAAAGTAAATAATGAGCTTGGAGGGCTCATCTCTGCCAAGTCAGGGACAGTATGTGGTGCATCTTTGGGGCATGAATGCCTAACCTGGGGTGAGCCGCAAAGCAGGTGTTCAGATCCAGTTGTTAAGTGAAGGTTATTAAAAGACCACGTGACCTAACAAAAGGATGTGGGGCGTTAGAGTGGAACAACCTGCTGTTTCAGCCGTTCCTGGCTGGGTAACCTTTGGAAAGTAATTAATCTTTCTGAACCTCAATTGTCGTATCTATGGAATGAAGTGAATAATCTTACAGCATTGTTGGAGGGATCAGAAGTAATACTGGAAGCACCTGGAGTATGTTAGATACTCCAACAAATGGTATCTGTTAGTCTGTGACATTTACAGATTTGCAATATCATTTTATTGTTATTGGTTGGGAGTAACTATAAAGATTCATTCATGTGATCAGCTAAGTTTTCACTAAAGCGCAGATTTTATTATTATTATTTTAGACACAGCTCTTGCTCTGTCACTCAGGCTGTGGTGCAGTGATGCCGTCATAGCTCACTGCAGCCTTGAACTCCTGGGCTCAAGTGAGCCTCCTGTCTCAGTCTTCTGAGTAGCTGGGACTAAGGCATAAGCCACCACGCCCAACTAATTTGTTAATATTTTGTTTTTAGAAATGGGGTCTTGCTATGTTGTCCAGGCTGATCTTGAACTGCTGGCCTTGAGCAATCCTCTCACCTCAGCCTCCCAAAGTGCTGGGATCATGGGTGTGAGCCACTGTGCCTGGCCTGCAATTGTTTCTAATGTCATTGGTTTGGCATCTGTGGGTCTCACAATTACATAATTATGTCATTGTCTAGTATGTGATTATTCATGGAAGATTGTATTTGAGTTTAGTGCTGTTTCCCAAGAGACTTCCTCTCATCACTAGGCAAGGGGTGAAGCTCTTCTACCACTGTATTTTGAAAAGCACATGAACAAATTTGATTGATAAGTACCTGCTATACAAATATGAGACTCATGGGCAAGGATATTGAAAGTTTGCTGTAATGACCACCAGTTTGTTTCTCGACAAAATAAGAACACAGGAAACTTCAGAGTTCAGCCCTTCCGTTCTGGCAGCTGCCACTTATCAGAAAGTTCCTCTAAATATTCGTACTGCTGGGAATCCTCTGTGTCTAAAAATGGCGTCTGTATTTCCTGACTAGTTTTATATTTCAGGTTTTGTGGGCAGGGGGCGATTCTGCTTGACTCCCAGACTTGCCTTTCTAATAATACAAATCAGTAATGTTATTTGTATTCTGATTTAGTGTTTTCTAATTGGAAGATAATCTAACATCTTACCGAGCAAGGCAGGCTATCCACCCCATTTTACAGACAAGGAAAACGCATCAGAGAGAAGTTTTGAACTTGCCTAGCATCATCAACCAGAAAACGGTCAGCCTGGGATTCAAACCCAGGCAGTGTGACTCCAGAATCCGTACTCCCAACAGCAAGCTCTGTAACTCATTCTTAGTAGGCATTGGGTTCTGATTTGGGGCACAGGTTACCATCAGTAAACACGAACTGATGGTCCACAGTGTGACTGACATGGTGGAGAACAAGTAAGTCATGATCAACCCATGCCTGTTAACATGATGGCACTTTAATGAACTCCCACTATGTGCCAGACTCTGTATAACAATCAACTGGAGGTAGGTATTCTCATCCTCATTTTTAAGATGAGTCATTGAAACTCAAAGAGTTCAAGTAATTTTCCCAAGGTCACACAACTGGGTAATGGTAACTTTGGTTTGCAAATCCAGCTGTTACTGACTCCCAGCTCTGTCTGCTGTGAGTACCATTGATTTACAGGAGATAATAAAAGTGGATGACTCTAGGCTTTCCTCTCCAACCTCCAAGGACCATCAGCATACCAGTTACTTCCCTCCAAGAGGTACTTTGAAATTCACAGAATTTCTGTCTCAAATACATAGTTGTGTTTAGTATTTACACCTTCCATGCCCTGGTATTGGTGGGGTTCTCTGCTTTTCAAGACTGTTAAAGCAGAGTATCCAGGCCAACCTACTCAGCCTACTTCAGGTAGCAGGCTTGTTCCAATGCATCTATTGTGTTAGGACACTTTGCTTTTGGACATTCTTGGTATCTCCTTGCTGGGCACTGGAGATGGCATGCAGCTGAAGACCCTACTGAGCTTCCAATTGAGCCTCTAGGTCAAGATGGAGAAGAAGGACAGCTTTAGTTTGGCAAATGCTTGACCAGGTAGTTTGCAAAAAGTGGACAATAAAGCAAACACAAAATGAAAATTATCTTAATCACAAAAGTCAAACAGAACAGAGTGCAATAGATCATAGTGTTCTTCCCTCCTTTCCCCCTAGAAAAAACCAAAGTTGTTTTTCCCAGAAGAAATTGCTATTGACAGTCCTTTGGGATACTCCCTGAACTTTTATTTATATATTTACTTTCATTTATTTATTTATTTATTTAGAGACAGAGTCTCACTCTGTTGCCTAGGCTGGAGTGCAGTGGCACGATCTCGGCTCGCTGCAACTTCCGCCTCCTGGGTTCAACTGATTCTCGTGCCTCAGCTTCCCAAATAGCTGGGATTACAGGCATGTACTACCACGCCCAACTTATTTTGTACTTTTAGTGGAGACAGCTTTTCACCATGTTGGCCAGGCTGGTCTCAAACTCCAGACCTCAAGTGATCCTCCCACCTCGACCTCCCAAAGTGCTGGAATTACAGGCGTGAGCCACTGTGCCTGGCCCTGCTTCTGGAAAGTTAAATGGACTTTAAAGGTGAATATTGGGTTAAACATCCTATTTCTTTGGTTTAGGAGAAAGTGTCTGTGCACAATAGCAAGAAAATACCACAATGCCAAGACAGAGAATCATTTATACATATCCTTCCAATGGACTCCGTAGAATGTATCTTTCATTCTAGGGAGGTGTTTGCTTTGTAGTGCCCACCCTTTACCCCCACCTTCAGTTCTTACTTTGACATCTCTGATATTGAAATGTTTTCTGTATTTTTTTGGTGTGGGTACAAGACTGTTCAAATACCTATCTTGGATGACATTTAGGTGGAAGAGAAAAACAGAGAACTCTGCAAAAGGGTAATCATTCATGAATAGATGGAGGAGAAGGAGTTATGTACGGTCTCTATTTGTAAGACTGGAAAATATTGACCAGGAATCAAGATCAAGTATTTCTTAAATGATCAAGTATCAAAGAAATTAGAATGGTACAAATTTGGATCCAAAATCAGGTACTGTGCATAAATGGAAGCAGTAGTTTCTTGTAGAAAGCTCTCCATGGTCTCTTGCATTTCTGCTGTCTGCCCAGGTGCTAACTGCCTTTATTTTGATCTGTGTATTCACGGATGCTTCTACAGCAGACAGCCTTGGAAAACTGAGATAGTGTCCCCTTCCGGAGCAAAGGACAGGCTTGTTTATTGTCCAGTATGATAAGGACAATGTTTTCTTCCGGGGCAAAGGCCAGGCAGGTTTACTGCCCACTATAAGCGATTTGAGTTTCCCAAATTCAATATTCCTCTACTGTAAGGCAACCCTGTATGTGTGCAAGCATCAGTTGGCCCTGTTCACATCACCCTTTGGGAACTGGAGTTCAGGGAAGTGGCTCAAATGTTGACACTGGCTACTGCTACTGCTGTGAGCAATGAAGTCCTTTGTTTCTGACCCAGGAGTCTCATGTCTTCTGTCAGTATCCATGAAATTGGGTTATGCTGAATGGTTAGCTTGCAAATAGGGTGTAGTCTCAGACCTGTCATAGTTCTTGACTATGGTATATGGAATAACAAGAAACATCAGTGACTCAATGATTTCACAATTAAAATGATACATTCTTCAGATGACTAAGAAGACAAGTCACAGAGAGGTACCCATGAGATAGGGGAAATAAATGCTCAAGTAATAGCTTACAACCTTAAACAATTAGTGTCGTCTATAAAACTGAGAAACAAAAGTACAATTTCTAGGCCAGGCTCAGAAGGCCAGGCCTCTGGCTTGCCATTCTCTCGGAATACCTCAGCTGAGCCCAGCGGGATGGGAGGTTTCAGATTTCTGGATGCTATTAGAGGGATGTCTTCAGGGTGGATATAAAGAGTTTGAAATAGAAGGCAGGTAGGCCGGGCGCGGTGGCTCACGCCTGTAATCCCAGCACTTTGGGAGGCCGAGGCGGGCGGATCACAAGGTCAGGAGATCGAGACCACGGTGAAACCCCGTCTCTACTAAAAATACAAAAAATTAGCCGGGTGCGGTTGTGGGCGCCTGTAGTCCCAGCTACTCGGGAGGCTGAGGCAGGAGAATGGCGTGAACCCGAGAGGCGGAGCTTGCAGTGAGCCAAGATCGCACCACTGCACTCCAGCCTGGGCGACAGAGCGAGACTCCGTCTCAAAAAAAAAAAAAAAAAAAAAAAAAAAAAAAAAAGAAGGCAGGTAAACATCTCTAGGGTGCATGAAATTCAAAGCACACTCAGGCTAATTGCTGTGAGTTAAACTGATATTTAACTCATAAACACATGTCACATATACAATTATGCCTTTTGTTTTGTTTTGTTTTGTTTTGTTTTGTTTTGTTTTGAAACAGAGTCTCATTCTGTTGCCCAGGTTGGAGTGCAATGGCGCCATCTCGGTTCACTACAATCTCCGCCTCCCATATTCAAGCGATTCTGCTGTCTCAGCCCTCCGAGTAGCTGGGACTACAGGTGCACGCCATCGTGCCTGGCTAATTTTTGTATTTTTATTAGAGATGGGATTTCACCATGCTGGCCGGGCATGATCCGTCCGCCTCGGCCTCCCAAAGTGCTGGGATTACAGGCGTAAGTCACCATGCCCAGCCCATAAATAATTTTAAAATGAGTACATTCTTTGCCTTGTTCACTCACATTCTCATCTCTTTGTGGTAGCTTTTTGCAGAGGTTCCATGACTTATGATTCCACAAGAGATTGAATGAAAAAGCAGATATAAGAATTCAGCTGTCTGAATTGATTTTATGGTATGAATGCCGCAAGTTTAATTTCTGAGATTCCTAGCAGAAGTTTCAGAAAGAGAGCCTTAATGCTATTTCCTTTTATTAATTAGGAAATCGTGGAATTTCTAGCGAAGAGGCCCATTGGCATGCCTGCAGATGCTTAGGGAATAATTAGGTTTCATATTGGGGAGAATTTTATTTAAGGCTCTAGGAATGTGGGATTTTGATAACATTCCAAAATAATACGTTTTATTAATTAGGGCTCAAGGATTAAGGACTTATTTAGCAAGATGGAGGGTATACGACATAAGCAAAAAAGCATTGGCTTTGGAGCCAAATCCAACAGGGTTTGAATACTTGTTAGGAAACTTTAGGTGGATTATTTAGCCTCTGTGAGCCTCAGTTTCTTCATCTGCAACATGGGAGTGATGACAAATCCCAGGCTTGTTGGAAGGGTTCTACTCCTACATCCAAAGGCTGGCATCACCCAATGCCTGATACCCGGGAAGGCACAGGCTGAATTCCTATTGGTGTCTTCGGTGGGATTGAATGGAGCCTCAGCAGTCACCACGACATGCAATAGCCTCTGTGAAAACTCCCAGCAACAGAAATGCTCTGCTTCCCCAGGCAGCTCCTTCCATTTCAGGAAAGGTCTTAGAAAATATGGAGTGCTAAAATCTCATTTTGTCATTTCACACTGGCCCTTGCTCCCTCCTCGGAGTGCAGTCTAATTCCCGTTCACATGACAGCTCTTCCATCATTTGATCTTCAGTCCTATCAAACTCTTCTTTTTTCCAGACTAAACACTGTCACAGCCTTCAACCATCACATACATGACATTTTGAGCCCTGTTTTCCTTTGGACACAAAGAGGATAGATCAGGTTTTGGATGTCAGAGAACCAGGTCAGGCCCAAATCACAAAACATAATACTTTTCCTTTCCACTGCCACCTTTTGGTGTGTTTGTGGGATTTGTTTACCATGCCTAACTGGACACATCATTCTTGTATTGTACCGGGGCCATTTGAATGCTCTTGTTTGCTTGTTGCTTAACCTACTCATGATTTCAATCATTGCATAGATCAATTGCCAGTTGGGCAAACAGCTACATGGCTCTGTCAATTCTTGGCAGGTCTACATTTCACCATTTCTTCAACATCACATGGGTTACCATGACATTGACTTCCAGATCTAGCTTGATGAGTGAAATAGAATGTTGTTGGCTTAAGAAGAGATGGAGCTCATCTGAAAACCTGATGAGTCACTGTCCTCTCTCTGGCAACCTAACACGAATGTTCACTGAGTGTGGATTTTGGGGAGCCTTGGCCTTTGCCCTAGATTGCAGTAAAAATGCTAACATTTTCCCAATTGCTATCTTTACACAACTGTTAGAGTTTTTAATGTCTCAGAGGTCAGAGCACGGAGAGTTATTAGTCAGCCCTAGCAAATTTCCATTTCTGACCCCAAGAGTTACAAGAACTTCCCCTTTGAAAGTTCTCCCCTTTCGTATTTTGAAATCACAAAATAGAGAAAACACATAGTTTCAGGTGTAACATCTTTTTTCTCCAACTCCCAGAAAAAAATCCCAGGAGTTTTACCAGTGATTCTGCTGCCTTTTCACTCTTCCAACTGGAAGTCAGAATGAAACTCTCTGTAGCTCCTGCTGGGGATTGCATTTCCTGTCTACCTACGTGAATCCTTCATGGTGGGCTTGGGAAAATACATTCCGTAACTGAGGTCCTGTTTGAAGGTTTTGAAGAAGGTCACCCGGCTTCTTACAAAGCTCCACAAGCCTGTGTTCTTTTCTGAGATCATGGCCTGCTCTGCATGGGCAGGAAGTAGTATGCTATGTCTCCTAGAATGAGCTGCAGAATTGAATGACCTCAGCAGAACAAGCCCACTGTGGCCAGCCTGGGTGTTTAGAAACTCATGGTTCTCTTTTCTTTTTTTTTTTTTTTTTTGGAGACGGAGTCTCGCTCTGTCGCCCAGGCTGGAGTGCAGTGGCCGGATCTCAGCTCACTGCAAGCTCCGCCTCCCGGGTCTACGCCATTCTCCTGCCTCAGCCTCCTGAGTAGCTGGGACTACAGGCGCCCGCCACCTCGCCCGGCTAGTTTTTTGTATTTTTTAGTAGAGACGGGGTTTCACTGTGTTAGCCAGGATGGTCTCGATCTCCTGACCTCGTGATCCACCCGTCTCGGCCTCCCAAAGTGCTGGGATTACAGGCTTGAGCCACCGCGCCCGGCCGGTTCTCTTTTCTATTCCTTCTATGTGAAGGAATCCTAACTGCCTCTTTCTTTTCTTTCTTTCTTTCTTTTTTTTTTTTTTTTGAGAGAGAGTCTCACTCTGTCACCCAGGCTGGAGTGTAGTGGTGCTATCTTGGCTCACTGCAACCTTCGCCTCCCGGATTCAAGTGATTCTTGTGCCTTAGCCTCCCCAGCAGCTGGGATTGCAGATGCACGCCACCATGCCCGGCTAATTTTTGTATTTTTAGTAGAGATGGGGTTTCGCCATGTGGGCCACGCTTGTCTGGAACTCCTGACCTCAGGCGATCTGTTCGCCTCGGCCTCCAAAGTGCTGGGATTACAGGCATGAGCCACCGTGCCTGCCCCTAACTGCCTCTTTCTGATTGTGGCAGTGAGGCCACTTTCCTGGAGTTTTCTTGCTCTATCCAGAGCTATCCTGGGAGAAGCACTAAGCCTTGGGGTCACCAGACTTCTGGGACAGGCAGAAGCACTTGTTCCTCCTACAGAGACCACGGACCCACTCAAGAGCTTCAAGACGCTTAAGGGTTGAGAACTAGGGAGGAACCACTAGAGGGTCACCAGCAGGGTGTCATGGCTTAAGCATCCCTGCTTAGATGGCCCTGGACCCAGGAGGGGACCAAGATCCACTGTGAGCAAGGAGGCACCTTGTTGTGTGTGTCAGTCTGGGGACCCAACCCAGTGATGCATGGGAGTTTCTGCCACACTGAGCATCCAGGTTGAAGGCTGGAATCCCCAGTCTGGAGCCAGAAACTAACTCTCCAAAAGTATCAAAGCATTTCTAGAGCTTTCATGGTTTAGAAATATATGCACTTGTTTCTCTCTCTCTTTTTTATTTTATTTTATTTTATTTTTGAGACGGAGTCTTGCTTTGTCGCCAGGCTGGAGTGCGGTGGCATGATCTTGGCTCACTGCAACCTCCACCCTCCCAGGTTCAAGCAATTCTCCTGCCTTAGTCTCCCCAGTAGCTGGGACTACAGGCACGCACCACCACGCCTGACTAATTTTTGTATTTTTAGTAGAGACAGGGTTTCACCATGTTGGCCAGGCTGGTCTCAAACTCCTGACCTCAAGTGAGGAGGCCTCCCAAACTGCTGGGATTACAGGCATGAGCCACCAAGCCTGGCCTCACTTGTTTCTCTTACAACAAAAATAATGCCCATTTATACTCAACATTTTGGAAAAGCGCTGTAAATGAAAAGAAGACATATGACACCCCAGTTCAGATATAACCACCACTGCTAATTTAATAGCTCTTTCTAGTAATTTACATATACATGTAAAAATATATATTTACGAATAATATAAAACATGCTTATATTTTAATGTTATATATTTATTATATATATTTTGACAAGTGGAACACTATTTCATTTATCAAAAAATACTTGCTAGGTAGATAATGGCAAGGAAAGCATAGCCCTTGCCTCAAGAAGCTAATAGATTAAGCCGGGTGTGGTGGTGCATGCCTATAGACCTAAGCTACTCAAGAGGCTGAGGCAGGAGGCTCTCTTGAGTCCAGAAGCTTGAAACTGCAATGAGCTATGTTTGTAATACTGCACTCCAGCCTCAGAGACAGAGTGAAACCATGACTCTAAAAAAATAAATACATAAATAAAATTAAATAAAAGGTCGGGCACAGTGGCTCACACCTGTAATCCCAGCACTTTGGGAGGCTGAGGCGGGCAGATCACGAGGTCAGGAGATCGAGACCATCCTGGCTAACACGGTGAAACCCTGTCTGTACTAAAAATGCAAAAAACTTAGCCAGGCGTGGTGGCGGGAGCCAGTAGTCCCAGCTACTCGCGAGGCTGAGACAGCAGAAGGGCGTGAACCCAGGAGGCAGAGCTTGCAGTGAGTTGAGATCTCACCACTGCACTCCAGCATGGGTGACAAAGTGAGACTCCGTCTCAAAAAAAAAAAAAAAAAAAAAGAAGAAAAGAAAGAAAGAAAGAAAATCCAAAAGAAAATAAAAAGAAGCTATTGGACTGATGGGGGAATCAATCAGGTAGCAAATAAGTAGACAAATAGGATGGGCAAGGTGGCTCATGCCTGTAATCCCAGCACTTTGGGAGGCAGAGGAGGGAGGACCACTTGAGGCCAGGAGTTCAAGACCAAGACCAGCCTGGTCAACATGGTGAAACCCCGTTTCTACTAAAAATACAAAAAAAAAAAAAAAAAAAAAAAAGCTAGTGTGGTGGCTCACACCTGTAATCCCAGCTACTCAGGAGGCTGAGTCAGGAGAATCGCTTGAACCTGGGAGGCAGAAGCTACAGTGAGCCAAGATTAAACCACTGCACTCCAGCCTGGGCAACAGAATGAGACTGTCTCAAAAAAATAATAATAATAGTAAGTAGACAAATACGTAATTACAAGACGCTGAGCTCTATGAAGTGATCCCGTGCTATCCTAGAAAATAACGGAGGGGGAACTGCCTATGTGGCTGATGAGGAATGACGGCTCCTTGGAGAAATGATCAAATCTGGCTCTAGGAAAGGAAATGAACAAGATGAGTCTGGATGTCTTGTCCTAAATGAAGGAAGGAAACTGTCAAGACCACTCACGTCAATTCAAAAGACTCAGGAGCCAACAGGAATAGGTTCCCTCTGGCCACATGGGGGAAAATTGGAGCATCCTTAAGAATGATGATGGTGGCTGGGCATTGTGGCTCACGCCTGTAATCCCAGCACTTTGGGAGGCCGAGGCGGGCAGATCACCTGAGGTGGGGAGATTGAGACCATCCTGGCTAACACGGTGAAACCCTGTCTCTACTAAAAATACAAAAAAATTTAGCCAGGCATGGTGGTGCATGCCTATAATCCCAGCTACTCAGGAGGCTGAGGCAGGAGAATCTCTTCAATCCTGGAGGCAGCGGTTGCAGTGAAATGAGATCGTGCCACTGCACTCCAGCCTGGGTGACAGAGCGAGACTCCATCTCAAAAAAAAAAAAAGATCATGGTAATGGATGCAATAAACAAAGTCCAGACTGACGGATAAAATGAGACTTTCCTTAGGATTGCTGGGAGGATTAAATGAGTTAATATATGCAAAGCACTTAAAATAGTGCCTGACGCTCAGTGAATGTGAGCTATTATAATTACCATTATTATCAGTATTATTGGAACCAAGCACAACATTGTGAGGAGAGTCCTCTTCCCCCTGACCTATGATGTGGGCAATGGGAGAAGCCCAGGAATCAGCAGTATTCAAGGACCTTAGGGCTGCTAGAGGTGGTGCCTGGGACCATTACTTCTGCCAATGGTCAAGAGTGATGCTGGGCTATGGGGTCAACCACTGCCAGCAATGCTACCACATGGTTGCAAGAGAATCACACAGCCAAACGGTGCTGTGTGAGGTGGTCAGATTTCCCCAGGTTTCGTTTCTAAGGAAGAGAAAATGAGGAAGGAAAAGATAATTTCATGATTACCCCTGGACACTGGTGGCCACTAAATTTGAATACTAAAAAAGATGCGGCCTTGAGGCCAGGCGCGGTGGCTCACACCTGTAATCCCAGCACTTTGGGAGGCCAAGGCAGGCGGATCACCTGAAGTCAGGAGTTCAAGACCAGCCTGGCCAACATGGTGACACCCCCATCTCTACTAAAAATATAAAAATTAGCTGAATCTCAGCTACTCAGAGGCTGAGGCAGGAGGATCGCTTGAACTTGGGAGGCAGAGGTTGCAGTAAGCCAAGATCGTGCCACTGCACTCCAGCCTGGGCAACAGGAGTGAAACTCCTTTTCAAAAAAAAAAAAAAAAATGGCCTTAATTTGTAATCCGCATATTAGACTACATATTAATTCTATTCCATTCTGTATATTTTTATACATTTTTAGACATAGATTTTATTTTTGAGAACAGTCTTAAATTTATAGAAAAATCAAAATATGTCCTGCACCTATTTCCCTTGTTATAAATATCATTTATAAATATCGTTTACATAACATATCGTTGATACTTACTATCAACTAAAGTCCATACTTTATTCAGACTTCCTTAGTTTTTACCTGATACCCTTTTTCGGTTCTGGGATCCCATTTGGGACACACATTACATTTACCTGTTATGTCTCCTTTTTGAGACAGTGTCTCACTGTCACCCAGACTGGAGTCCAGTGGCACAATTATGGCTCACTGCAGCCTTGAACTCGCGGGTTCAAGTGATCCTCCCACCTCTGCCTTCCAAGGAGTTGGGACTACAGGCATGTACCACCATGCCCGGCTAATTTCTTTATTTTTATTTTTATTTTTTTCATAGAGATGGGGATCTCACAATGTTGCCCAGGTTGGTCTTGAATTCCTGGCCTCAATCAATTCTCCTACCTTGGCCCCTGCAAAGGGCTGGGATTACAGGCATGAGCCACCGCACCTGGCCTCTTATGTCTCATTAGGCTTTACTTGGCTGTGACAGTCTCAGACTCTGCTGGTTTTTGATGGCCTTGACAATTGTGAGGAGTACTAGTCACATATTTTAAAGAATGCTTCTCTGTTGGGGTGTGTCTGATGTTTTTCTCTCATGGTTAGACTGGAGTTAAGGATTTTGAGGAGGCAGACCACATAAGTAAAGTACCATTTTCCTCACATCATATTAAGGGCACACATTATCAATGTAATTCATCACTGTTGAGGCTGACCTGGACGACCTGGCTGAAGCAGTACTTGTCGTTTTCTCTGCTATAAATTTAGACTCTGCCTCCTTCCCCTTCCCATCTTCTACATAGTGACTTATTTACTTAACAGCAACCTCTCATGCAACAGACATTCTTTCCACTTTGAAAGGAAGCCGCTATGTGCAGCCCACGCTCTTTTTTTTTTTTTTTTTTTGACAGAGTCTCTCTCTGTCACCCAGGCTGGAGTGCAGCGGTGCAATCTCGGCTCACTGTAACCTCTGCCTCCCAGGTTCAAGTGATTCTCCCGCCTCAGCCTCCTGAGTAGCTGGGACTACAGGTACACACCACAATGCCTGGCTAATATTTATTTATTTATTGAGACAGTTTCGCTGTTGCTGCCCAGGTTGGAGTGTAAAGGCACAATCTCAGCTCAGTGCAACCTCTGCCTCCTATGTTCAAGTGATTCTCTTGCCTCAGCCTCCCAAGTAGCTGGGATTACAGGCAGGCACCACCACGCCTGGCTAATTTTTGTATTTTTGGTAGAGACAAGGTTTCACCACGCTGGTCAGTCTGGTCTCAGACTCCTGACCTCAGGTGATCTGACCACCTCGGCCTCCCAAAGTGCTGGAATTACAGGCATGAGCCAACTGTTCCCAGCAAACATTTTTTTTTCTTTTTGTAGAGAAGAGGTCTCACTATAGTTTTCATGCTGGTCTTGAACTCCTGCACTTGAGCCCATTTTGGACCAATCATCCCAGGCAATCTATCAGATGACAGTGACCTCATGAATGACCCCAGATGAGACCAGCAAAAACCCTGCTTAGCTGAGCCCCGCCCAAGTTGTCTGCCCACAGTATCACGAAGAGTACCCTACTAAGTTCTGAGGTACTTTTTACATAGCCACAGATAACCAGTATAACTAAAGGAACCGCTTACTGTTGAGAAGAACATACATTATGCCAATGCAGAATAAAATCAGCAAGAGAATCAGACCAGAGCATCCATCCGCTCAGAGTTCCTAAAGACTCAACAGAGCAGTGCTGGTGCTCTGTTCTAACACATCACCATGTTATTTTTCCCGAAAACTGAATGAAAAGGATTTCCTCAGTCATTCCAATTTTGTCTCTGATCTAACTTGTCCTTCTATTTTGTCTCTTCTCTTTTTAGTTTCTCTTACAGCAACTTCTATTTTTTAGATGTGTTAACGCTTCACAAATCCTTTCTACTTGGGGTAATACCAGAATGTTGAAATTTCCTATGCTCTATAGATGCTCTTGTAGTTCTTCCATATGTAGACCTATTATTTCCTCTTTTTTATTTTATTATTTATTTATTTTTTTATTTTTTGAGACAGAGTCTCACTCTGTTGCCCAGGCTGGAGTGCGATGGCGTGATCTTGGCTCACTGCAACCTCTGCGTCCTGGGTTCACGCGATTCTCCTGCTTCAGCCTCCCGAGTAGCTAGGATTACAGGCATGCACCACTGTCATGTGCGTCCATGTGAAGAGACCAGCAAACAGGCTTTGTGTGAGCAGTAAAGCTTTTTAATCACCTGGGTGCAGGCAGGCTGAGTCCGAAAAGAGTCAGCGAAGGGAGATAAGGGTGAGGCCGTTTTATAGGATTTGGGTAGGTAAAGGAAAATTACAGTCAAAGGGGGGTTATTCTCTGGCGGCCAGGAGTGGGAGTCACAAGGTGCTCAGTGGGGGAGATTTTTGAGCCAGGATGAGCCAGGAAAAGGAATTTCACAAGGTAATGTCATCACTTAAGGCAAGGACCGGCCATTTTCACTTCTTTTGTGGTGGAACATCATCAGTTAAGGCGGGGCAAGGCCTTTTCACTTCTTTTGTGGTTCTTCAGTTACTTCAGGCCATCTGGGCCTATACATGCAAGTCACAGGGGATGCGATGGCTTGGCTTGGGCTCGGAGGCCTGACAACCATCATGCCCAGATAGTTTTGTATTTTTAGAAGAGACGGGGTTTTATTGTGTTGGTCAGGCTGGTCTCGAACTCCTGACCTCAGGTGATCCACCCACCTTGGCCATCCAAAGTGCTTACAGGAGTAAGCCACCTAGACCGCCCGTCTTCTTGATTTCTTGAAGATATCCCTTAATCAGGAAAGGAAAATCTTTAGATTTCTTAATATTTTCTTTAATTTTCTCCCAAGAGTTAAATATACGATTTTTATATTAAAATAATTGTCTGAAATTATAGATATCATTTACACAAATCTCTGTATCAAACTCTGTCTTCAGTATTACAGGGGTGGCAATGTGATAAAAAAATCAGAATTGCATAGGAAAAGTTAACTATAGACTACTTGCATATTAGTTATCCTGGAAAGTTCATTACCAAAACGCATCCTTCATTTAAGACTCATTTTTTTTGTTTGTTTGTTTTTTCAGCTGGGCGTGGTGGCTCACGTCTGTAATCCCAGCACTTTGTTAGGCAGAGGCGGGTGGATCACCTGAGGTCAGAGTTTGAGACCAACCTGGCCAACTTGGTGAAACCCCATCTCTACTAAAAACAACAACAACAAACAAACAAACAAAAAACATTAGCGAGGAACTGTGGTGTGTACCTACAGTCCTGCTTACTCAGGAGCCTGAGGCAGGAGAATCGCTTGAACCTGGGAAGCAGAGGTTGCAGTGAGCTGAGATCACACCACTGCACTCTAGCCTGGGCGACAGAGTGAAACTTCGTCTCGGAAAAAAAAAAAAAAAGAAAGAAAGAAAGGAAAAAAGACTCATTTTTTTTCTATCTAAAAAATCTTGTCTCATTTAAACAAACTCTAGGCCGGGCGCGGTGGCTCAACCCTGTAATCCCAGCACTTTGGGAGGCCGAGGCGGGTGGATCACGAGGTCAGGAGATCGAGACCATCCTGGCTAACATGGTGAAACCCCATCTCTACTAAAAATACAAAAAACTAGCCGGGCGAGGTGGCGGGCGCCTGTAGTCCCAGCTACTCGGAGGCTGAGGCAGGAGAATGGCGTAAACCCGGGAGGCGGAGCTTGCAGTGAGCCGAGATCGCGCCACTGCACTCCAGCCTGGGTGACACAGCGAGACTCCGTCTCAAAAAAAAAAAAAAACAAAACAAACAAAAAAAAAACAACAAACTCTAATATCATGTGGCCTCTTTTACATTCATGTATTCAGTTACTAAATATTCATTGAGAATTTTCTATATATTTGGCTCTATGCTAGGCCATGAGAATCCAAGTAGATTCTGCCGTCAAGAAAGAAACATGATGATAGCAAAATGATATTAATTCAGGCCAGGCGTTGTGGTTCACGCCTGTAATCCCAGCACTTTGGGAGGCAGAGGCGGGTGGATCACTTGAGGTCAGGAGTTCGAGACCAGCCTGGCCAACATGGTGAAACCCTGTCTCTATTGAAAATACAAAAATTAGCTTGGTGTGGTGGTAAGCACTTGTAAACCCAGTTACTTGGGAGGCTGAGTCATGAGAATCGCTTGAGCCTTGGAGGTGGAGGTTGCAGTGAGCTGAGATTGTGCCACTGTACTCCAGTCTGGGTGACAGAGTGAGACTCCATTTCAAAATAATAATAATAATGTTAATTCAATATGCTAAGTATAATAATAGGCATGTGTGCCTGACCTTATGGGAGTCAGAGGCCTGTGAGTGTGTTTGGGGTGTTTGAAAATAAGGAAGGGCTTCTTGGAGGAGGAGAGGTTTGCATTAAGTGGTAAATTACAAGTAGGAGTTAGTTGTGAACAGCATGTGGGATGTACATGGGGATCAGGGGCACATGAGCCAAAACACAGTGCCCAGAAGCGGGTGTGTGCAGGAAGTGTGCAGTGTGGGGCGGGATGTGGTGGGAAGAGCATGGACAGGGTGCACCTGACTGTCTTAATTTAATTTAGGAGAGCTGAATAATTAAACATGAGGCCAAAGTACATAAGAAAGTGGCAGCCTTTTATTGCAAATATGCACACGCTCTCAGGCGAGGTTCTCCAGTCCTCAGGTATGGGGGCCAGGGAAGTCCCGCCGGCCCTCTCGAGCGAGGTTCTCCGGCCCACGAAAACAGGGGTCGAAGAGGTCACCCCGGCTCCTGCCGCAGCAGACTTTTATGCATTGGTACTGGAACGGGGAGGGCAGTGGGTGGGATAAGGGCATGATACGGGCGTCTCCATAGGCGTGGCCGGGTAAGTTTCGATCTCTTCGGATTGACGTCACCTGGCGCCTGCTCGGTTGATCTGCATCTTCCCGGGCACGGGCTGCATTTTCCCCGCGCAGGAAAGTTGGTGAGGAAGAACCCGGAAACAACATGGATTATGCCTTCTTGTTCACCTTCCTCCATCTTGTCCCTTCTCCCTCACCCAAACACTGACCAGTGGCTGGAAGCCCCAGAGAATCATGTGGAGTGAGATTTTGTTTGTTTGTTTGAGACAGTGTCTCACTCTGTCACCCAGACTGGAGTGCAGTGGCACAATCATGGCTCACTACAGCCTTGACCTCCCAGGGTCCAGCAGGTGCTGCCCAGGCTGGTCTTGAACCCCTGGGCTTAAGCAATCCTCCTGCCTTGGCCTCCCAAAGTGCTGGGACTACAGGCATGAGCCACTACACCTGGCTAAGGAATGAGATTTCATCTCCTAATGCATAAAGAGCCATTGGAAGGTTTTAAGTGAAGCAATAATGATGTAGGATGTGATGGTGGATTTGAGGGGCAAGAAGACTGACTGGGAGGCTGTTACCTTTGTATACTTGCTCAATTGGTGGTCACAACCTTTTTGGCATGGGGGACTGGTTTTGTGGAAGACCATTTTTCCACAGACTGGGGTGGGGATGGTTTCAGGATGATTCAAATGCATTACATTTATTGTGCTCTTTATTTCTACTATTATTACATTGTATTAATAATGTACAATGTATTACATTGTATTAGTAATGTAAGGATTACATTGTATAACAATGTATAATGTATAACATTAAGAATGTACAATGTATAACATTCTATTATTATTTCAATGAAATAATTATACGATTCACTGTAATGTACAATCAGTGGGAGCCCTGAGCTTGTTTTCCTGCAACTGATTTAGGAGTTAAGAGAAACTACTTAGGCAGATAGTAAGGGTATGGGAGCCCTCCGTAAAACTTTTCTTTTTAGTGAAAAGCAGCCCCAAATCATTTTCCTTTCTAATGAAGAGCAGCCTGTAAAATCAAACTGCAGACATGATACTGGCAGTTGTGCCAATCATATTCAAGATGGCGGCTCCATCTTCCCCTCTTTTTGTCCGCCACATGTATAGTAAGAAGTAGACAAGATGGCACTGATCAACTGGAATGGCCATTTGCATAATAAGATTAGGGTGGGGCAACCAGCCTTCCCCAAACACTATGTAGACGTCATAACTGATCAAAGTAATCTATGAGCCCTATGTAAATCAGACACCACCTCCTCAGACTGGACTATAAAACTCCACGCATTCGTACCGGCTGGTCCTTTTTCCCACTTGGAGACCCTCTTTTGGGCTTTCTCAGCATGAGGAAGCTTTTTCTCTCTCTTTTCTTCCTTTTTTTTTTTTTCTTGAGACGGAGTCCTGCTTTGTCACCCAGGCTGGAGTGCAGTGGTGCGATCTCGGCTCACTGCAACCTCCACCTCCCAGATTCAAGCAATGCTCCTGCTTCAGCCTCCCAAGTTGCTGGAATTACAGACACTTGCCACCATGCCTGGCTAATGTTTGCAATTTTAGTAGAGATGGGGTTTCACCATGTTGGCCAGGCTGGTCTTGAACTCCTGACCTCAAGTGATTTGCCCACCTCAGCCTCCCAAAGTGCTGGGATTACAGGCATAGGCCGCTGTGCCCCGCCTCTTTTCTTCTTTTTCTATTAAACTTTCTGCTCCAAAACCCACTCCTCATGTGTGTCTGTGTCCTGAATTCCTTCTCAACTCAGACCAAGAGCCAAGGTATATACCCCAGACAATGGAGCAGTTTCACAACTAGACAGTCCCATCTGGGGGTGATGGGAGACAGTGACAGATCATCAGGCATTAGATTCTTATAAGGAGCATGCAACCTCGCTCCTTCCAATGTGCAGTTCACAATAGGTTTTGCACTCCTATGAGAATCTAATGCAGTCGCTCATCCGTCAGGAGGTGGAGCTCAGGCAGTAATGCAAGTGATGGGGAGCGGCTGTAAATAGATAAAGCTTTGCTTGCTTGCTGCTGCTCACCTCCTGCTGTGTGGTCCGGTTCCTGACAGGCCATAAACCTATGGCCTAGGGATTGGTGACCCCTGTCCTAGAGAATAAGGAAGTGAATTAGGGCAGTGTTAGCAGAAATTGAAAAAGAGATAAGTTAGAAATGTTTAGTCTGCTAAGCTGGCTGTCTTACCATTAATTGGTGGGGGAAGTGTGAAAGGAAAAGAAAATCTCAAGACCTCAAACTCACGTTGCTAAAGGAAAAGTTAAGCTTGGGAACTGAGACAAGAAAAAACCAAAGCAAAACTTGTTTCTTTCGTTCCCAACAGATAGCTGTAATTTCGTGTGCTGACTTTATCTTATGTAAAATGTAGATTTACTGAGCAAGAAAATTATGTGATAGACTTCCCCCTCCCTCCTCTCCTTTCACATGTAAAGTGTGGATTCAGTGAGTGCTATTCAAGGCCTCATGAGAATGTGACCTCCTGGCTCATTGCCTACCCTACCCCATTTTTTTCTTCCCTCCTTCTCCTCCTGCCCACTCTTCCCCCTTTACATATTGAAGTCCTCGAACCTCTCCTTGGAAAAAAGCAGAGAACACAAATCCTATTGTAACTTGTGTTTCTTTTTTCCTGGGTGTTTCCTCAACCTCAGCAAAATAAACCTCTAAGTTGACTGAGATCTGTCTCAGACACCTTTTGGTTTACAGAAGTAAGGAAGAAGGAGTTGCATGACTTTCAGGATCCAGCTTGTTGAGGGTGTGAATGGCAGAGCTCTGAGATGGGATCATATGAAGAGGAGCAGGGAACGTCAACAAGGGAGGAGACCTTGGCAATGCCTGCACAGCCCGCTTAGCCATGTAGCAGAGCCCTTACAGTCACTGGCTTCATGCGGTGCAGAAGAAGCTGGTTAAATTCATCTAACTGTAATTTGCCTTCCATGTCTAGTTCCCTTTTGGCCTGAGGAAGATAATCCAGCTGGCTAGGCATAGCTGAAATGTGACACAATCAATTACAAATTTGTTGATTTAGAGCAAGTGATAGATACACAGCCCAGAGTAAATTTCCCAGAGGCTCTTATCACTGTGGGGAGGACAAAGTCTCACTTCCCGATCAGCAGTGGCCAAGGGAAGCTTTTCTCTGCATTTCTGAGGCTGTGATCTCTCTCATGCGCTCCTTTGAACGTGCTTACCGGCACAATGGAATACATTAGCTTAAATATTTCTCTTCACAGGTTGCTGTGTCTTTTAACGTAGGCAACTCTTCATGTAAATGCTAGTCAGAAAAGAGGAAAAGAGGTTTTGTTTTGTTTTTCATGGAAAGTTGCTTTAATTAAATAAAGGACAGGAAGTTCCTTCCTGAATGTGTACAGCCCTGTGGATTATACAAGCAATGTGCTGATTACAAACTGCCCCTTCACCAGTTCCGCTACACTTACCAGAATCCTTGTTAAATACCGTTCTCCCAAAAAAGACGTGAGGAAATTAAACAATAAAGCTATAAGAATTTAACAGAGAGAAACAAAATGAATATAAAACTTTTTATGCTTCTTCACTTTTAGATAACGTATACACCTTTCTCCATAAAATATATTTTTTCTTTTTTCAGATTTATTTATTATTTTTTTTTTATTATCATTTTGTAGAGACAGGGGATCTCACTTTGTTGCCTAAGCTGGTCTCAAACTCTTGAGCTCAAGTGATCCTCCTGCCTCCGCCTCCTGAAGTGCTGGGATTACAGGTATGAGCCACCATACCCAGCTGTATTTTTTTTTCTTTTTTTTTTTTTTTTTTTGAGACAGGGTCTTGCTCTTGTTACCCAAGCTGGAGTGCAGTGGCACAATATTGGCTCACTACAACCTCCGCCTCCTGGGTTCACGTGATTCTCCTGCCTCAGCCTCCCAAGTAGCTGGGATTACAGGCACCTGCCACCACATCCAGCTAATTTTTCTATTTTTAGCAGAGATGGGTTTTGCCATGTTGGCCAGGCTAGTCTCCAAGTCCTGACCTCAGGTGATCCTCCCACTAAAGCCTCCCAAAGTGCTGGGATTACAGGCTTGAGCCATCATGCCCGGCCCGGCTGTAATTTTTAAGTAAAAATTCAGCTTTGCTGGCATTGTTACACATGTTAACTTTTTAGTTATCAACACAATATTTTAAGACAGATAAAATGTATTAAACAGATATTCATCTTATAGAACATGTAGATGATACAGATGAACAAAAGGAAGTGTGGGGAAAAGAAAGATCACACTGTTACTGTGTCTATATAGAAAGAAGTAGACATAAGGGACTCCATTTTGTTCTGTATTTGAGATGCTGTTAATCTGTGACCCTACCCCTAACCTTGTCCTTGCAAGAGACATGTGCTGTGGTGACTCAAGGTTTAAAGGATTTTGGGCTGTGCAGGGTGTGCTTTGTTAAACAAGTGCCTGAAGGCAGCTTGCTGGTTAAAAGTCATCACCATTCTCTTAATCTCAAGTACCCAGGGACACATACACTGCCAAAGGTCGTAGGGACCTCTGCCTAGGAAAGCTAGGTATTGTCCAAGGTTTCTCCCCATGTGATAGTCTGAAATATGGCCTCATGGGAAGGGAAAGACCTGATCGTCCCCCAGCCTGACACCCATGAAGGGTCTGTGCTGAGGAGGACTAGTATAAGAGGAAAGAAGGCCTCTTGGCAGTTGAGATAGAGAAAAGCATCTGTCTCCTGCCCATCCCTGGGCAATGGAACATCTCAGGGTAAAACCCGATTGTCTGTTCTGTTTACTGAGAAAGGAGAAAACCGCCTTGGGGCGAAAGGTGGGACTTGCTAGTGCAATGCTGCTCTTTATGCACTAAAAGGTTTATGAAGATGTTTACATATGCATATCAAGGCACAGCACTTTTCCTTAAACTTATGTCACAGAGATCTTTATTCATCTGTCTTACTGCTGACCTTCTCCCTATGATGATCCTATTAGCCTGCCACTTCCCTTTTTCTAAGATGGTAAAGATAATGATCAATAAATACTGAGGGAACTCAGAGACTGGTGCCGGCGTGGGTCCTCTGTATGCTGAGCGCCGGTCCCCTGGGCCCACTTTTTCTTTCTCTATACTTTGTCTCTGTGTCTCATTTCTTTTCTCAAGTCTCCCGTTCCACCTAACGAGAAACGCCCACAGGTGTGGAGGGGCAGGCCACCCCTTCAGGAAGAAAGTAAAAAACTCTCACAATTTCACCACTTGGAGATAATCCATGTTAAAATAGGTTTTCCATTCTCTTTCCTTACATCTAGGTGTAATAGAGTGAAGAGAACAGTTTACACCCTGGAGGTGTAAAGAGAAGAAATAGTTTCTTCTATTTACTTACTTTTTTAGAGACAGGGTCTTGCTATGTTGGCCAGGCTAGAGTGCAGTGGCTATTCGCAGGCACCATCCCACTACTTATCAGCATGGAAATTTTGACCTGCTCCATTTTCAACCTAGGCCGATTCATCCCTCCCAAGCCAACCTGTTGGTCCTCAGCTCCAGGGAGGTCACCATATTGATGATGAACTTAGTGTGGACACCCAATCGGCACAGCGCACTACAGCCCAAAACTCCTGTCTGGGCTCAAGCAATCCTCTGGCCTCAACCTCCCGAGTAGTGGGGACTACATGTGTGTACCACCACACCTCAGCCTCCCAAGTAGCTGGGACTACAGGTGTGCACCACCACACCTGGCCACACCTGAGTTTCTTGGGAGGAGAGCATTGTCTGTGTCTGGAAGGAACATTGGAAATTGTTCTATCGGGAAGTCTCAAAGAGTAAACTCATAGACTCAAAACATCCAGCTGGCTCTAAGGAGAGATGGTGCTGATGGCTTCAGTGGGGGGTCTCTCTGTACTGCGAGTTGTGATGAGTGGCACGTGCAGTCGGAGAACTGTAGTTGAAGCCAAGCTGAATTCCTCTATGTAATAGAGGGGAGAGGATTTTTAGTTTCATTTTGGGGAGTGGCCAGATGCCAAATTAAAGGGAGGAAAATAGGATCAAAAGAGCTGAGTACAGCATGAGGGGGAGAAGAAAAGCCTCCTGTTGTTGTAGAACCTGGGAACTCAGCAAGGTAAGAGACAGGCTATACACTGCACGCTCAGATCCCTCAAAAACTCAGGAAATTATTCTTCATTTGCTAATTCTGTTGAGCAAGTAGATTCTTCTGCTTTCGACATAGGAGTGCTTGTTCGCTAGTATTTTTTATTATTATTATTATTTTTGAAATGGAGTCTTGCTCTGTCACCCAGGCTGGAGTACAATGGCATGATCTTGGTTCACTGCAACCTCCGCCCCCCAGGTTCTAGCGATTTTCCTGCCTCAGCCTCCCTAGTAGCTGGGATTACAGGCATGCGCCACCATGTCCAACTAATTTTGTATTTTCAGTAGAGACGAGTTTTCACCATGTTAGCCAAGCTGGTCTCAAACTCCCAACCTCAGGTGATCTGCCTGCCTCAGCCTCCCAAAGTGCTGGGATTACAGGAGGGAGCCACCGCACCCAGCCTAAGCTTTTTTTTAAATATTATCTGAGTTCCTGCAGCTACCAGTGTATTGAGGGAAGCCCAATCTAACCACCATGAAAATATTCAGGAACGCACTAACCACACATAAAGTCAGTCAGTGCTAACTCATCTCTCCCCATTTTTATTCTAAAGTCATAGTTTAGGCCAGGCATGGAGGCCTGAGCCTGTAATCCTAGCTATTCAGGAGGCTGAGGCAGGAAGATGTCTTGAAGCCATGAGTTTGCAACCAGCCTAGGCAACATAGCGAGACCCTGTCTCTAAAAAAATAAAAAATTAGGCCAGGCGCAGTGAGTCACGCCTGTAATCCCAGTACTTTTGGAGGCCAAGGTGAGCAGATGACCTGAGTTCAAGAGCTCAAGACCAGCCTGGCCAATACAGTGAAACCCCATCTCTACTAAAAATACAAAAACTAGCCAGGCATGGTGGTGCACACCTGTAGTCCCAGCTACTCTGGAAGCTGAGGCAAAATAATTGCTTGAACCAAGGAAGCAGAAGTTGCAGTGAGTTGAGATCGTGCCACTGCACTCCAGCCTAGGTGACAGAGCAAGACTCTGTCTCAACAAAAATAACAATGAATAAAAAATTAGCCAGGCCTGGTGGTGTGCTCTTGTAATTCCAGCTGCTTGAGAGGCTGAAGCAGGATGATCACTTGTGCCCAGGAGTTTGAGGCTATAGTGAGCTATGATTGTGCCACTATAGTTTAACCTGGGCAACAGAGCAAGATCCTGTTTAAAAAAAAAAAAAACATATTTTATATTATGTTTTATGTAGGCATTTTCTCTTTATCTAAAAATAAAGAAGCAGAATTGGTCCCCACCCAAGGGTGTTTTGTGGGTCACCATTTTCCTGTTGCCTGATGCTGCAAAATTCCACAAGCAGGTCCCAAACAAAATGAATATTACTACAAAGAGAATTTCTTTCTTTTTTTTTTTCTTTGAGACAGAGTCTTGCTCAGTCACCCAGACTGGAGTGCAGTGACATGATCTTGGCTCACTGCAACCACCGTCTCCTGGGTTCAAGTGATTCTCCTGTCTCAACCTCCCGAGTAGCTGGGATTACAGGCACCTGCCATCATGCCTGGCTAATTTTTGTATTTTTGTAGAGACAGGGTTTCATTTCACCATGTTGGCCAGGCTGGTCTTGAACTCCTGACCTCAGGTGATCTGCCCGCCTCGGCCTCCCAAAGTGCTAGGATTAAAGACATGAGCCACTGCACCCAGCCTACAAAGAGAATTTCAAATCTTGCAAAAGAAGTGAGATTTCACAAAAGTGTTGAAAGTGATGTTTGGAGAACAACTCGAAGAATCTGCAACGTCATTGACAAATGAGGATCTGGCAGAGTTAAACCAAGTCAACAATAGAAGGAGAGAAAACTCCACAAAGATGATGTCATAGGTTGTTTCGAAACATGTGATTTTACTATAGGTATCAAAGAATTACAGAAGGCCCACAGAGAAAAGGATGTAACTCTCTGAGCAAAACATGACCCGTTTTATGGATTCATTGTGAAAATTCAGCAAACAATCAAAGTGCAGCAAATGATGCTATAAATCTATTCAGGATTCATTTTGTTCATTCTAAGAATTAGTGCATGGATATGATTTTAACTTACATTGTGTTAAATGTCAGATAAAATTATTTTTGCACTTGATCTTAGCCAAATAGCCAAGAAGCAATACATTATTTTTGTCCTTGTTAGTTTGATTTTTTAAGATCAAATTTGTGCCAAATCTTATTTACATAGTACTTAATATTGTTAGAGTAGGTAGCTAGGCAGACATGAGCAGGGCAGGAAATAGCTCGACTCCCCCAGGAGTGTCAAGCGACCATCAGGTGATGATCAGGCAGTTGTTTTGTTTTGTTAGAGACAGAGCCTCTGTCTGCTGCCCAGGCTGGAGTGCAGTGTTGCGATCTCAGCTCACGGCAACCTCCACCTGCCGGGTTCAAATGATTCTCCCGCCTCAGCCTCCCGAGTAACTGGGATTACAGGTGTCTCACCACTAAACTGGGCTAATTTTTTTTTTTTTTTTTGAGACGGAGTTTTGCTTTTGTTGCTCAGGCTGGAGTGCAACTGTGCAATCTCTGCTCACCACAACCTCTGCCTTCAGGGTTCAAGCCTGCCTCAGCCTCCCGAGTAGCGGGAATTACAGGCATGTACCCCCACACCCGGCTATTTTTTTTTTTTTTTTTTTTTTTGAGACGGAGTCTCGCTCTGTGCCCGGGCTGGAGTGCAGTGACTGGATCTCAGCTCACTGCAAGCTCCGCCTCCCGGGTTTACGCCATTCTCCTGCCTCAGCCTCCCGAGTAGCTGGGACTACAGGCGCCCACCACCTCGCCCGGCTAGCTTTTTGTATTTTTTAGTAGAGACGGGGTTTCACCGTGTTAGCCAGGATGGTCTTGATCTCCTGGCCTCTCAGGTGATCCACCCCACCTCTGCCTCCCAATGTGCTGGGATTAGGGGCGTGAGCCACCACGCCTAGCAGATCAGGCAGTTGTTAAACTGTCTGTCTGAAATAATAATTGGTTGCATCTGGCACCAGGGAAAGGCAGGCTCCCAATAGAAAACACCTGAGGCTGGTGATCAGCTTCCTGGTAAGATCCCAGAAGTTGGGCGAGTGGGCTCAAGCATGAGCACGAAGAGGCAAAGTGGTGGCATTTACCTGGTTTATGACCTTCCTCTAGTAACACTCAACTGGTAAGGGAAGAATGCACCCATTAGGCGCATGCCTAAGTTCACTAAACACACTGCACATGTGGTCCCGCCCAAGTGCTGGCAGGCCACTGAGCATGCAGACAGCCCACCCCAAGGGGAGAATCAGGGGAGAAGGGATGCAACCCCTAGAAGCATGCCAATGGATAAAACCCCAAGTCAAATGTCAAACAGCGCACTTGGCCCTCTTCCAAGTGTACTTTCCTTTCTTTTGTTCCTACGCTAAAATGTTTTAATAAATTTACACTCCTGCTGTAAAACTTGCCTTGGTTTCTCATTGTGCTTTACGCCAGTGAGATGAAGTCTGTCCTCTGAGGAGGAAAGAATTGAGTTGCTGCAGACCTGTGCAGACTCGCTGCTGCTAACAATGTAAAAATTTGAGTTTATTATAGTCAATTTAAAACATAAGTGAACATAGACAATTGTCTTTATAACTCCTCTGTATCCATCACCGAGCTCAAACTATTATTGACTTATAGCCAATTTTTGTAAGTGACTTTTTATTGAATAAGAACATAAAATTATACAGGTATAGAAGAATGCATAAATCATAGTTGTAGAGCTTTTAAATTTTCACAAATTAAAAAGTTCATTTAATCAGCACATAGATCGAAAGATACAATGTCACAGCACCCTGGAGGGTTCTCTCTGCCCACTTCTAGTCAATATCCCTCCCAAAGTAAGGACCTTCCTTTTAATACCATGGACCAGGAGCACAAGGCCAATCTTACCACCTCTTCCATGCTTGCCAATCTGGTCCCTCTCCCCGCTGCTTCTGACTCTGCATTGTGTCATTTTGCCTGAAAATATTTCAGTTTAAAATTAAACTTAAATATTAAATATTTAAGATTAAATAAAATAGCTTGGAGTGGTGGCTTTCAGCTGTAGTCCTAGTTATTTAGGAGGCTAAGGCAGGAGGATCACCTAAGCCCAGGAGTTCGAGGCTGCAGTGAGCTATGATTCTGCCACTGAGCTCCAGCCTGAGCAACAGAGTGAGACTCTGTCTCAAAAAAAGACCCTTTAAAAGTAACAGTAATACCACAGTCACATTTTAAAAATTAACTGTAATATTAATACTCGCATGTCAGCAAATATCTTGAATGTGTATGTATTTCCCTGGGTTTCTTATAATTTAAAGTTCTACAGTTTGAATCATGACCTAAGTAAGATCCGTAAGTTTTTGTTTTTTTTGTCTTTTTTTTGTTGTTGTTGTTGTTGTTTTTTGTGACAGAGTCTCACTCTGTTGCCCAGGCTGGAGTGCAGTAGTATGATCCCAGCTCACTGCAACCTCCACCTCCTGGGTTCAAACAATTCTCCTGCCTCAGTCTCCCAGTACCTGGGATTATAGGCATATGCCACCACACCCATCTAATTTTTGCATTTTTAGTAGAGAGGGAGTTTCGTCATGTTGGCCAGGCTGGTCTCGAACTCCTGACCTCAGGTAATCCACCTGCCTTGGCCTACAAAGTGCTGGGATTACAGGTGTGAGCCACTGCGCTGGGCCCCATAAGTTTTTAACATTTTTTTAAAAACCTATAGGTTCCTCTCCCTTCTCTCTCTCTCTCTTCCTTCTTTCCTTCTCCTCCTCTTCTCTCTCCTCTTCCCCCTCTCCTTCACTACATTTTTTTTTTTTTTTATGTTGAAGGAACTGGGCATTTGCGTTGCAGAATTTCTGTGGTCTGACTTTCCTCATTGCATGCTGTAGGGTTATTTATCACATCTTTTCTCTCTTATGTGTATTCCGAAAACCAGTAGTTAGATCCAGGGTTCTTATTAGATTCAGGTTCAGTTTTTTTGGCAAAAACGTCCCCTGGTGGCATGGGGTCTTTCCATACACCTGCTTGGTTGTCTCTCTTTTGTGACTTTAGCAGCCATTGATAGTCATTGCTTCAATCCATTAAGTCATAGGGATTAGAAAAATGATGTTATTCTATCATTTCTTCTTCATTTATTAACCAAAATACTTCTAAAAAGAGAAACTTTCCCTCATCAACTATTTGGCTACCCAGAGGGACAGTTTACATAGAAAATGCAGAATAAATGCATGATTTTTTTTCTTTACTTACAGTTAAAGAAAAATGAGTCCTCAAGAGATGAGTATCACTGCAAACTTCTGCAGCTGGAGATCCCTGAACTGATATTTCTGGAGTCCCTGTGAGTCTGAAGGTTTGAATCCCAAAGCTGGGCTTCACTGGCCTCACCTGGAAGAGGGAGACAGTGCCTGGCAGAGAACCTAATACAGATTTCATTTGAAAGAATGCAATGGGCCGGGCGCGGTGGCTCAAGCCTGTAATCCCAGCACTTTGGGAGGCCGAGACGGGTGGATCACGAGGTCAGGAGATCGAGACCATCCTGGCTAACATGGTGAAACCCCGTCTCTACTAAAAATACAAAAAAAATTAGCCGGACGTGGTGGCGGGCGCCTGTAGTCCCAGCTACACGGGAGGCTGAGGCAGGAGAATGGCGTGAACCCGGGAGGCGGAGCTTGCAGTGAGTGGAGATCCGGCCACTGCACTCCAGCCTGGGCGACAGAGCGAGACTCCGTTTCAAAAAAAAAAAAAAAAAAAACAAAAAACAAAAAACAATGCAATGATTTACAGAGCATGGACGGTGTGCTTTTCCTCTTTTGTGTATTTCTCTCAAAAACACTGTGATGATATGAGCTCTGATCCCCATCCCCCGCTCTTCTTTTTTTGAGACGAAGTCTCGCTCTGTGGCCCACGCTGGAGTGCAATGGGTGATCTGGGCTCACTGCAACCTCTGCCTCCCGGGTTCAAGCAATTCTCCTGCCTCAGCCTCCTGAGTAGCTGGGACTACAGCCATGTGCCACCACGCTCAGCTAATTTTTATATTTTTAGTAGAGACAGGGTTTCACCATGTTGACCAGAATGGTCTCGATCTCCTGACCTCGTGAACTGCCCATCTCAGCCTCCCAAAACTCTAGGATTACAGGCCTGAGCCACCGCGCCTGGCCAATCCCTTTTTATAGATGAAAATGAGGATTAGAGAGGCCTGGTAGCTTGTCTAGATCACACGGCTGCACAGAACCCCAGCCAGGCTTCACATCCCAGCTGTGTGACTTATAGACCAAGGTGGGTGCGGATGTCCCATGCTCATAGCTACCATGTTGGGTGGGCTCTCTGGAGCACCTGAGCCCTGCTAGCTCCATAGAATATCGAGAACTGCCTTGGAGGACTTACTCCCCTACCACACGGGGTTCCTCTTCACCGTGATTATTTCTCACCTGTGCTACTGCAGTATCCTCCTGACAGGTCTCCCTGCCTTCCCTCCACGTCCTCTCCGTAGTCTGTTTTCAGCATGGGGGGGCAGAGTGAAGCTTGCAGAGTGCACATCCCGGGACCACACCCTCCCAACTGCCACTGAGGGAACGTGGTCAAAATAATCTTAGAATAAATTTACCAGATTTTATTCTAATTCTTAGAATACCAGATTTTGCCTAGTAGAAAATATCGATTCAGATGATGGGACCACTTTAGCTCAAGGGTGTTAAGGGGAATTATGTAAGTTTTACACATCAGATGGGATTACCATACCCCTTGGCATTCCCCTTCCTCTGGAAAAGTAGAAAGAATTAATCAGACTCTCAAAAAGCGTATTACTAAACTAATCTTAGAAACTTGGACCAAATGTCTCCCAGTAGCACTCCTGAGGGTTAGGACGACCCCGAGGAAAGCCTTGGGACTGTTTCCTTACGAGTTTTTATGTGGACTCCCGTATTTAGGTAGGACTACTGGCCCTTCTACTATGGAAACCAAAGACCAATTTTTAGCAAATTGTATACTGACCCTATCCTCCACCCTGTCATCCCTGAGGTTCAAAGGACTCCTGACTCAAACCCTACCTCTTGAGTTCACGGTTCACCACTTCCAGCCTGGCAACTCGGTGCTGATTAAGACTTGGAAAGAAGACAAGCTCCACCCAAACTAGGGAGGTTCTATCAAGTGCTCCTAATCACTGACACAGCCTACGGACAGCTGAACGGGGTGAACACATTACACTCGGTCAAGAGACTAGTAAAAGAACCCCCGCAAGGAAGGGAAGAGGGTGAATGGGAAGTGTATAGATCATCTAAGGAACCCTTAAAATTAACTCTAAGGAAAACCTAGAAGGAAGCTATGAGCAGGCTCCATCATGGTGGGTGGATGTGGTTAGGATTAATCCTACTACCAGGGGTGAGAGGGTACGCAATTACTGGATGGAGCCCAGTAGAAGAATATTCAGTCAAACTAGTAGCCAACATAACTAGAACCTCCACCCCCCAGATCATAAAGTTTGATGCCTCCTAAGTCTTACATTGTGGGAATTTAGGAAACCAAAGGCAGCTGTCACAAGCAAACAAACATCTATGTCCTGAAATAGGTCGCTACCGGGGAAAGCCCTGCACTAGCTGGAATGAGGTCTGGTGGACCACCCAATTTTGAGGCTGAGACATTCTTCCAAAAGTAAACCCTTAAGAAGAAAATACATTTGTATAGGGGCCCCCTGCCACCTAACTGTAGAAATTTAGAATGCAGTCCTATATTAATTACCATAAACAACCCAGCTACTCTAGACCAGGAACCTTGGAGATCTGGTTAGGAATAGATATCTCAGAAAGGGATCCGATGGGATGGTTAACTTTTAGGCTAGTCACCAACTCCACTCTGAGCCCTCCCAGGATTACTATAACTCCCAGTCCCACTACTTCCTTTAACCCACCAGACATGACCCTACGAGAGTAAAAATAATTAAGGTAACTGACTTGAGGCAGACTTTAGAAATTGAGACTGGAGATGGGGATGGAAATGCCTGGGTTGAATGGGTCAGATTTTTGGTACTAGCTTTTCATAAGAGCGACTGTTATGCATGCTCTGCTGGGCAGCCTCAGGCACAGGCGGTTCTGTTTCCCCCAGGATGGGATACCAATCCTAATGCAATGCTTTGCATGTTGGCTCTGTACCAGGACAGGGATGCACAGGGAAATGAGACTTGCAAAAGTCTATCTTTGCTCTTTACCGCCTTGTGGAGGTCAGACCCTAGAGCAATCCCCTCATTCTCCATAGGGAATATGAACCACTCCTCTTGCCTCTCTAGGCAGGGGGCAGAGTTCGATAAGCCTATGGGAGAACCCTCAACTTGTACCCACATCCTAAACATTACTGGTGAGTCAAACAAAGGTAACTGCTCAGCTCTTCATATACCCTGGGCTGATGTCTGGTGGTATTGTGGAAAAAGGAACCTCCATGACCTATTACTATCCAATTGGACCTGGACTTGTGCCTTAGTTCAACTGGCTATTCCATTCATCCTGACATTCTGTAAGATTCCCAAGAATCCACATGGCCACTGAAGATGGAGAGATCTAACAAATTACTTTGATCCCAACATTTATATTGACTCAACAGGAGTTCCTAGAGGAGTATCTAATGAATTAAAAGCCCGAAACCAAATAGCTGTTGAGTTTGAATCAGCACACTTCTGGTGGTCAACTACTAATAAAAATGTGGATTGGATTAATTACATCTATTATAATCATCAAAGATTCATCACCTATACTCGATACACTCTCAAGGGAGTAGCTAGACAGTTAGATGCCACCAGTCAGATGGCCTGGGAGAACAGACTTGCACTACACAAGATCTTAGCAGAGAAAGGAGGCATATGCATCATGCTGGATGGAAAGTGTTGCACTTTAATTCCTAACAATACTGCCCCAGATGGAACCATCACAAATGCGTTATAAGGGTTAATGATTCTAGTCAATCAATTGGCAGAAAATGCTGGAATTGATGACCCATTTACTGATTGGCTAGAAAGTTGGTTCAGGAAATGGAAAGGAATGGCAGCCTCCATTCTAACATCCCTTGCAATAGTGGCTGGAGTCCTAACAGCTGCAGGGCATTGTACTATCCCCTGTGTTAGAAGGCTAACCCCCAAATTAATGGAAACAGCCATCAACAAACAAATGCCCATAACATGTCAAATATTATTAGAAACTAAATCAGTTCTACTCTCTTGTGATGAAGAGAGTCAACAGCTCTTGAAACGATTTGAGTAGCAAAGGACACAAAAATAAATCTGGAAATAGGACCAATAGGAGTAAAAAGAAAAAGAGGAGGGAGTTGAAGGAAATAATGTACACAGTGGTCCCATTCCAAGACAAAGTGCCTTGAATCAGCGTCAAGGCATTCCAGATAGGCCAAGGAAGTGCTGTGGGAAGAAAGTTAGATTTACACCTAATATAATAGTGAAAGTGAATAGTGAAATACATAATAGTGAAGTGAATTTTGAAGCAACAAACTACAGAAGAAACGGGATATACTAGGACCCCTGCTTGGATAGCCAACACCTGCTTGTCCTCCCCACCCTTAGTTGCCCCCACCCAAACCAAAGAAGTTTAGTCTAAGATGAAAGTTTACCAGTCTGCAAAATAGCTTGCTTTGTCTGTTCTTATCAGCCTGCCCAGCTACTTAGGTCATAAGTCAAATACTTGAAGAGTCCTGGAGCTAACTAAGGTTGCAATGTATTGTGGGCTGCAACAAAATGCAGCAGGACAACCCTGAAGAAAACACCTACAACCCTTACCCAACAACCAATAGGCGATGTCTGGGAAGACTGTGACCCCGTGATACTCAGCCTATGGGGAACTGGGGGAGGGACCTGCGCACTAGGGGATAAATTGCTTGTTGCAATTGTGCTAAGTGTGCCTGCCCATTAGACACCCAATCTTGCAAGACTGTCATTAAAAATCTCACTTTTGCTGTTCTCCAGGTCTCTGAGTTCGTTCTTTGGGTTTGGACGGGTGAGTTTGTTTCTCACTATTAGGTGTTCCATTATTTATCTGTGCTACATGCCTGTTGAATTTCTACATAGTTGTTATATAGTTGGTGTAATTTTATGCTGTTTTTAAAAATTTTATGCTGTTACTCTTCTATTTGTTTAATAATAGCTATATGGAGATATAATTCACATACCATATAGTTCACCTATTTCGAGTACAATTCAATGATTTTAGCATGTTCACAGAGTTGCGCAACCATCACCACAATCAATTTTAGAACACTTTCATCATTCCAAAAGAAACCCTGTATGTACTTACAGTCTTTTCCCCACTTTCCCCCAATTTCCTCAACCTTAGGCAACCACAAATATACTTTCTGTCTCTATAGATTTGCTTATTCTGGACATTTCATACAAATGGAATAATATGATATATGGCCTTTTGTGTCTGGCTTCTTTCGCTTAGCATAACTTTTTAGAGTTCATTCATATTGCAGCATCTATTAGTTCTTCATTTCTTTTTATTGTTGAACAGTCCATTGTACAGGTACACTGCATTTAATTATTCATTTATCTGTTGATGGACATTCGGGTTGTTTGCACTTTGTGCTATTATGAATAATGCTGTTCTGAAAATTTGTGTATACATTTTTATATGAACATGTGCTTTCATTACTCTTGGGTACCTACCTTGTAGTGGAATTGCTGGTGATAGGGTATCTCTATGTTTAACCTTTTGAGGAATTAGCAGACTGGTTTCCAGTACCATTTTGTTTCTGCCAGCAGTTATGAGGGTTCCATCTTCTGCATTCCGGTCAATAATTGTTGAAATCTGTCACTTTGATAGTAGCCATCCTAATGGGTATGAAGTGGCAAGGTTTTGATTAACATTTTCCTGATGGATAACAATGTTGAGTACCTTTTCGTGTGCTCATGGGCCATTGGTTTATCTTTGAAAAATGTCTGTTTAGATCTTTTGTCCATTGAGTTGTCGTTTTATTTTATTTTCTTGAGACAGGGTCTTGCTCTGTTGGTCAGGCTGGAGTGAAGTGGCATGATCACAACTCACTGCAGCCTCAACCTCCCAGGCTCAAGCAATCCTCCCACCCCAGCCTCTCAAGTACCTGGGACTACAGGTATGCACCACCACACCTGACTAATTAAAAAAATATATTTTTTTGTAGAGACGAGGTCTCACCATGTTGCCCAGGCTGATCTCAAATTCCTGGGCACAAGCGATCCTCTTGCTTCAGCCTCCCACAGTGCTGGGGGTTGTGGTTTTACAATTGAGTTGTGTGAGTTCTTTATGTACTCTAGATTCCAGTCCCTTAACAGACATAAGATTTGCAAATATTCTCTCCCATTCTCTGGGTTGTCCTATCACTTTCTTGGTGGTGTTCTCAAAAGCACAAAAGTTTTTAATTTTGATGTCTAATTTGTCCACTGTTTTGTTTGTTTGCTTGTAGTTTTCGTGTCGTGTCCTAGAAATTATTGCTTAACACAAAGTCATGAAGACCACTATGTTTTCTTCTAAGAGTTTTATCGTTTTAGCTTCCACATCTAGGTCTGATTCATTTTGAGTTCATTTTTGTGTATGGTATAAGGAAGCAGTTCTCACTCTGCTTTTGTGTATGGTGTAAGGAAACAGAGTCTCACTCTGTTTCCCAGGCTGAAGTACAGGGGCCAGATCATAGTTCACAGCAGCCTTGACCTCCCAGGCTTAAGAGGTCCTCCCACTTTAGCCTCCCCATTAGCTGGAGTTACAGGTACTCACTATCACGCCCCACTAATTTTTGCTTTTTTTTTTTTTTTGAGATGAAGTCTCACTTTGTCGCCCAGGCTGGAGTGCAGTGGTGCGATCTCGGCTCACAGCACTACCTCCCAAGTTCATGCGATTCTCCTATCTCACCCTCCCAACTAGCTGGGATTACAGGTGGGCACCACCTAATTTTTGTATTTTCAGTAAAAACTGGGTCTCACCACGTTGGCCAGGCTGGTCTCGAACTCCTGACTTCAAGTGATCCGCCTACATTGACCTCCCAAAGTGCTGGGATTACAGGCGTGAGCCACCATGCCCGGCCTAATTTTTGTATTTTTTTAAATAGAGTCAGGGTTTTGCATATTGCCCATGGCTGGTCTTGAACTCCTGAGCTCAAGAGATCTGCCCGCCTTGGCCTCCCAAAGTGCTGGGATTACAGGTGTGAGCCACTGTACCCAGTGCCATTTCATTCTTTTGCACGTGGATTATCAATTGTCTCAGCACCATTTGTTAAAAAGAATATTTTCCCCCATGAAATAGTCTTGACATCTTTGTTGAAAATCAGGTGACCATAAATATATGGGTTATTTCTGGACTCTTATTTCCATTCCATTCATCTGTATGTCTCTCCTTATTCCAGTATCACACTGTCTTGATTACTGTAACTTTGTAGTAAATTTTAAAATTGGGAAGTGTAAGTTTTCTAAGTTTGTTCTTCTTTCTCAAGATTGTTCTGGCTATTTTGAGCTCCTTGCATTTATTTCTATGTGAATTTTCAGATCATCGTCTCCATTTCTGCAAAAACATAGCTGAGGACTGCATTGAATCTCTATATGAATATGAGCAGTATTGCCCTCCTAGCAATAGGAAATCTTCTGAATCATGAACATGGGGTGTTATTCCATTTATTTAGGCTTTCTTTAATTTATTTCAATGATATTTTAAAGTTTTCAGAGAACTTTTTAACTTCTTTGTTAAATTTATTCTCTTTTTTTTTTTTCTTTGAGATGGGTTCTTGCTCGGTCACCCAGGCTGGAGTGCAGTGGCACAACCACAGTTCACTGCATCCTCAACCTCCTAGGCTCAAGTGATCCTCCCTCTTCAGCCTCCCAAGGATCTGGGATGTGCCACCAATATTTCCAGTATTTAAGAATATTTTGGCTGGGCAGGTGGTCCACACCTGTAATCCCAGCACTTTGAGAGGCTGAGGTGGGAGGATCACTTGAACTCAGGAGTTTGAGACCAGCCTGGGCAACATGGCAAAGCTCCATTTCTACCAAAAAATACAAAAATTAGCTGGGCATGGTGGTGCATGCCTGTCATTCTAGCTACTTGGGAGGCTGAGGTGGGAAGATGGGCTTCAGCCCAGGACATCAAGGCTGCAGTAGGTCATGATGACACCACTGCATCCCAGCTTGGGAGACAGAGGGAGATCCTGTCTCAAAAACAAACTAATTTTATTTAATTAAACACTTTTTTTTTTTTTTGAGACGGAGTCTCGCTCTGTCGCCCAGGCTGGAGTGCAGTGGCCGGATCTCAGCTCACTGCAAGCTCCGTCTCTCGGGTTCACGCCATTCTCCGGCCTCAGCCTCCCAAGTAGCTGGGACTACAGGCGCCCGCCACCTCGCCCGGCTAGTTTTTTGTATTTCTTAATAGAGACGGGGTTTCACCGTGTTAGCCAGATGGTCTCGATCTCCTGACCTCGTGATCCGCCCGTCTCGGCCTCCCAAAGTGCTGGGATTATAGGCTTGAGCCACCGCGCCCGGCCAATTAAACACTCTTAAATAGTTTACTCTTTGTGATGTTATTGTAATTGGGAGTTGCTGTTTAACAGATTTAATTTTCATTTTATTTATTTATTTATTTATTTATTTATTTATTTAGTTATTTATTTATATTTTTTAAGACGGAGTCTTGCTCTGTCGCCCGGGCTGGAGTGCAGTGGTGCGATCTCAGCTCACTGAACTTCTGCCTCCTGGGTTCAAGCCATTCTCGTGCCTCTGCCTCCTGAGTAGCTGGGGCTACAGGTGCGCACCATCACCCCCCCGCTAACTTTTGTATTTTTAGTAAAGATGGGGTTTCACCTTATTGGCCAGGCTGATCTCAAACTCCTGGCCTCAGGTGATCTGCCTGCCTCGGCCTCCCAAAGTGCTAGGATTACAGATGTGAAGCACCACACCCAGCCCAGACTTTGTTTTTAGAGCAGTGTTAGATTTACAGCAAAATTGAGCAGAAGGTACAGGGGTTTCCATATGCCCTTATCCCCATACACTCACAGTTTCCTCCACTGTCAACATCCTGGACCAGAGTGGCATATTTGTTACAATTCACGAATCTACATTGACATAACATTTTTACCCAAAGCCCACAGCGTACATTAGGGTTTATTGTTGGTGCTGTGTATTGTATTGGTTTAACAAATCTATAATGATACGTATCCATCATTATTTTACAAAAAATATTTTCGTTGACCTAAAAAATCTTCTGTGCTTCACCAATTCATGCCTTTCCCATCAAACACTGATCTTTTTGCCCATTTTAAAATCAACTCAATTATTTTCTTCAGGAATTATGCTTCGATGTAATGTCCGATAAGTCACCACCTACCCAAGGTCAACTAGGTTTTCTCTTATGTTAATTTCTAGGAGTTTTATACTTTTGCATTTTACACTTAGGTCCATTTTGAGTTAATTTTTGTAAAGGGCATGAGGTCTGTGTCTAGATTTATCTTTTAACATGTGGATATCCAGTTCCTACTGCACTATTTGTTGAAAATACTATCTTTTCTTCATTATATTTCCTTTACTCTGTTGCCAAAGATGAGCTGACTATATTTATGTGCATCTATTTCTGGGCTTTTTATTATGCCTTATTGATCTATGTGTTCATTCTTTCACCAATATGACACAATTTTGATTGCTGTGGCTTTACAGTAAGCCTTGAAGTCAGGTAGTGTCAGTCCTCATACTTTGTTCTCCTTTAACATTGCATTGGCTACTCTTGGTCTTTTGCCTCTCCATATAAAGTTTAGAATCAGTTTGTCGATAACCACAATATAATTTGCTGAAGTTCTGATTGGGATGGCATTGAGTCTATAGATCAAGTTGGCAAGAAATGGTATCTTGACAATATTGAGTCTTCCTATCCATGAACTGGGTTATCCCTTTATTTATTTAGTTCTTCTCACATTTTTAATCACAGTTTTGTAGTTTTCCTCATATAGGTCTTGTACATGTTTTTGTTAGATTTATACCTAAGTATTTCATTTTTTTGGATGCTAATGTAAATGGTATTGTGTTTTTAATTTTAAACTCCACTTGTTTATTGCTAGTATATAGAAAAGCAATTGACTTTTGTATATTAACTTTCAAGCTTGCAATCTTACTATAGTTGCTTGCTAGTGCCAGGAGGTTTTTAAAAGTTATTGTTATTTTGGATTTTCTGCATAGATAATTATGTTATTTGCAAATAAAGACAGACTTGTTTCTTTCTGCCCAATCTATGTACCTTTTTTTCCTTTTCTTGTTTTATTGCATTAGCTAGAAATTCCCATATGATGCTGAAATGGAGTGATGAGGGGGGGACATCCTTTCCTTGTTCTTGATGGAGTTGTCTTTTAAATTTAATTTTTGAATTGTTCATTGCAAATGTATGAAAGCACAATTGATTTTGTATATTATTCCTATATCCTGACCATTTCATTTTTACATGTAGTCTTTATATTTATAATTTTGATGGTTGAATACAATTCCATCAAATAATATCCCATACTTTACTTAGCTTCTCTAATTGTTGGATTTATATGTTGTTTACAGTTCTTGAATATTAATACTTCTGCTGAAAATAGTTTTGTATATTTGACTATTATCTTTGTAATTATTTCCTTATACTAAATTGGTATGTGTAAAAGGAATAAACATTTTGCAAGGCTCAGTGTTTTTTTTTTTTTTTTTTGCTTGTTTGTTGTTTTTTTGAGATGAAGTCTTGCTCTGTTGCCTACGCTGCAATGCAGTAGTGCGATCTCAGCTCACTGCAACCTCTGCCTCCCGTATTAAGTGATTCTTGTGCCTCAGCCTCCAGAATAGCTGGGATTACAGGAGTATGTCACCATGCCCAGCTAATTTTTTTGTATTTTTTAGTAGACACAAGATTTCACCATCTTGGCCAGGCTGATCTCGAACTGCTGACCTCAGGTGATCCACTCGCCTTGGCCTCCTAAAGGGCTGGGATTACAGGCGAAAGCCCCTGTGCCTTGCCTATTTTTATTGACAGATTGACCTTCAACGGTATGTGTCAATGTGTAAAGCCTGAAGCAGATGCGTGCATATATTTTTCATCCACTGTTTATCCATTATTCTATCAGCCTACCATGGTGGAGTTTCTTTTGAGGTGAGCAAAATATAAGGAAGTCAGAAGTAATGGATGACAATTTTGCAAATGGAAATTCTACTTTGTGATGGGCGACTGCTATGGTCTGAGTGTCTGTGTCCTCTTAAAATTTATATGTTAAAATCCTAACCCCGGCTGGGCGCAGTGGCTCACTCCTGTAATCCCAGCACTTTGGGAGGCTGAGGTGGACGGACAGATCACGAGGTCAAGAGATTGAGACCATCCTGGCCAACATGGTGAAACCCCATCTCTACTAAAAATACAAAAATTAACCAGGCATGGTGGCAGGTGCCTGTAGTCCCAGCTACTTGGAAGACTAAGGCGGGAGAATCCCTTGAACCTGGGAGGCGGAGGTTGCGGTGAGCTGAGATTGTGCCACTGTACTCCAGCCTGGCGACAGAGCAAGACTCTGTCTCCAAAAAAACAAAAAATCCTAAACCCCAAAGTGATGATGTTAGGAGATGGGACACTTGGGAGATAACTAGGTCATAGGGTGGAGCCCTCATAAATGGGATTTGTGCCCTTACAAAAGAGGCCTGAGAGAGATCCCTCATCCTTTCTAACATGTGAAGACACAGTGAGAAGGTGCCAGGATGCAGGCCCTCACAAGACACCAAATCTGCTGGCACCTTAGTCTTGGAAATCCTAGCCTCCAGAACTGTGAGAAGTAACTTTCTTATTGCTTATAAGCCACCCAATATATGGCATTTGATTATAGCAACCCAAACAGACTAAGACAGCCACTTTGACATTCTCTAACTGCTTCCAGTGATCCTCCTGCGGACATAAACAAGAGTAGTTACTTGGGAAGAAAGGTGGGATCATTTGGGAATCGTCATCACTATCACCACTGCCAGAAACACATCTTGGAGTACATGCCCTACTCTTGGTAGACTGGTACCATCCTCTGTGTTTGTTAGACAAATGCATCCTCATCCTCATCCTCATCATTATCAGCACCAAAAGTGGCATTGATTGGGTACTCACTACACGCAGAGAGTGTGCCATGTCCTCAGTGTGGAGTCCTGATAAGATAGGTAAGCAACAATGAAGAAGGCATCCCAAGTAGGAAAGAATAATTGTTCCACGAGATGGCTAATCACTGACAACCCAAATCCTGTTCCCAAATACCTTGCTCCACATGTAGCCTCAGCAGCACAACCTCATCTGCACATAGCTTGTCCAGCACAACCTTATAAAACTTCCTCCAGTCACTGACTCTTTGCAGACAGCCCCTTTTCTGCTGTGCTGCCCATTGCACCCATGCAACGTATCCTCACACTTTCTCTAATATGTCTGCCTTTCTTTACTTACAACTGTCTTGGTAAATTTCTTTGTTGCCCACGAAACTGGCCCCAGCCAGTCATACCCACAACATACAACATCTCCTTAACTCCTCTCACAATCCGCTGAGGTAGGTAGTATTACGATTCTCATTTAATAGATGAGTTAACTGAGTCTTCGAGAGATTAAATAAACTGTTCAAGGGCTGTCCAATAGTAAGTATTAGAGCCAAGAGTTGAATGTGGGTTTGTGTGGCCAGAGTTCATGCACTAAAACACTGTACTGCCTTATTGTTACATATGTGATGAAGTGAGGGACTGCAGTTTGCTGAGTTGATAGCTTTGTAAAGATACCAACTTGGTAATTTTTTTTTATTTTTTTTTGAGATGGAGTTTTGCTCTTTTGCCCAGACTGGAGTGCAGTGGCGTGATCTCAGCTCACCACAGCTTCCACCTCCTGGGTTCAAGTAATTCTCCTGCCTCCACCTCCCTAGTAGCTGGGATTACAGGCATGCACCACCACCCTGGCTAATTTTTTGTATTTTCACTAGAGACGGGGTTTCTCCATGTTGGTCAGGCTGATCTCGAACTCCCGACCTCAGGCAATCCACCCGTCTCAGCCTCCCAAAGTGCTGGGATTACAGGCATGAGCCACCGTGCCTGGACCCAATGTGGCAAATCATTTAATTAACCTAAAAAAATGCTAATGCAGAAATCATAATGAAATTATGATTTCATTATGAAATCATACCGTAATGAAATTATTTACCCCTAGGTACACAGCCCCAGGCGATTAGATGAAATAACTTATTATCCAAATACGGTTTAGGGAGATTGGCGAGGTCAGTGCCAGCGGCCCACTCTGGCCACTCGGCTGAGTCTTCTGTTCATGGGTCCTGCATGGGGCTGGTACACTCCTCTCTTGAGCCTTTACTTTCCGCATGACAACTCTCTGTACAGATATGGAAGTATGGTTTTCCGAAACTTCCTTCTTTTAAGTTGAGGACATAATAGGACTGTGCAGTTTATGCAAATGACACTGGCCTTTAGTAATGTTTCTAAAAATGAAACTCTGCAAGATTTAATATCACTGTGTTTGCCAGAAGAGAGTCACAGGAGCAGTGATAAAGGTGTTTTCTATGAAATGTGAATACAGAAAGCACAGGCGAGCCACCCAGTTTGATTTCAACGGGAGGAAGCCATTCTCCTATTGTGATTTCAATGTGTTGAGGGAACGAGGACCTTTCAAAATGGTGCATGCCGTTACAGAGAAGTGGGCATGTTAGCGCCTCTTATTGGCCCAGACTTAACCTCAAGGAAATGGAGAAACCAGATTCTGTTCTGGAAATGGTTTCACAGCTTGATTTCCTCAAACAATGAGAGAGTTTGTTGATTCCCTTCTAAGTGCTAGCCTTGTCCTAGGCACAGTGGGTGGATCCAAAGATGCATCCAACATGGACCTGCTCCCAAGGAACTTTTGATGCACCTGGGAAGATGCATATGAATATAAATATGATAATGCAGGTTTTCAAAGTGATGCAGTCCTTTTGAAAAAAAGATAATGACAATAATAACAAAGGGATGCAGTCGCTGTGCTCAGATTCCAGAGAGGGGTGCTATTGCAAGATCAAGAGGACAGAGACTTATTCATGAAGAAGAAACAGTAAGACCTCATGAGGCTGATGGCTGCACCAACTGCTGTTGGACTTGGGGTCTAGAGCCAGTTGTGTTAAGTAAACCATTCAAGCCTTCTGGACCTCAATTTCTTAACCTGTAAAAGGAAAGATGATCTCCCTGAGGTTCTTTCCCACCTTCATTATTCTCTAAAAAGAAGGATTTAGTTAAAAGCAGCAGCCAGTGCTCCTTGAGCACTTCCTGGACACGATTTACATATTAATCAACACAGTAGCCTAATGGTGGAGCTGCAGCTTTTATTCCCATTTTACAAAGAAGGGGAGTGAGGCTCAAGGAGATTAAAGGATTTGCCCTTCTACATCCAAACCCAGATCTGAGCGAATCTAAAGCCTTGAATCTCTGTGTTACGAAATCTTCAAGGAAGGGGATGCATTTAGGGGAAGAGCCAAGAAAGGAAGGGCATTCCAGGGAGGGCAAGCAGTGTGGACATAGTCAGGACCTAAGTGGCAAGACTGTAGTGTGTTCGGGAACAGCAAGATGACCTCAATGGCTGGAGCAAAGAGTTGCACAGCAAACTGGGTCAACATGCTTCCAGCACATCTCCCAACAGCCTCCAGGGAAACTACACACCCTCCCCATGCCCTCCCCCAGCAATATCAGGATGTTAGTTTTTTGTACAGGTGGAAAGAGCCTTTAAAAGGCTGCCTCCTCTGAGACATGTTGCCTAAATTATTTCGAGGAAAACCATGATTTATGAACTTTCCCAACCTTCAGAACTGCGGCAAGGGACCTCCCTCAAAGGTTGGAAGCATTCTTTTTCTTTTTTTTTTTTAGGATGGAGCCTGGCTCTGTCATCCAAGTTGGAGTGCAGTGACACAATCTTGGCTCACTACAACCTCTGCCTCCCGCGTTCAAGCGATTCTCCCGCCTCAGCCTTCCAAGTAGCTGGGATTCCAGGCACATGCCACCACGTCCGGCTAATTTTTGTATTTTTAGTATAGATGGGTTTTCACCATGTTGAAAGCCAGGCTGGTCTTAAACTCCTGACCTCAGGTGATCTGCCTGCCACGGCCTCCCAAAGTGCTGGGATTACAGGCGTGAGTCACTGTGCCCAGCCTGGAAGCATCTTTTAATCAGAGATGGAGTTGAAGTTAGGCATTGGCATACTCCGGCCTCTGTCATTGGATGTTGGCCTAAAGAGAACCTTGTGATCTGCCAGGGGAGCTTCCAGTTGGATAAGGACAACTGCTTCACCAGATTGTGACCAGGCTATGACAGGGAGCAGAGCCCAAAAATGTGCTGCAGGGCCCTCCCTCCCATGAGCTCCCCTGATCTCCCCTGAGCTCTCCAGCACCAGGTTCATGACTTATGGGACAGAACCTCCTCTACCCTGTGGTTACAGGTATTGTTTGTTCTAGCCCCACCATAAGATGGTCATTTCTTAAAAAACAAAAAAACAAACAAACAAACAAACAAAAAAAGACTATTTTTATTATAACAACACGCACACATAAATAGTCAAGTAGCATTAAAAGACTGAGTCCTCTGGACTTATTTTCTACTATCTACTTACTGAGTCATACCTTTTAGACAATATGCCAATATGCATTGTTTTGACTTCCTATCATAATAATTGATCATTTTAGTTTTTTCTACTTCATTTTATCCCCAGTATTTTTTTTTTTCCCCCCCCAGAGAAATAGGGTCTTGCTATGTTCCCCAGGCTGGTTTTAAACTTCTGGCCTTAAGTGATCCTTCCACCTCAACCTCCCAAAGTGCTGGGATTATAGGCATGAGCCAACATGCCCAGCCCCCACTGTATTGTTATAGCACAATTTTTGTTTAATATCAATGTGCTGATGTCTTCATTAAAGTTTTTGAAAACTTAATAAGTAAATGCTGATCACTGCTAAGCTAAATAGTAATGTCCTCTGATGATACCTGGTTCAACTACTTGACATGGTCAGTATCCATCTATTTTGACATATGAAGATGGCAATTTCACATAGGTCGGCCTAAACTTTGGTGTAAGTTTTGTTTCTTGGGGTTAATAACTGATTTTTTTTTTTTGGCGTGTGTTTCTCTGAGGCTGAAAGATTTTATATCTTTTAAAGACCTTTTCTTAGTTCCTGGGAGCCCATTCTAATATGACAGTTGGAAGCCTGGAAAAAGTTCCCAGGCAGACTGTGGAGGAAGGCCCAGAAAGCTGAGCGTGCCAGTTGGATCTGCTCTACACAACCTGATTCTTGGCAGGATCTGGAGGAGACTCATGTACCAAGACACCAAAGAGTGAGTTTTCAGGAGCACCAGCACTGCTGAGAAGCTCAGAGCGGGGCGGGGGAGGCTGTTCCCTAGAGAGAGGACACTGTTACAGAACTGGGGCCTCTAACACCAACAGGGATGAAAGGGTCCTTGAAGAGGAGAGGCCACCTGCAGTGCTGAACCATCAGAACCAAGTGACCTTAATAAACAGAAAGGTTGAAAAGGTATCCAGGGAGCGTTGAACTGCAAAGATCTATGGGGAACAGCAAAAGAAAATGATGTTAGTAGGAGCAAGAGAGATGGGTAGCCAACAAAAGTTGGAATAAATATATTATAATGTGTGTTATGTTGATCTTAAAGAAGGTCAAAGTATGGATGAGCAGAAGGATGAGGTCAGCTACCCCAAATGGAAAGTCATGATCCTTTGCTTGCTTTCCAGACCTAAGCCAGTTCTTACACCTGAACGCAGCAATTGAAGGAAAGGCTGGGTCCCTGTGGGGAAACACCTGCCATCCTGTGGCAGATGTAGAAAGAGGTAATTTCCCCAGGCCTTCCCCAAAGATGTCTATAGCCATGTGCTCAGATCACCACACAGTGGGGAAAGAGGAATGCCCAGATTTCTCTAATGCTGTTAGAATATTAAGGTTGACACTCAAAGCAATATAGGTCTTTCTGTTCAGTTAAGGATATATGTGAACTATATTAGTCAGGGGTCTCTAGAGGGACAGAACTAATAGGATATACACATATATATATACATATAAAGGGGAGTTTATTAAATATTAACTTACATAATCACAAGGTCCCACAATAGGCTGTCTGAAAGCTGAGGAGCAAGGAGAACAAGTCCGAGTTCCAAAACTGAAGAACTTGGAGTCCGATGCTTGAGGGCAGGAAGCATCCAGCATGGGAGAAAGATGGAGGCTGGGAGGCTAGGCCAGTCTCTCTTTTTCTCATTTTTCTGCCTGCTTTTTATTTGTTGGCAGCTGACTAGATTGCGCCCACTTGATTAAGGGCGGATCTGCTTTCCCCAGCCCACTGACTCAAATGTTAATCTCTTTTGGCAACACCCTCACAGACAACCCGGGATCAATACTTTGCATCCTTCAATCCAATCAAGTTGACCCTCAGTATTAACCGTCACAGGAACTTGTGATAAATGAAGTCCTGGCTCAGATCCACAGATCCACCTGGGGGTCAGTTTGCCAGTTCCTGAATGTGTAACTGGAACGGACATACTTACCAGTTAGTGGAGCTGTCGCATTGGTCTCTTGATCTGTAAAGCAAGATAATAATGTTATAATAGGAAAGGCCCAGTGGGTGACACTGAAACCACCTTCTCACTTAAGCCAAGACATTAAGTCGAAACCAATATCACACTATATTGACAACATCACATTTGTCAGACCGATGAGCAAGAAGTAGCAAGAATAAGGTGCTCTGGCCAGGTGCAGTGTCTCACCACTGTAGCCACAGCTACTTGGGAGGCTGAGGCAGGAGGATCGCTTGAACCCAGGAGTTCAAGGCTGCAATGAGCTATGATCACACCACTGCCCTCCAACCTGGGTGACAGAGTGAGACCCTGTCTGTAAAAAATAAAATAAAAAGAAGATGCACTCTGATGTACCATTCCTCCAGCTGTGCAGAGGTGGCCTGTCACCAAGGAGGAAGGGAAGCTGGGATTAGAAGATGACCAGCAATCGTCGTCACACTGCATCAGTTCTGATTTATGTTGGTAACCCCTTATAACTTGAACATAATTCTAGCACTTGGTTGTTGAATTCAATTCCACAAACAGTTACAGAGAGGCCACCGCGTGCTCAGCACAGTGCTAGGCACTATGGCTGTCTGCGAGCTGTTTGAAACACTTAGCTCATGTGCTTAGAAGGATGGGTGTCTGCTTCTGAGTGCTGGGATGCAGCCTCTTTTCCCTATAAGAGGGGCTTAGGTGGTAGAGAAATAAATAAGTCAGCAAAAGAATGGGCTGTGTTTTAATTTTTTTTCTCTTTTTAGATTTTCAATTTCTTGTTTCTTAATGCCTTCACCTTCCATATTGACCTGGACACCCGCCTGGTGTCCACCTAATCATTGACTTTATGCCTTTGCTCCTCCCTTGTCCTCTCCTCACCCCTCTTGCTAGCAATTGTAGGGTCAATGACCTCGTTGGCTTGGACAGACTCAGCAATAAGTGATGAGGGATGGTTTTTTGTTTTTTTTTTTGATAGAGACAGGGTCTCACTCCGTCACCTAGGCTGGAGTGCAGCGGTGTGATCATAGCTCACTGCAATTTCAAACTCCTGGGCTCAAGGCATTCTCTTGCCTCAGCCTCCTGAGTAGCTGGGATTGCAGCAGTGAGCCACCACGCCTGGCCTGTCATTTTTTTTTTTCAATGTTGACTTTCCAATTTTTCAACACCTATTAAAATGATCACCCAAAAGTGTTAGAGGTTAAGATGTCACTACACTATGAGGGCACATGAACCTTTGGCTGGCCTTCAGGACACAGATGACAAACTGTGAACAAAAATACATCAGTGGAGGAGGGGAAGAGACAGTGCCCTGAGTCCCTGAAATGGGGCCTTAGGTTTGCTGATGTGTCTGTCTGTCTGCATACATGTGTAAATATGTGTGTATCTGTGTGTGTATTCATATATACGTAACTCCTTTTATAACAAGTATCCTTTGATTAAAAGTAATAAATCTCCCTTGGCTGAAGTGACAGGTATCTGGGATTATTATTTTGCTTTTGGCAACCCATAAAAGAAAAACCGAATCCACAAGATCTGCAGGGGAGGAACAGGTTAAATACTAAGTACTGGGTCTAATCCTTCAGCAGCCAGGCAGGATTAGGGGCTGAGGCTCGCACTGCTGACGACAGACAGAAGGAGGCTGCATGGTAAGTGTCACATGTCCTAATGAGTTGAAAGCAGCATGAAGGAGCCTTTTTTATCCTCTGGATCTAAGAAGTTGTTTCATCTTCTTAAGCATCAACTTGTTAATATTTGAGGAGAAAACCAGAAACGTTTTACTGATTCCTGGTTTCTCCTGTGCTTTCTTTTTAGGATGTCGCTTGTTTAGAAGGGCTTGGCCTGGGTGGGCATCCCTAAGAGCTGGAGGGGTCCAGGCTGCAGAGGATCCCATGAGGGTTCTGTGGCTGGAAGTGGGTTTTTGGAGCAACTTGAACCCAAAGTTGAGTTCATTCACTATCCCAGGAAAGGGCCATCAGTTGGAAAGGTAACTCATACTTCCAAGACCAGCCCGCTTTCAAGGTGTCAACTGATCATGTAGACAATTGTCTTACGAGGAAAAGCAAAGACCTCTGTGAGCAACGATAAGCAAGGGTGGGAGTGCGGGTCTTGGGCACCGGGGCCAGGCTGCCCAGCAGCTCATACCTCCGCAGCCTCGAGAAAGTGACCTAGTGCCTCAGTGCCTAAGTCTCAATCTCTAAAATGAGGATCATAATAATATATGTCCGTATGGTTATTGTGAGGATAAGATGAAGTAACAAAGCCAGGTGCAGTGTCTCATGCCCATAATCCCAGCTCTAAGAGATTGAGATGGAAGGATCACTTGAGATCAGGGGTTCAAGACCAGCCTGGGCAATATAGCAAGACCTCAAATCTAAAAAAGAAAAGAAAATTAGCAGGGCGTGGTGGCATGCATCTGTAGTCCCAACTTCTGGGGAGGCTGAGGCAGGAGGATCACTTTGAGCCCATGAGTTCATGGTTACAGTGAGCTAGGATCCTGCCACTGTGCTCCAGCCTGGGTGACAGAGTGACACCCTGTCTCCGGAAGAAAAGGAAAAAAAAAATGAGGTAACAAGTATATGCACCTAGAACAGTGCCTGGCATGTGGTATTAGCTATTATCATAACTCACCTCATGGGACTTTACTTACATTGGAAACAGATAAGGTAATCAAATCCTAACCAGGATGATTTCAGAATTGCAAGGATATGTTTCGCATCTTTTCCTGCAAATAAAAATTTGAAAAGAATGGATAATAAACAATAATATATATTGTGTAAGCACACATTTTATAAATAAATTCATGTGAGAGTTGCCTTTTTTAGGGCAAGGGGATTGAACTTGGATGGAGAACAATAAATGGAACTTCATTATAATCTGTAGTGTTCTTTCACTTTGCTTTTAAATAAAAAAGAAAGATTAAAAAAAAAAACTATCAGCAATTAAAGAGCAGTCAGGGCTAGGCACTGCGGCTCACGCCTATAATCTCAGCACTTTGGGAGGTTGAGGCGGCCAGATCACGCGGTGAGGAGATCCAGACGGATCGAACCCGGGAGGCAGAGATTGCAGTTGAGCTGAGATCGCACCACTGCACTCCAGCCTGGAAACAGAGAGAGATTCCATCTTTAAAAAACAAAAAGAGAATAGTCAGTTATGGGTGGTAATCACAGAGGTGTTTGTTGTAAGATTCTTTCAACTTTTCTGGCATTTTCTACATTTCTCAAAATTACAAATGTAAAGTGTTTAAAAGAAAATCTGACCGGGCACAGTGGCTCACACCTGTAATCCCAGCACTTTGGGAGGCTGAGGAGGGTGGATCACCCTGAGGTCAGGAGTTTGCGACCAGCCTGGCCAACATGGTGAAACCCTGTCTCTACTAAAAACACACAAAAAATTAGCTGGGCCTGGTGGCACATGCCTGTAATTCCAGCTACTTGGGAGGCTGAGGCAGGAGAATTGCTTTATTCCAGTTACTTGGGAGGCTGAGGCAGGAGAATTGCTTGAATCTGGGAGACAGAGGTTGCAGTGAGCCAAGATTGCCCCACTACACTCCAGCCTGGGCGACAGAGCGAGACAATGTCAAAAAAAAAAAAAAGAGAAAGAAAGAGAGAAAGAAAGAAGGAAGAGAAAGAAAGAAGAGAGAGAGAGAAAGAAAGAAAGAAAGAAAGAAAGAAAGAAAGAAAGAAAGAAAGAAAGAAAGAAAGAAAAAAGAGAGAAAGGAAGGAAGGAAGGAAGGAAGGGAGGGAGGAAGGAAGGAAGGAAGAAAGGAAGGAAAGAAGGAAAGAAAAGAAACAAAATCAACCGTGGCATTAACTCCAAAAAGCAAGGGATTGATTTGTGATCAATATGAAAATATGAACAATGAAGACAAGCAGGAAAGTCCCCATGAGGATGATTTTTCCACCCACTCCTTCATGCCAATTGTACCACAACCAAAGAAAAGAGCAGAGAGGAACATCCCCGGGCTCCTGAGAGGAGAGACGGAGGCGTTTCTCTGCTACAGATCGTGTTTGTCTCCCCGGCTTTTCCAGAGAGAAATTCATCTGCGAAGCTTTTTACTCCTTCACAACTGGCTTCATTAGCATTTCAGAAAAGATTCTTTCTGTTCATGAGTTTTACCTTTCTTGTATTTGTTCTTTATTTTCAGGAAATTATCAAAAGGAGTAGGGTGATCCAGATTAAGTGTATGGATGGAACGGGACTAAAAAGTGATATTACCAGGTTTTTCTTATCCCCTCAAAAATATTTTTCTTTGTGATATAGGAATCACCTCACATTTTTCAGGGATGGTGCAAGTGAGCTCAAGTGATGGGTCAGTGCGGCGGGACACTGGCCATGGTGCCAGCAGCGTGGGGTCACGTCCTGGCTCTGGTGTGTGACCTTGGACAAGTCACGTAACCTCTGGGTTGAGTGTCCTCCTATGTAAATCGGGAGATGGCATACACTGGAGACAGCGGCTTTGCACCACAGAATTGCTGTGAGAAATAGTATAAAGCAAGATGATAGTTGGGAATGTCCTTTGGAAATAAGTTACCCACATGCCAATTGGTTTTATTCCATGCTGCCCTGTTTCAGCTTGCTTGGGCAGCAAGATTCAATCACCTGGAGTGCCAGGGGAAGAGGCCTCTGTTTAATTTGTTTTTCTGCTATTTTCAGAGGTTTAATGAAAAGTTCTTACTGATGCAACCCTTCTTATAAATTTTTCTAAGCTCCACCTGGCCTTTTGCTCACTTTACCACCTTATCAAGCCAAAAAAATCTTTCTTTTGTGTAAAGGTAGTGTTTGTTAACTTTCTTCCAAATAAAGTTACTATTTTTTTCCCTTATAATTTAAAGTAGGCCTGGCGTGGCAGCTCACGCCTGTAACCTGTTTACTTTGGGAGGCTGAGACAGGAGGATTCACTTGAGCTCAGGACGTCGAGGCTGCTGTGAGCCATATTTTCACCACTGCATTCCAGCCTGGGCAACAGAGAGAGACCCTGTCTCAAAAAAATAAAAAATAAAAAAAATAAAAAGTAACTTGTGGAGTGATACTTTGAGACTAAGTATCTTGCTCCTATCAAATCTTCACTCACCAGGTTTAGCATTTTTGTTTTGTTTTGTTTTGAGACAGAGTCTTGCTCTGTCACCAGGCTGGAGTTCAGTGGCACGATCTCGGCTCACTGCAACCTCCACCTCCTGGGTTCAAGTGATTCTCCTGCCTCAGCCTCCCACGTAGCTGGGACTACAGGCGCCCGCCACCACACCCAGTTAATTTTTGTATTTTTAGTAGAGACGGGGTTTCACCATGTTGGCCAGGATAGTCTCGATCTCTTGACCTCGTGATCTGCCCGTCTCAGCCTCTCAAAGTGCTGGGATTGCAGACATGAGTCACCACACCTAGTCCAGCATTTTGTATTAATGCATTTCTAATTCCCTCATTCTTTCCATATTTATCAGCTTGAATACTGCTATAAGGAAGGGTTTCCCTCTCCCTAATCAATTTATTGTTTATTTTTCATTTATTCGTTTATATCCATATGAATTCATGGATTCTTGTTCTATGCAATGGGTTACAATCCACCACTTTGTTTGATTTTTACATTATCCCCACGTTGGCCAGTAGGGGGCCCCAGCTAGCTTCCACATCCTCCTGCCTTAGCCCTTCACTCTGTTTTCCTGACTTTCCAGCACAAGTGGTTTGCTTTTCTTCGCTGAATCTAATGATCCATGTCATCCGTCCTATGAGCTTGGAATTCTACATAGAAGTCAACAGACAGGAGAGGAATTTTGCTCAAAGATAAAAAAAAAAAAAAAAAAAAAAAAAAAAAAGACACAGTTTCTGAGTGAAATGATAGCCCAAGTCATCTTTCTAGACCTCCGATGAATTGAAGAAATATGAAAAACAGAAAAGACTCCATGACAGTGCAGGAAATTAGGGAAGAGCTCCCCCCTGCATATTAAAAATTCAATTTCCCTTCTCAAGAAACAGCAGCAACAAGGGCTGAGACCACTTACAAGTGGGAGCTAAATAATGTGTGCAGGGCTGGGCACCGTGGCTACACCTGTCATCCCAGCATTTTGGGAGGCCAAGAAAGGAGGATCACTTGAGCTCAGGAGTTCAAGACCAGCCTGGGCAACATGGCAAGACCCCATCTCTATGGGGTATGGTGGTGCATACCTGTGGTCCCAGCTACTCAGAAGGCTGAGGCAGGAGGATTGATTGAGCCTGGGAAGTTAAAGCTTCAGTGAGCTGTGATCACACCACTGTGCTCCAGCCTGGGCAACAGAGAAAGACCTTGTCTCAATAATAATAATAATAATAATAAAATAATGGATACACATGGACATAGAGTGTGAAGTGATAGAGATTGGAGACTTAGAGGAAGGGGATGATGAGAAATTACTTAATAGGTACAGTGTACATTCGGGCGATGGATACACTAAAAGCCCTGACTTTACCACTATGCAATATATCCCTGTAATAAGTTACACTTGTACCCTATACATTTGTACAAATAAAAAACCTTTTAAAGAAGAAAATAATTGTTTCAGGGCCTCATGGCATTTCATGCCACTTGGGCAAGACAGCGTGCGTTCTTATCGGGCACTGGCACTTTGGACTTCTGGCGAGTGACTGACTTTTGGAAGGTCCTCATCATCTGTCCTAGTTGAAATATCTTTTAATGATCAGGTTACCCAATGAAAGTATGATTCGTATGGATCAGAAAAACCCTTTGTTTCCCGCAATTAATTAAGCACACTAGCTTTGCAAAAGCATCTTCAACCTCTATCAGGCTATAGAGATTCCACCTTTCTCCCACCACCTCCAAGCTTGGCACTGCTCCCACAGCCCATCTGGGGGCTGCTGCTCCCTCCTCTCTGTGCCGTCGGCTTCCATGCTGCTAATCTCTTTCTTTTATCATTTTTAAAATTTATTCTTCTTATTTACTTTTTGTCCTTCTTTTTTGTTTTTGTTTTTGTTTTTTTGAGACCCAGTTTCACTCTGTCACCCAGGCTGGAGTGCAGTAGTGCAATGTTGGCTCACTGCAACCTCCATCTCCCGGGTTCAAGAAATTTTCATGCCTCAGTCTCCCAAGTAGCTGAGATTACAGGTGCAAACCGCCATGCCCAGCTAGTTTTTGTATTATTAGTAGAGATGGGGTTTTACCATGTTGGTAAATCATGGCTGGTCTCAAACTCCTGGCCTCAGGTGATCTGCTTGCCTCAGCCTCCCAAAGTACTGGGATTACAGGCATGACCCAGCACACCCGGCCATTATTTACTTTTTATCCTTCTAATCCTTGGAACCTGTGAACTGGTTTTCCTTATTTATTTATTTAATTATGTGTTTATTGTTATGCTGCTAATCTCAAAGGATGCTTTCCTCTAGATAGCAGAAACAATTGATTCTTCAAATGTGTGGTTTCCCACTGACACCTAAGGAAAAATGAAACTGGGAGACAGTTTACACCATATTCATCCAGGCTGTTCTCACCAATGGACTTTCCACGAAAGCTCTGCAAGTTTTCCTTTCAGTTTCACTGTGCGTTGGCCGGTACTGGTTGCTTGACTAAGCCCTGTTAGCATGGGTTACTGCTCACCCTGACGGGTCTCTGTGAAACACAAAACAACACAAACATTCTTCTAATTTCCCCTCGGTTCTTCCTCTTGGAGCTGTTCCCAGCCCTGGTTGCCCTTCTGAAGTCCAGTGGGAAGCTCAGAAGGTACCTCTGGATTTGTTCACTGGTGTCAGGAATGGAAACTGCTGGGGCACCTGTGCTGTCTTGCTGGTTTCTTAAACTCTGTCTGAATCCCACACACTCTTGCTTTTCGGGGAGCTGTGCCTGGCTGCGACAGGAGCAAGGAGTCTCTCCTTTGAGTCAAAGGAGGCACAGTAGCCAGAAGGAGGGCTTGGACATGAGAATGTTGCAGTCCAAGAAGCTAGAAAGACCATCTGGAGAGTGACCAAAATGAAAAGTGCAGTGGCAGTCGTGCAGCTGTGGTCTGCAGCAAGGTGTCCAGGGTCTTGGGCAATGGAAGACATAGAGGAGGCCAGAGATGATTGCTTCCAATGGTACCTGTAGCTCACACTTGCTTTTGTGGCCAGTGATGTGCGTGGATGGGTTTACCAGGCTATAAGCTTTTGGGGGCTGTGAGCAAAGACTTCCATTGAGATGATCTTGTCTCCTCAGGCACGTCTGGGTGTTGGTCCTGAAAGCTGGAGTATTGGGGTTTGAGTTTTGCCTGAAGGACTCACTGGTGAGGCTGAACCAAATGTGTTTCTTTAGCCCTCAGAAGGACTCAGGCAGGATGTCACACTCAGCAGTACAGCAAGAACTGGTCCAATGCTTCAGATCTGTGATTCTCAATGGGCAGAGGGCAATTAGTAATGTCTGAATACTTTTTTTTTTAAATTAATTAGAGACAGGGACTTGGCTCACTGCAGCCTCCAACTCCTGGGCTCAAGTGATCCTCCTGCCTCAGCCTCTCAAGTAGCAAGTAGCTAGGACTCCAGAGGTGTCCCACCATGCCAGGCTTGAAGACTTTAAAAATTTATATGTTTTATTTCAATTTTTTTTGAGTTGTGGTCTCACTCTGGCACCCAGGCTGGTGTGCAGTGGCGTGATCAAGGCTCACTTCAACCTCCACCTCTCCAGGTTCAAGCAATCCTCTTGCCTCAGCCTCCTGAGCAGCTGGGATTACAGGCATAAGCCACCACACCTGGCTGATTTTTGCATTTTTGGTAGAGACAGGGTTTTGCCATGTTGACCAGGCTGGTCTTGAATTTCTGAGCTCCAGCAATCCACCCATCTACGCCTCCTAGAGTGCTGGGACTACAGGTGTGAGCCACCCCAGCTCAGCCTAAGTTTATTTTTTATTCCTGGGTATTTGAGAGGCACAAGTGCAGCTTTCTTACATGTGTATGTTGCATAGTGATCAAGTCTTAGCTTTTAGTGTACCTATCTCCTGAATAGTGAACATTGTACCCAATAGGAAAGTTTTCAACACTTGCCCCCTCCCACCCTCCCATCTTTTGTAGTCTCCAATATCTATGATTCTATTTTGTGTATCCATGTGTGCCCACTGTTCAGCTCCCACTTATAAATGACAGCATTCTATATTTGACTGTTTCTGACTGATTTCACTTAGGATAATAGCCTCTAGTTCTATCCATGTTGCTGCAAAAGACATGACTTCATTCTTTTTTATGGCTGAATAGTATTTCATGATGTGTGTGTATATATTATGTATATATGCGCATAATATATTATATGAATAATATATTATATTATATACATGATAATTACATATTATATATTATTGTGTTACTATAATATATACATATATATTATATATTATATTATTATGTATACACTGCTTATACTATATTATATTAATATAGTATATATACAATAGTTATATATTTTATATATAATTATATATAATATGTGATATATATCTCATTATACTATATAATAATATATAATTATTATTATATGTTATATATTATTATATATTATATATTATATATATTATAATAATTATTGTATATATAGTATAACAAGATATATATCACATTTTCTTTGTCCAGTTCTCCATTGCTAGACACTTAGGTTGATTCCATATCTTTGCTATTGTGAATAGAGCTGTGATAAACATATTAGTGCAGATGTTTTGAAGACATTTTTGAATGTCACTGAGTGGGGGTGCTACCAGCATCTAATGGGTAGAGGTCAGGGATGTTGCTAGACATTCTAAAAGACACAGAATTATCAGTGCCCTGTGAGAAAGAATTATTCAGCACTAAGGTTGAGACACCTGCCTAGATTCTAGGAAATGCAATGTCATAAGTTAGCCACTGGGAGGGTGCTAAACCCCTCCAGGGACTAGTACAAGATTGAAGAGACCCTAGCTGTTGAAAGCAGAGGGCATGTACTCCATGTCACACATTTTGTGCAAGCCTCACAAAGTTTTTGACTTCAAGAAAATCTGGAATTAAAAGATCCTTATTTATTTCCACAGCCCCTGGGTTCCTCCTTCAAGGTATCAAGATTTGCTGATAACCGATTATAGCCTCATAGACAGAGTTTTCTTTGTGATCATCTGCTTATAACGTTTTTGGAGATTCAAGAGTTGCATAGGAAGTTTAGGGGCTGGTTGCCTTGCCCACTGGGACTGTAATCTAGAATCCCCTTTGTCTTTTTTCTTTTTCTTTTTTTTTCATCTATAATCAACAGAAATTTATTGGCTTATGGTTTTGTTGGCTGAGAAGTCCAAGACTGAGGGATCAGCACCTGGTGAGGGCTTTCTTGCTGTGTCAGCCACAGGTCAGGAACCCTGTACAGGGACTGTGTAGACAAGGTGTGAGGCCAGTTTTCCCAAGGAGCTTGTTTTGGCTCTATAAGTCAAGTTTGATTCCTTAAAGGAAAGTGCACCATTCCAGTCGAAGCCTTGGTAAAATAACCGGTATCTCCAATTGTGACTCTTTTGCTGGCACGTCAGTGAAGCGGCTATATTGTCTGTAGTAAATACCCGGGTTCATCATCTTGTGCCAAGAAAATTTAGGACACAGACATACACAAGGAGTTTAGGAGCAGAGATTTAACAGGCAAAAGACAGAGAGAGAAAAAGGAAAACGGCTCTCTCTCTAGTGAGAGAGGGGGCTTCCATGAAGAAAAGACCACCCTTTGTCTTACTCATACAGCAGCCTAGAAAGAATACTGTTCTGGGACTCAAGAGGAAGTCACTTGGTTTTTCTGGCCTCGGTTTGCTCACCTATAAGATGGGCTGGTTCAGCGGATGATCCCTAAGATCCTGCCATAGCGCTCTGATTCTGAGACTAGCATTATCGGGGAATCCATGCAGCCTCCTACAGCCATTCTCTTGGGATCACAAAGGTTGTATGTCTCCCCGTTTCACTTTAAAATTAGAAGATCTTGGAGATCATCAGTATAAAAATCATATCATTGTTTTCCTGACCCTAAATATAATGCTCCTTACTCAAGAGAAGGGGGGACAGAGGATAACCTGAGGACACCATTTTGTTCTGAGAATGAAGAGAGCAACGATCCCCACAGGGCAGCTCTTGCCTCTTAGCCGAAGTTTGAGGCAGGTGACTTCCAGATCTCTTTTCCTGCTGGCCTCTTACCTCTCAACTCCAGAGATGCAAGGGGAGGAGGGGTGTCAGAGAAAATACAGGATGCTGGTTAAATTTGAGTTTCAGATTGACAGCAATTTTGTGTGTGTGTGTGTGTGGTATTAGATATCCTAAACATTGCATGGCTCAGTAGAAGCATGTCTCAAATATTGCAGATGAGCAAATGAGGAAGTGGGATCCCAGCTGGGACTGCCCCGGAGCACAGGGTTTTGGCCTTGGATCCCCCAGCAATCTTCCCGTCTCAGCGACAGGCAGCAAGGAGGAAGAACATTGGCTTCTCTTAGCGCCTGTGGCTGGAGGGAAAGTCAAGTTCAGGTAAGTGGGGAACGCTAGGGGATTTCCCTGGGGATCAGCAGGGAAGCAGCCACATCCACACTCACTCAGAGCTGGCTGCTTCTATGCATCAAGGCCTGAGGCCGACGGTGATTGAGAGGGGCCCCTAGGGGCAGCTCCTGGGATCCCCCCAGTGAAGGGCTGCTCCTGCAAATGAATGAATGGAGTGGGAGGCCATGGAGAACCTTCCAAGGCTGGTTGGCTGGGAAGCCCAAGTTTTTGCAACTGCTAGGGCCGTCAGCCCTGTCACACCCAGTGACCCCGTGTGCTTATAAATACAAGATTTTTTAAAAACTCTTTTTACTATTTTGAAATTGCAACCCAAAATTTATTTTTAAATCTATGCACTGCAACAACTATGACATAAGGAATCCGTAGATTCCATTTCTGTCTGTGTGGAATCATCAGGAACATAACTACCACAATATGTACTGACATAGGTATGGGGATGTTAACATTATTAATGTGATTTTATGAAATTGTCAACAATTCTTGGCCAAGTTACAAACAACACACAAAAAAAGTCTTCCCTTGATTGACAACAAAATGTACAAGAAAATATCATGTACTTATAACCACGTTAATAGAAAGGCCTGACTGGGCATGGTGGTTCAGACTTGTAATCCCAGTACTTTGGAAGGCTGAGGCAGAAGGATTGCTTGAGGCCAGGAGTTTGAGACCAGCCTGGGCAACAGAGCGAGAGTGCCATCTCTACATAAAATAAAATAAAACAAGAAAGGCCTACATTTGCCTGCAAAATTTGTGTTTGGGCTGAGATCATTGCCTGTGGGTTTTTCACCTGTATGAATGTTCAGCTGTATACTTGGAAATTGTCTAGGACACGGGATGATTTTTCACTTTGCAGGGCTGATGTAAGCAAAGTGGAATGTCTGACCATTAAACTTTAGTAGTGTTCCCCCAATTATTATGATATTGGGGGAGTTATTATGATAACCCAACCATTCCCTGACAGGGAGGAGGGAAGACAAGGGACCAAGTGTTTATTGATGGGCTATTCATAGTGGCCAAGCATCATGTATAGCTGGTCACATACTTTTTTATTCAAGCCTTGCAACACCTCTAATTGGTGCATATTCTGATATTCATTTTACAGATGGAGAAAGGGTGGCTCTGAGAGTTAGGAAGTGCTTACGTGTGCATAGCCTATACATAGAGAAGTATGAATTCTAATCCAGGTCTGTTTTAATCTACAGTCAGATGTTAACAACAATGTCCTAATGGCGAAGGGAAAAAAGCAGTGGTACCTGATCAAATCTCCTCTAGAAACTTGATGAGGCCGGGCGTGGTGGCTCAAGCCTGTAATCCCAGCACTTTGGGAGGCCGAGACGGGCGGATCACGAGGTCAGGAGATCGAGACCATCCTGGCTAACACGGTGAAACCCCGTCTCTACTAAAAAATACAAAAAACTAGCCAGGCGAAGTGGCGGGCGCCTGTAGTCCCAGCTACTCGGGAGGCTGAGGCAGGAGAATGGCGTAAACCCGGGAGGCGGAGCTTGCAGTGAGCTGAGATCTGGCCACTGCACTCCAGCCTGGGGGACAGAGCGAGACTCCGTCTCAAAAAAAAAAAAGAAACTTGATGAAAAGGAAGGGGCAGGTGGTTTCGTTTTGTTTTGCTTGACATGGCTTAAGAGCTGCTCCTTCTGGAGGTAAGAATTAGATATTAGACCAGGTGATTTCTTGGGGTCCATTCTAACCAAATGAATTTATGTTTTTGTGAAAAATGATAACTTTAAAAAATAATTTTCAAAAGTAGACACTTTGGACTGTCAATCACCCTTTTATTTTTTTCTGAGCTGCAGATTTCTGATGTTTTTGGTGCACAAATTGCCAGCAGGAAATTCATCCCTCTGAACATCTGTCATTTGGGTTTTGGCTTCTGCGTTTGTCAGATGCCTCCAATGCCGTCGGGTGCTGGATTGCGTCAGTGGTGACTGACCTGAGATGTGAAGTTTGCCTTATTTTTTGTTTGGGTCTCAGTCACAAGAGCCATTTGGCCTCAGCGCTCTGTCACCAAGTTCTGCACTTGAGGTCTCTCTCTCTGGGACAGTAGCCTCGGGCGGCCTAAGCTCTGTGTTACTGGGCTGTGGGCCGGCACTCGGGAAGAAGTCCTCTGCAGTTCAGCATCCCGGGATGCATTTGGCAGATTTGCGGCCTCATTTAAGGACTCAGGACACGCAGGTTCCCCCACTGCAGTCAGCACAGCTCACCCACACCTGCTGCACACCTGTCACTCCTGCAGCACCAACACCGCGCAGAGGAGCCGCCCAGGGGAGAAGATGGAACCACCAACAGGTTCTCCTATGAAAGCACGGTTCCAGAGAATATCCCTGATCTCATTTCAAATATTAGTTCCAAAGGGCTACAACTGCAGGGCAGAGAACAATCAAAATAAAGATTGTGTTAAAATCTACCGGAAAATATTCAAACTGCAAAAGTTGAATTTTCATATTCTGCTTACCAAAAGTGTATTCAGGGAATCATGGCAGAAACTTTTTGCAATATATCCATCTAACAAAAGTCTAATATCCAGAGTCTACAAGGGACTTAAACAAATTTACAAGAAAAAACCCCCATTGAAAAGGGGGCAAAGGACATGAACAGACACTTCTCAAAAGAAGACGTACATGTGGCCGACAAATAAGTGAAAAAAATCTTAATATCACTGATCATTAGAGAAATTTAAATCAAAACCACAATGATATACCATCTCCCACTAGTCAGAATGGCTATTACTAAAATGTCAAAAAACAACAGACGCTGGTGAGGTTGCAGAGAAAAAGGAATACTTTTACACTGTTGGTGGGAATGTAAATTAGTTCAACCATTATGGAAGACAGTGTTGTGATTCCTCAAAGACCTAGGAGCAGAAATACAATTTGACCCAGCAAATCCACTACTGGGTATGTACCCACAGGAGCATAAATCATTCTGTTATAAAGATACATGCACACGTATGTTCACTGCAGCACTATTCACAATAGTAAAGACATGGGATAAACCTAAATGCTCATCAATGACAGACTGGGTAAAGAAAATGTGGTATATATACACCATGGAATACTATGCAGCCATAAAAAGGAATAAGATCATGTCCTTTGCAGGGACATGGATGGAGCTGGAAGCCATTATGCTCAGCAAACTAACACAGGAACAGAAAATCAAACACTGCATGTTCTCATTTATTAGTGGGAGCTGAATGATGAGAACACATGGACACTTGGGAGGAACAACACACACTAAGGCCTGTTGTGGGTAAGTCGTGAAGGGAGAGCATCAGGAAGAATAGCTAATGGATGCTTGGCTTAACACCTAGGTGATGGGATGGTCTGTGCAGCAAATCACCATGGCACACATTTACCTATGTAACAAATCTGCACATTCTGCACATGTACCCCAAATTTAGAAGTTGAAAAAAAATCAAGGTATAGTTCACCCTTCCCCTGCCCCCCACTGCAAAATAAAAGAGTATATTCAGGGAATCTTTAGAATTTAGAGAGACTTTCAAAAGCTGCTTAGTTCTATAACATTTATTGAATAAAGTGAAGCATAAATTTTGGCATTGTGACTGTGAACTATTAAAAACGTACCCAAGTAAGCTGTGAATTTGGTTTCAGAATTCTAAATTAAGTAGCTTTGAATGAGAGTTATCCTAAAGCATTGGTTGTGTATTATGTGCAGGAAGCCATTGGTTAGTTTTCTTCACATTTTATCTATTTACCCTTATTCTGCTGTATTTTTAAAAAATCCTATTTGTTTTGTAGCTTTATTCCAACCTTTATTAGTTTCTGTGGGTCGGCCCCACTACAGTTTTGTTTTCCCCGACTGCCATCTAGAGGCCAGTAGGAGTAATTACAGACACTAGACTTCCTGGTAGGAAAGAGTGGTGAAGACCACAGAGCCAGCAATTCACCTTTCCCGCTCTGTTGCCTAAGGGATGGTTTGCATGCCTGACTCTTCACGAATACTTTCATTCAGAGGTTGCAAGGTCTAACTGGCCCTTCCACCCTCTCCTTTGGCTCCTTTAGAAGAGCATAACTTGCCTCTTTAGATGTCCCATCTGTCTCAGGCTTCTGCCCAACGACTTTATTTAATTAAAAAATAAAACAAAGCCATTCATTTCATTTCACGCTTCCAGGGAAGCGGCCTCACCTTGGGAGCCCACGCTGTAGTATTTCAGGTGGCTTTAGGCCCTGGAGGAGGTAGGTGTCACTTTGTGGAATCTTAAGACACTTAACAAGTGGAAGGAGCTTTGGAGACAATCTAACAAGTGATCCTCAGCCTAGAAAACTGGGTTCTCTGGCTCCAGAATTGCAATCAATTAGCAGTCCATCTTTCCCTCAAGTCTCAGGAAAAAAGTTGGTGAGAAAGATTTTCTCAATTCTGAGTTTTCTCCCATGTATTTTTTTTCTTTTTCTTTTAATATTTTATTGAGACAAGGTCTTGCTCTGTCACCCACGCTGGATTGCAGTGGTGCTGTCATGGCTCACTGTAGCCTAGACCTCCCAGGGTCAAGAAATCTTCCCACATCAGCCTCCTGAGTAGCTGGGACCGCAGGCACATGCCACCATTCCTAGCTAATTTTGTTTTATTTTATTTTATTTTATTTTGCAGAAAGGAGGTCTCAAAATGTTGCCCAGGCTGGCCTTGAACTCCTGGGCTCAAGACACCCTGCCGCCTCTGCCTCTCCAAGTGCTGGGATTACAGGTGTGACCCTCTGTGCCCAGCCCTCCCATATATTTTTCTTAAATCATTGTACCTATTACGCTTTCTAACTGAATAGGCAACAGATGACTCTTAGGTGAGAGCCTGGGATAGACGAACTGTGATCAACAGCTGCCCCTCTTTCCTTCCAATGACTCAGGTCCCTTGTTTAGTATTTGACTATAAAGATACAGCCTCTATTTCCCCTCTTTTTGCTGGAAAAATTCTTTTTGTTTCTTATCCTAAAATTAAATTTATTTAGAAACTATTCTAAATTTATTTAGAAATCCACAATGTGCTGAGTAGGTCACACTGTTATATACATAGAGTGACATAGGGGAGTTCTATCATCCAGACAGCTTGAGAATCCCCTTATTCCACAGAGGAAGCAGATAAGGCCGAGAAGGGTGAGGTGAATACAGGGACAGAGCTGGGTCTGGAGTCCTAATTAGTAAAAAGGAGTCAGGCTGGTGGGAGGAGGGGAAAGCAAAAAGAGGAAACAGATAAGCTTTAAGTCCGCCTTTCTTCATGATCCAGACACACAGCCTTCCTGTGCAAATAACTCACAATCTTCCTGTGCCCAGGTATCACCAGACACCTGCAAGTTGGCTCACTGCATCCTTGGTGTTATCAGTAGCACACACAACCCTCTCCAGCACACAGCACAAGCACCATCCTATAAAATCCCCAGCAAGCCTCTGTCTGCTGGCTGTCAGCTGCTCTGCTGCTGGCTGCCCGTTGCCTTCTTGCAACATATTTTCATGCTTTTTTAAACACATAAATCTGCCTTTCCTTATCTACAACTGTCTTGGTAAATTCTTTTCCCTCCGTGCCACCAGCCCAGATAATTGTGGCTCACCCACAACACTGGTCACTAGAAGAGCTGGGACCGGGGCCCTGCTCCCATCACACTCGGCCCAGTAATTCTTCTGAGACTCCAGACCTACTCTTCAAGGTGCAGTTCCAATCACTAGGATGCTTTCCTTTGGTTGAGGAACATTGTCTCTGGAAACCACCTGGTAAAATGAGCACGCTCATTTTAAAATGCTCCCACACTCAGGTCAGCAGGGAGTGTGGCTCAGCACTCGGCCAGGCTGTCGCCTCCCTCAAGGGGCAGAAACCAGGCCCGAAGGAGAATGTAGAGCAGGCAGAGCTGCTTCAGAAGTTGCGGTCATCAGGGATCAGGGTGGTCTGGAGCCTGTGTCCCTGGGGATGAGCGTAGGGGACCCACACGTGGAAGTTGTGGCCTCTGAAAGGAAAAGCCAGGTCCAGGATTTTCCTTAACGGTCACTGACGACCTCTGCACTGCTAGATCCAATAGCCATTCCTCTGTCCTCATTGCACTGGGCTTCAGCACCTGGGGTATATTAACGGTCCCTTCTCGGCCTCCCAAAGTGCTGGGATTATAGGCATGAACCACTGCGCCCAGCCCTCATTTGGCTCTTCTGTATGTTAACCTAGCAGTTCTTTCTCAGCCTCACATTTTGAATTGGGATGCTTCGTACTGATGGGATAAATAATGATAACTTTGGTTTATTTTACTGAGCCTCTACCGAGTGCCATTTGTTTACTTCACGTGAACACGCACTCATCTCCCTAACACCCCTCAAGGGAGACGTGGTCAGCAGCGTTGCGTGGGCCTCTCCCACAGTCCTTGGAGTTGGTCTGTGTGGCTGTCAGAACACAGAAGTGAAGGTTTGTCACCGCCCAGGCTGTGCTGCAAAAGCTATTGTGGCTTAACCCGTTGCTCTGTCTGGGATCACTCACTCTGGGGAAAGGAAGCCAGTTTCCACACCATGAGGACGTTCAAGTGAGCTGTGGAGAAGCCTGGGAGGTGAGGATCGGGGGCTCCCTGTCTGCAGTCCTGTGAATGCACCATTGTGTAAGCAGGTCCTCCGGCCCTAGTCAGGTCTCTGAATAACTCTGGGCTCAGCCTTCCCCTTGACTGCTGCCTCATGGAGGTCTGGGGCTAGAGCTAAGCTGCTCCCGGATTCCTGCCCTGCGGAAACTGTGTGAGGCCACACATGTCTGTTGTTTTAAACTGCTAAGTTTTGGGTCATTTGCTAGGCAGCCATAGTAACAAATACAGTAGGTATTATTCTTATTACTATTCATTTAATTTTAGAAGTAACAAATCAGAAGTTCACAGAAACTAACCTGCTTAAGGTCACGCAGGTAAGAGGAGGCAGCACAGGGTTGCACACCTCAGAGGGGCCGGAGCATGCTGGGCTCCCAAGCCACTTAAAGTCGAAGAGCAATTCCACATTCCATGTGCACCCACGGTGACAGGCCATGGGAAAGGAGGAAAAGCCTATGCTTGCTAATTTCATCAGAAAGATGAGGCTTATTTGCAGACAGCAGAGGCCGGGTCATTAGGTAACAGGACCCCCAGCACAGCTTAAAACCCAAACCACACACTTGGTTTAATCCGAATCCCTATCCTTGGGCTTGGACTGTCCAGCTATCCATCTCTGTAAAACAGCGTCTGGCAAAAAGAATTCAAAAGCTGCCCATCCCAATAAGCCCATACCTCTAGCTATTTGTAATAAAGCCAATCTTGCCTTTATTTCAACTTGGACAGAGTTTGGATCCAGGTTTGTGGCTGTGTTTGCTTGCAGTAACCAAGGATTTAAAATCTCAGTGATGCAATCTTTCCTGCTGCCCCTCCCATTTCTAAATATGCCTGTATATGGCAAAGCAATTAAGTCATTTTGTTTCAGCTTCTCATTTTACTCTCCTGACCCCAACATTTTTTCAGCATTTATTCAATGGAGTTAAAGAGAAACCTCACCTGAGTCACCTTTTAAATGAAAGAGTCGCTAAACCTCTGTGGTGCTTTATCTGCACATGGGGAGTGAGGGTAACGTGTAGCAGCGGGAGCTGGAGCGCCTTTTCCCTCCCTCCTCCCCAGGAGTCTGGGCTCTCAGCGGGAGGCCACTGTACCACGGCAACTTCCATTTCAATGCCATTATTTCTAATAAATGACTGCCCGAGGGTTTACGGGGTGTTTCTGGCCCCAGCTCAGTGTAACCAGCAGGAGTTGGGGGCGGGGCGATTTCCTGTCCCCTCACCCAGTGGTTTCTGCTTCACCCTGAAAGATCACAAGAGTATTTGATGTTGGTTCTTGGAACAGAAATCAGTTAATTAAAGCTGGTGAGTGTTTGAACAAATTGAATGCAAGCCGCACGTTGTTGGCAGAGCGCGGGTACAGAAAGGCAGGCAGAAGGCAGCCCCCAGAGAGCACAGATACAGGAGGCCCCTCTCTCTTTAGCCAGTCCCCTAGTTCATCAGTAATGAGAGGCAAGGGCAACAGAAGAGACGGAAACACAGCAACAAGCCACCTTTTCCTTCCAGCCAAACATCCCCGACTCTCCTGGCAGCACATCGCTCAACCTGAAAGGCTCATCGCAGAGCCCAGATGACTGGTTTGATGTTTGCTTGTTCTCTTTCTGCACCAAAAGGTAAAGAGAGATTGTGAGAGGGAGAGAGAGAACAGAAAAGGGAGCAGGGGGTCTGAATAATCTTTAGAGCAGGTAATTATCAATACTCATCAAGAAACTTTATCGTTGTCCCAAGAATGAAGGTGTTAATGATGTTTGAGTTGGAGGAACGTGGTCACCAAGTTTTGTCTTTTTGTGACCCTCTTCTTTTGGAGGCCTGGCCTCCCTAATGGACTGACCTCTGTGTGCTATCAAGCCCAGGATGCACCTGGAAGAACCGGCCCCTGGCTACTTATTAGATGGTAGGAGGGAAATGGAGTTTGCTCTCTGCTCATCCCTGTCACTCAATCCAAAGACGTTAAGCCCCTGGGACTTAAAGTAGCCATTCTTCTAGATGCAGAGCAATCTAGGTATCTTTTCATCAAGGAAACAAATGAAGTTACCACTCGTCTTCCATTGCTGGGACACAGAACAAGCGTGCCAAGTCCTTCTTGAGCTCAAGTTTATAAGATTCATGAATAAAAAAATGTCTTTCTGTTGAGTGCTATAGTGTCTTGGGAGAATCATAGTCAAAACATTCCTTATTAGAAAGGGTCTATTAAACACAGCTGGGGCCTTCACAAAACATAACATGAACATGTTTCCTGCAATTTGCAAGATGTATTTCAACATGTGTATAGACTGTTTAATTTTCTGCATGCCTGAATATCTTCACTTGCATACAAATTGTCTATTGTAATTGACCAGGGAGGCTGATTATAAACGATTTATAAGTCCAAGTGTTAACCATGTGTTTGGCACAGAGCTATGCCAGGACCACATTACCCAGTGCTCGAGGATGGAAATACCGACAGGCTGGATCTGAAGACTCAACTGTGGTATGACATGTGGACGGTGGATCTCGAGGGCCAGCCCCTGGATTCACAAGCAGAGGGAGACATGCCATTTACACGGTCAACCCCACACCAGCCAGTGACTATTTTGAATGGGTTGCTTTGCATTTTACCACATGCATGCATTTAGTGCTGTGAGATATTGTAAGGCTGGCTTTCATTTCAAAGACAGTTATTTAAACATACTTAACCTGTATAATTCTTCCCTTTGCTATTTAGATAACTGAAAGATTGAAATTGGGAAATGGAATTTTCTTAGAGCTAGGAGAGATCTTACACATGATTCACCATTTTACTCTGTACATATTTCCAGGTGAGGTATCTGAGGATGAGAGGGGGCAGGAAACCATCCAAAGGCACACAGCTTGTTTGGGACAAGGAGAAAGCAGTGGGATGGGGGTGTCAGCCCTTCTCCTGTGTTCTAATCATCAACCTGTCCTTCCCTACCGGCTCCTTCCCTCTGCCTGTAAATGCCATCAAATCCCTTTCTCCCAATGCAACTAAGTAAATAAATAAACAGTCAAACACCAACAGAGCCCCCCAAACCAACTCCCCCCGACCTTCAGTGCTCCTCTAGTAACTATCCTGACTCTCCTCTTCTCATCCACACTATTTATAAAAAGCAGCCGATGTCGGACTGTCTTCACATGCACTCTGTCCTTAGGCCACTCTCAATGGACCTCTTCCTGTTCCAAATCCAATGGACTTTCTTCTGTCTTCTAGAGGACACTTCTCCTTTGTGCCTTCATAGCCCCCATTTCTTTGACGCCACCCTGCCCTGCTTCTGCCCACGGCTCTCAGAACCGTCCTTCTGTCCTCTGCAAGCCTGTCTCCTGGCTGGCCCGCCCACGTTCTGCAGGACTCTGTACCTGCTCATAGCCCCTCCCACTTTACGCTCTGTCCTGGACCTTGCTTTTCAGGCTCACGATCAACTACAAACGAGGTGTGATGTCTCCCTGATTCTGAATGTCACTTCTGAGCTTCAAATCTAAATATTCAACAGCTTGCTGGATGTCTCCACCCAGAAGTACTACGGGAACTTCAAACTCAACGCATCCACAGTGGAATTCATGAGCGGGCCAGGCACTGCGTTTTCTTCATCTTTGTGTATCCAGCACTTAGCAGAGAGCAGGAATTGTTGGCTGAGTAAGCATCTTACTTGGAAGGCAGAGGGGCGGAAATGTTTGAGAATTATAGGAGTAGCTAAAAGTCCCAAAGCGATGCAAGGAATGCAGGTTGGAGCGTTCATCAAAACTGCGTTTCCTAGAAGTCATTGTATGAAAAGGACACCAGCACACGTAAATTTACAGCAGCACAATTCACAATTGCAAAGATGTGGAACCAACCTAAGTGCTCATCAACCAATGAGTGGGTAAGGAAAACGTGGTACATATACACCATGGAATACTACTCAGCCATTAAAAGGGAGGAAATAATGTCTTTTGCAGAAACTTGGATGGAGCTGGAGGCATTATTCTAAGTGAAGTAAGGCACGAGTGGAAGCATTATTCTAAGTGAAGTAAGGCGGGAGCTAAGCTATGAGTATGCAAAGGCATACAGTGTGACATCATGGACTTCAGAAATGCGGAAGGGAGAAGGGGGAGAGGGGCTGGGATAAATCACCACTATATAATTCATCCATGTAACAAAAACCACCACTTATACCCCACAAACTATTGAAATACATTTTTTTTTTTTAAAGAAAGAAACCGTATTTCCTGATGCACTAAAATAAAATAATAAAATCCTGGGTCTTTGAAAATGAATCCTTCATGGTTAGGCATCACCATCTAGTGAATATCCTGAGCCAGCCAGCTGCTTTCACCTTTTTTTTTTTTTTTTTTTTTTTTGTGAGACAGGGTTTCACTGTGTTGCCCAGGCTAGAGTGCAGTGGTGTGATCTCAGCTCACCTCAACCTCTGCCCTCTAGGCTAAAGCCTTCCTCCCACCTCAGCCTCTCGTGTAGCAGGAGCCACAGGCATGCGCCACCACACCTGCCTAATTTTTTTTTAAATTTTTTTATTTTTTGTAGAGACATGGCCACCTCCCTTGGCCTCCCAAAGTGCTGGGATTACAGGCGTGAGCCTTGGCTGCACCCGGCCCTTGGCTACTGTTTGAAGCTACTATTACCTTCTTGCTTATCAAGTTGCTCATTTACTTCTCAGGGCCAGCTAGGTGCCTGGAACTTCCCTTGAAGGAACTCAAGACTTTCCTTTATTGTCATGTTTGGGGGTGCTCAGCAGACCCTTAAGAGAGGTCCCTGCTCCATCTCACCAAATCAAGAATTTCTTAGAGGTTCATGAAACTAAGGGCCTGCCCAGAACACTAGAACCAAAGAAACATCTGCCGCAAATGTACACTTAGGTTTTTACGTCTTTCAAGTCGGGAGCAGGTTAGATCCTGGGTGTGCAGGGCTGGGACAGAGGGAGCAGTGCTGTGCGGGGAAGAGGGCTCTATACGTTTTACTATAAATGTGTGTAAAAATTTTGCTTTCTTATCAGCCAGCACCAAATTTTTCTTATAGGCGGGATCAAAGTTCATTTAAGAGCATTTTTTCATCAACTGCTTAAAGACAAGATAAAACTTTGAGCATCGGAATTATTACAAGCCAAGATGATTAAAAAAAAAAAAATGCCAGGCATGATAGTACTTTCGGAGGCTGAGGTGGGTGGGTCACCAGGTCAGGAGTTCGAGACCAGCCTGGCCAATATGGTGAAACCCTCAGCTCTACTAAAAATACAAAAATTAGCCAGGAGTGGTGGTGGGCGCCTATAGTCCCAGCTACACGGGAGGCTGAGGCAGGAGAATCACTTGAACAGGAGGCGGAGGTTGCAGTGAGCCGAGATACCACCACTGCACTCCAGCCTGGGTGACACAGCAAGACTATGTCTCAAAAAAAACCAAAAACAAACAAACAAACAAAAAAAACCAGAACAAAAGAAAAATTGGCTGTTTGGTCAGACAGAAAAGAGAAAACAAGAGGAAAAACCTCAGAAGGGGAGCAGGAGGAGAAGCATCATTTAAGGAACAGGAATTGCTCATGTCTGAGTTTTTTGCATTAGATCTTTCAGATCTTTCAGTCTTCCTAAACTTTCTAAGGAAAGTCCATATAAACGTCTCTGTGGAAGGTTTAATTTTATTTTTGTGTGGTACAAAGGAAGAAAAGAAACCTCTTTTCTGTCAGTAACAACCATACCAAGGAAAGGATCTTTATTTTTATTTATTAGTATTATTATTGTTTTTTGAGACGGAGTCTCACTCTGTTGTCCGGGCTGGAGTGCAGTGACATGATCTTGGCTCACTGCAATCTCCGCTTCCTGGGTTCAAGTGATTCTCCTGCCTCAGCCTCCCATGTAGCTGGGATTATAGGCGCTACTTTTTTTTTTTTTTTTTTTTTTTTTTTGTATTTTTAGTGATGGAGTTTCACCATGTTGGCTAGGCTGGTCTCGAACTCCTGACCTCAGGTGATCCGCCTGCCTCGGCCTCCCAAAGTGCTGGGATTACAGGCGTGAGCCACTGCGCCTGGGCCAAGGAGAGGATTTTTAAACAAACAAACAAATTCAGCAGAAGTGGAGGCTCAGAGCCAGAAAAGACCATGAGAATGTAAGCTCTTTAGTGCTCAGAAATCTTGCAGAAGGCCTTGGGCATTCCAATGTTCCTAGAGTCTCTCTTCCCAGGATCTTGAGGGACCAGTGGCCATAGCTAATATGTGGATGATCCCTCCATACCAGTGCCCGGCATAACCAGACAGGACCCGCACTTTTTCGGTTTGTAGCTGCATCGATTCTGCCCTTTCTTGTGCTTTGTACCTTCCTATTTCTTCTCTAGGCCTGTGGTCTCACCACCTTTCTCTTTCTTTCAAGAAAAATGATCCACTGGGCATGGTGGCTCACTCCTGTATTCCCAGGATTTTGGGAGGCTGAGGCAGAAGGATCACTTGAGACCAGGAGTTTGAGATCAGCCTGGGCAACATAGTAAGACCCCATCTCTACTAAGAAAAATAATTTTAAAAAACCAGCCAGTTGTGGTGGCAGGTGACTGTAGTCCCAGCTACTCAGGAGACTGATGTGAGAGTTCGAGGCTACAGTGAGCTATGATCACGCCATCGCACTCCAGCCTGAATGACAGTGAGACCCTGTCTCTTAAAAAAAAAAAAAATGAGAAAAATGGTCAAAAACTTGAAACAGGGAAATTGGTGGCAGCATGTCCTTTCAATGTCACACGGGGGCAGAAGCACTTTTTTCAACTCACTGTTAACTGTTGTTTAAAATTCCTAGACTTAGAGAATTTATGTGTTCAGTTGTAGATTTTTCCTTGGTAGAGATGAAAGTCATTTCTATCTGGCAGGAAAAAAAAAAAAACTCCAAAGTATATAGTTTATTTCCCTGAAAGACATTAACTAGCTTGTATCTAAGCCGGTAATCATAGCCTAACATTCCTTTTGTAAATTGCCTCTACATACCTAGCTTTTCACATCTCTCAGACCTGGTATTAAGATCTTACTGATTTCCTCATTAATTGATGAGTCGGATAAAGTGTTTGACATGTGTTCATTTTATATTCGCATGAAGAGTCCCTTATTTATCTTTTTGGAAATTGTGCTTTTACTCTCTCTGCACTTGTAGACCTCAGGGTATGGCTTGTTCTCCTGCTTCTGTCTACAGGAAAACCCAGAGCTGCAGAATCAACCAATTGGTTAGACTCATCATTTGCATAGCATAGTGCCTGGCACAGTTACTCACATATTTGGGGTTTTTTGCTTCTGTTTTGGTGGGCTTTTTTTTTTTTTTTTTTTTTTTTAAGATAGATTCTTACTCTAGCCCAGGCTGCAGTGCAGTGGTGGGATCATGGCTCACTGCAGCCTCGAATTCCTGGGCTCAGGAGATCCTCCTGCCTCGGCCTCCCCAGTAGCTGCGACTACAGGTGTGCATCACCACACCTGGCTTATTCTTTTAATTTTTTGCTTTTTTTTTTTTTTTTTTTTTTTTTAGAGAGGAAGTCTTGTTATGTTGGCCACGCTGGTCTCAAACTCCTGACCTCAAGAGATTCTGTCATCTCAGCTTCCCAAAGTGTTGGGATTACAGGCATGAGCCGCCATGCCTGACCTCAAATATTTGCTGAACGTTGTGTGTGTTCTGTCCTCTATTGTCCCCAGTCTGCTCTGATAACAAAGCTCCACTCTCGAGGTCCTTGGATTGACTCTCAGCCATCGAAGGGGAAAGGCTTCCTGAGTCTTCAGGGCATAGTCAGAAGGTGGGTGACCCTGATGCTCTTTTCCCAATGTATTAATCCATTTTCACAATGCTGGTAAAGACATAACCGAGACTGGGCAATTTACAAAAGAAAGAGGTTTAATGGATTCACAATTCCACATGGCTGGGGAGGCCTCACAATCATGGGGGAAGGTGAAAGGCACATATCACGGGGCAGCAGACAAGAGAAAAGAGCTTGTGCAGGAAAACTCCCCTTTTTAAAACCATTTGATTTCATGAAACTTATTCACTATCAGAGAACAGCCTGGGAAAGACCCACTCCCCATGATTCAATTACCTCTCACTGGGTTCCTCCCAGGAAATTTGGGAATTGTGGGAGTTACAATTCCAGATGATATTTGGGTGGGGACACAGCCAAACCATATCACCCAGTGCAGAGATGGGGCACCGCAGCCCAAGGGAAGCTTGTCCTCAGCAGGGCCCCATTAAGTCTCTTACTCAGGGTTCATGACCTTGGCTGGGCATTAGAATCAATGGGGGAGTTTTTAAAAACCTGCATCAGGACCCCGTCTTCAGGGAGACTGATTTAACTCAAATGAGCCAGGTCTGGCATCTGCATTTTTTGTTTTGTTTGAGACAGAGTCTCACTCTGTTACCCAGGCTAGAGTGCAGTGGTGCAATCTCGGCTCACTGCCACCTCCATTTCCCGGGTTCAAGCAATTCTCCTCCCTCAGCCTCCTGAGTAGCTGGGATTACAAGCGCATGCCACCACGCCTGGCTAATGTTTTTTGTTTGGTTGTTTGTTTTTCTGGGTTTTTTTTGTTTTTTTTTTGGTTTGTTTGTTTGTTTTTGTTTTGAGATGGAGTCTCTCTCTGTCGCTCAGGCTGGAGTGCTGTGGTGTGATCTCGGCTCACTGCAAGCTCCGCCTCCTGGGTTTACCCCATTCTCCTGCCTCTGCTTCCCAAGTAGCTGGGACTACAGGCACCCACCACCATGCCCGGCTAATTTTTTGTAATTTTAGTAGAGATGGGGTTTCACCATGTTGGTCAGGCTGGTCTCGAACTCCTGACCTCGCGATCTGCCTGCCTTGGCCTCCCAAAGTGAGGGGATTACAGGCGTGAGCCACCATGCCCGGCCAGCATTTGCATTTTTTCACGTGTCCTGACCATTGCATTGTGCAGCCAGGGTTTGGAACTAGAGTTCCAGCCCTGTCCCTCGACTGGCCCAAGGGACCGCAGGCCGTCCATCCCGTTTTCTCTCCTGAAATGTGGTAACCTGAGCTGTGTTCAAAGGGCCTCCTAAGGGTGTTTTTCATCTGCGCCGCCGGCCCCATGTTGGTCTTCGTGGTGAGCCCCTGAGGAGCTCCGAAGTCCACAGAAAAATCCCAATTCCTCAAAGACTCTCATCAACAAGCTCCCTATCGCCCGCACAGACTGCTCCGTTGTAGATTTTTTCCTTTCCTCTTCTTTTTTCTTTTCCAAATTCTAAGTTCCTGGCAGCCACTAAAATGTCTCAGAAGCAGAAAGTAGCTTTGATCGACTGTCAGCAGAGTCGAAAACTACAATTTTATCTCCCTTCTCTAGAGTCCTTCTTGGGCCCCCCCGGGCAGGCCTTTGGGCTGCGGTGTGCACATGACCTGCTTCCCTGGCCTCTGTCCCAGCCCACCCTCTCCTGCCCTCCCCCCTCCGCCCCTGTCCTCCTCTCTCCTCCCCACCTCCCTGCAAATTAATATGGTGCTGCTGAGACAGTGGGTTCTGGAGCGGGCTTCTCTCTGGTCTCTCTGCCATCACAGGCTGGCAGCTTCAGAGCTCGAGTCATCCTGTTTCCGTCTGCCCCTGAGCCCGCGTGGCCTGGCTTCATCGCAGGGGTCAGAAGTGCAGCCTCCGCCGATGACAGCAGCCTGGCCAGTGACCAGGCGACATGTACCCGTCTGATTTTTCCCCTCCTCTGCTATTTTCTCTCCCCTTCTCCACCTCCTCCGGCCCCAAACAGTCCTTCCTCTGGAAAGACAAGGCCGTCTTCTCAGTTCCCGCATCCCTTCCCTTTTATGTCAGACAGAGGCAGCCCTTTGTGAAGGGGGGTACCGGCTTTTGCACAAATATTTAATCTCTTCCAATCTGCCCCTTTGCGCTGCCTGTCAGTTCGTGGGGTTGAAACCACTGTTTGCTTTAGCTGGCAACAGGATACTATTTTGAAAATCTATACTTGCTTTTCAACGCAAGTATAGATTTAGTTTCTTCATCCTCACCAAGAATTAAGCTGCCAGTGGGGGTGTGGTCTTGAGCAGGCAGGGAAATGTAGCGACAAGTTTAACTTTTTCCCTGCAGCTTAGAGATCTTAGCAGCAGGGACCTGGGAAAATAAACTTAGCCTGGGTTTCAGGTGGAGTTTCTTTCAGCCACCATCTGCCCCCTTGCTTTTTGAACATGCTTTATTTCACATAAAATGTAGTTTATCCTGTCGAAGTGTCTGCAGGTCCTGTTAGAAATCACCTGGTACAATATCATAGAGAAGGTAAAATACAGAAATAGAATAATAATCACTTTTTTTTTTTTTAGAGATAGCGTCTTTCTGTGGTGCCCAGGCTGAGTGCAGTGGTGCCATCATAGCTCACTGTAGCCTTGAACTTCCAGGATCAATCAATCCTTCCACCTCAGCCTGCCAAGCAGCTGGGACTTGTAGGCATGCACCACCATCCCCAGCTAAATTAGTCACCAATGCTTTTTAAAGTCCTGGTGTGTGCCATGTGCTTCTAACACAGTTACTAGTCCTTACCATGGTCGTGCATGGCAAATATTGCTATTCCTATTTTACAGGATGTGAAATACAGAACTTCAGTGTCTTGTCTGTGCTCACACAGCCAGTCTCAGAGGAGGTGGGCTTAACTTAACTCTGGCAGCTTCTCAAGGGTGCCCTGTCTACTCCCCACTCTGCTATCATCTTTGCTCTGTCACCAGGGACAGAAGACCTGGAGCCACAGTAAGGGCATGTTTTGGGTTTTTCAGTACAGTACCGACTTGAAATGTTTTCCCTCAGTACCAACCAAATGGTAGATGATGGATCAAACTGTGATCAGTTTTCATACTTTTGGTCTTTTTCTTTTTTTCTTTTTTTTTTTTTTTTGAGACAGAGTCTTGCTCTGTCACCCAGGCTGGAGTGCAGTGGCCAGATCTCAGCTCACTGCAAGCTCTGCCTCCCGGGTTCACGCCATTCTCCTGCCTCAGCCTCCCGAGCAGCTGGGACTACAGGTGCCCGCCACCTCACCCGGCTAGTTTTTTTGTATTTTTTAGTAGAGACGGGGTTTCACCGGGTTAGCCAGGCTGGTCTCGAACTCCTGACCTCGTGATCTGCCCGCCTCGGCCTCCCAAAGTGCTGAGATTACAGGCTTGAGCCACCGCGCCCGGCCCTTTTTCTTTCTTCTAAGAGACGGAGTTTTGCTCTTGTTGCCCAGGCTGGAGTGCAGTGGCGCAATCTCAGCTCGCTGCCTCCACCTCCTGGGTTCAAGCGATTCTCCGGCCTCAGCCTCCTGAGTAGCTAGGATTACAGGCATCCACCACCACGCCCGGCTAATTTTTGTATTTTTAGTAGAGACGGGGTTTCACTATGCTGGCCAGGATGGTCTCTATCTCTTGACCTCGTGATCCGCCCACCGCAGCCTCCCAAAGTGCTGGGATTACAGGTGTGAGCCACCGTGCCTAGCCTATTTTCTTTTATTTTTAGAGTTTTGAAAAATATTTTCTACCCTACAAAGAATGTAGATTATTGTTATGAACAGAGCCTAACCAATAAGGTGAGTGAAACAATGTCTCTGTTCAAAACACAGCGTTTCTTTTGGGTTACGTCAGCGAGGAGGCCCCAGTGGTAGAAATTGTGCAAACTGCAGCCTTGTGTAAGGAAATAGATTCTTTGCCTCTCTTCTCTCTCCTGTTCTCCAGCAAGACTCTGTTTATTAGCTTCTGACCTTGTGCTTCCTTCTTCTCTTTCTCCTGTTACTGGAGGATCAGTTTAAAGCGAGGTGCTTGCTGAATCTGTGACTCGGAACAGTTTCTGAGTGTCACCTGTTCCGTTTCCCTGCACTTGCCGAATTGGATGAGAGAGGGGAGAAAAATGAGGAAAAGAATCACCTGTTCAAGGCAGAGTGCTGTGAAGCTGCCTTCCTGGCCCTCAAGGAGCCTCATGTTGCTCCCAAAGCTTCTATTACACCAAGGATTCCTCCCAGATTGGGATCCTAAGCTCTCCCTGGCTGTGGCTTTTTTGCAAGCCAGATGTGTGAATTTCTATCCTCAGACATCACTGCGTGTAAAGAACTGCTCTCAGCCTGAGCCCTGGCGGATGGCAATGTCCATCCTCAAGCAGTCGGACCCTTCAAGACAGAAGCACTATAGACGAAACCCGATACCCTGTAGAAACGTCGCCAGGAGGCTGAGTGGGCCTGGAGTGGGCTAATTAGCCTACATATCTTGCTGTGTTGCCCAGCCAGACTAGAGGGCAGTGGTATAATTACAGCTCATTGCAGCCTCAACCTCCCAAGCTGAAGTAATCCTCCCACTTCAGCCTCCCAAATAGTTGGGACTACAGGCGTGTACCACCACACTTGGTTAATTTCAAAAATTTTTCATAGAGATGGGATCTCGGGCCGGGCGCGGTGGCTCAAGCCTGTAATCCCAGCACTTTGGGAGGCCGAGACGGGCAGATCACGAGGTCAGGAGATCGAGACCATCCTGGCTAACACAATGAAACCCCGTCTCCACTAAAAATACAAAAAAAAATTAGCCGGGCGTGGTGGCGGCGCCTGTAGTCCCAGCTACTCGGGAGGCTGAGGCAGGAGAATGGCGGGAACCCGGGAGGCGGAGCTTGCAGTGAGCCGAGATCGCGCCACTGCACTCCAGCCTGGGCGACAGAGCGAGACTCCGCCTCAAAAAAAAAAAAAAAAAAAAAAAAAAGAGATGGGATCTCACTCTGTTGCCCAGGCTGGTCTCCACCTCCTGGGCTCAAGCAATCCTCCAGACTCAGCCTCCCCAAGTGCTGGGGTTACAGGCATGAGCCACCACGTGTGGCCCTTACACTTTTTAAATCAAAAAATGTAATTGTTTTCTCGTTGGAAAAAGTAACTGTTGTTTATTGGGAATTTCAATTTTAGGTATCTAGATCATTTTCCTTCTATTTTGGAGACACAGAGAAAATCTTTCTGGGTTTCTTGATAAAGTCTCTGTTTTTGAAATTCACCTCGAAGAGATTAAATTGTTCCTGCAAATCTTTCATGGGCTAGCTTAGGGTTTGTGCTATATTTGAGACACAATATAGCACAGTGGCTGTGTGGAACACAGGTGAAGGACTCTGGCACTTCCTGTTCGTAAAGGAACGAGGACACGTTATCACTGAGTTCTGAAGATCCCCGCACGGCAGCAGGGGCCTCTTGGATTCTCTGCTGTGGCACTGTGGCCCCTGGGCAATAGGTACCCCTTCTGTATCTCAGGGACATGTATATGGAGTGAAGGTTACATTCCCCTATATCCCAAGGTTGTTATGAGAAGCATATGAAATAATAAACATGAACCTGATTTGAAAACAAAAATGTTCTAAATGCAAGGTCTTATTTGTATTCCGTCTGTGATTCCACATGTGTCCAGTGGTACAAAAAACCAACATCGAATTTTTTTATTAATTTTTTTAAGAGACAGGGCCTTACTCTGTCATCCAGGCTGGAGTGCAGTGGCTCGATCATAGTTCACTGACGCCTGAAATTCCTGGGCTGAACTGATCCTCCCATCTCAGCCTCCTGAGTAGCTGGGACTACAGGTGTGCACCACCACATCCAGCTAATCTTTGTACTTTTTGTAGAGATGGGGTCTCACTATGCTGCCCAGGCTGGTCTCCAATTCCTGGATCAACTGATCCTCCTGCCTTGGCCTCCTATAGTTTTAGGATTACGAGCTTGAGTCATTGTGCCTGGTCAACACCTAATATTTTTGAATGTTAACTATTATGCATTTAGCACTGCAGAAAGGACTGTGGACAATATAACAGTGAAAGACATGGTCCAGGCCTTAAGGAGCTTACAGGCTGGATGAGGATACCAATTCCCAGTGACCTAATCCTATAGCACACACCTGCCATGAGTTCAGAGGCAAGAGCTTTAGGAGGTTAGAGGAGCAGGGAGATTCATGTTGGCTGGGCCAGGCTTGAATAGGCTGCAGGGGAGCAGCACAACCTCCAAGTTTGGGAAAAACCAAGAGCAAGGACATCTACAGAGAAATGATATACTTGGTATAAAAGGCATCTAGAGAAAATCGCAGGCCAGACCAGAAAGCATCAAGGAACAAACAACAGGGAGCAAGTTGGGATACAAAGAGCCAGATGCTGGGGATAGCAGGGGGTGTCCCAAGAATCAGGCAGAGCTGAGTCCCCACAGAAAACATGTCCCCACATAAGCCAGTTACTATAACCTAATACCCAACAGTCTGCTCAGTGTACCTGGTAACCAGCAGATAATGTGGCCATGAGTAGTAAATGAAAATCTATTTCCAAATATCTTGGAAACTATAAAGGGGAATATGAGTGTTGGTTTTTCTAAAATATACTTTTGTTAAATAAAGATAACTCAGGCATAGAAGTATTCATTTCCTCTTGAATTTCTGAAGGCATTATTTATGGAAAATTATCTGGGAAAATGCATTTTCACCATAAATTATTATTTAGGGAAATAAATCAAACATGGGGGAAGAGTAGGATTGCATGCTTAGAAACTTTATGAGTTTTGCAAAAAGATAGATGAGTCTAATGGTAGGGCCCCGAATGCTCTTTCATCTCGAATTTTGAAGCACTTATTTTTGGAGTCAGTTTTCCAATCAGAGGTATCCAATCTTTTGACTTCCCTGGGCCACATTGGAAGAAGAATTGTCTTAAGCCACCCATAAAATACATGAACACTAACAATACCTGATGTGCTAAAAAAAAAAAAAAAAAACACACAAACACATCTCATAATGTTTTAAGAAAGTCTACTAATTTGTGTTGGGCCACATTTAAAGCCATCCTTGGCCAGGTTTGAACAGCTTGATGTAAGTAGAAGTTGGAATAACATGGAGAACTCTCTGGATGTTGGGGATAAGAGCTGCAATTTTATCTATTTTGTCCTATTAGACTTTCCAGCAGGACTTGGGGTAAAAGCTGCAATTTAAAAATAAATTGTTGCAGCCATAAAAAAGGATGTGTTCATGTCCTTTGCAGGGACATGGATGAAGCTGGAAACCATCATGCTCAGCAAACTAACGCAATAACAGAAAACCAAACACCTCTTGTTCTCACTCATAAGTGGCAGTTGAACAATGAGAACACATGGACACTGGGAGCAGAACATCACACACCGGGGCCTGTTGTGGGGGTTGGGGGAAAGGGGAGGGAGAGCATTAGGACAAATACCTAATGCATGCAGGGCTTAAAAAAATTGTTGTAGAGACAGAGTCTTGCTATTGTTGTCCAGGCTTGTCTTAAACTCCTGGCCTCAAGCAATCCTCCCACCTTGGCCTCCCAAATTGTTGGGATTAAAAGCGTGAACCACTGTGCCTCACTGGGAGTCCTATTTATTTATTTTTTCTGGAAAAAAGAGGACGGTTTTCTTTAATGGCAAGATGTCATGGAAAACTTGGAAAATGCAGAATACAAAATACAGAAAATACAACTAAAAACCTTTATGAGAATTTTAATCATCAAACCATGAATCTCATTGCCCTGTCTCTCCACATCTCTTGAGTGAGTGTAGGTAGACAAATGGTGTCTAGACTTGTGCGTATGCATGCATAGATGGTCCTTCTGGGGTACTCTTAAGGGGGCTCCGCCTCTCAGGTCCTCCTAGCTCTTAACCTCACCCTTCTGCATGCGTCCTGTTTCTGAGGATGGCCTTGAAGATGAGGGAGTGTTGTTTTTGAATGAGTCTTGTTTCGAATGGCCACAGGAACCAGCACTCCCTACAATGAAGAAGGGAAGTTTGTCCTCCAGGGCTAGAGCATTTTGGAGGCAATTTTAAAAGTCTTAACATGATGCCATTATGACATTATTGAAACTGAGTCAGGGCGGGGTGTGGTGGCTCACACCTGTAATCCCAGGTCTTTGGGAGGCCAAGGTAGGCAGATCACATTGAGCTCAGGAGTTGGAAACCAGGCTGGGTAACATGGCGAAACCCTGTCTACACTAAAAAAGTACTAAAAATTAGCTGGATGTGGTGGCATATGCATGCAATCCCAGCTACTCGGGAGGCTGAGGCACAAGAATCACTTGAACCTGGGAGGTGGAGGTTGCAGTGGTCTGAGATCGCAGCACTGCACTCCAGCCTGGGGAACAGAGCACAAGACTCTGAAAAAAAGAAAGGAAGGAAAGAAGGAAGGAAGGAAGGAACGAAGGAAGGAAGGGAGCGAGGGAGGGAGGGAGGGAGGGAGGGAGGAAGGAAGGAAGGAAGGAAGGAAGGAAGGAAGGAAGGAAGGAAGGAAGGAAGGAAGGAAGGAAGGGAGGGAGGGAAGGAAGGGAGGGAGAGAAAGAAGAGAAAGAAGAGAGAGAGAAAGAAGAAAAGGGAATCGAGTCAGAGTGAAAACATTTAAATGAAAATATTTATTTTCTTAAAAATATAGCTTAGTTTGACCTCTCCAAGTTTGAGAAGGAATATTGGGAGGAAACGGAACAAGATAACAAAGGCATTTGGACATTCACTGCAAATCCTAGGGCGTTGCTGCAAAGCATCCTGGGTTCAGTTCCAGTTTAGGAAACCTCACAGCCTTTTTTCCAGTCGGACAGGTCTCTCCCCTCACAGTGTTTCTTCCACCCTTGCCTGAGGACAACAGGGAAGCAAGAGCAGCAGAAAGAAGCATGACAATCCAAATCGTCTTAGGTTCAAAGCCTACAAAAATTAACCAAAATCGCCAGCAGAACCCTGGGTTGGGTTTCATTTGCTTCTGAGATTCAAAGACGCATTTTGCCTTGTTCAGACTTTTCTCTCCTGGTTTTCTCCTAGCCATTGTTAGCTTCAGCAACAAGCAATCGACTTTTGTAAGGAGGGATCATTTCATTACATACCCACATCTCTGAAAATTCGGGTTCTCTGAGTGGGTGGCCGGCTGGCAAAGTTCACCAGAACACAGCAGCAGGTAATGCAAGGACCCAGGCTCAATCCTGGGGATGCTTTCTGCTGAGTTACCATGATTTACTTTCCTCTCGCTGCTGCTCATTTTCTTTCCATGCAAAATGTTGCTGTAACCCTCAAAATCTTATCCAAATCTAGAGCAAACTCATGTTTTTTTTTATTTTCCTCTCTCAAATTGACTCAATTGACCCTTTCCAAGTCACTTTAGAAAAATACCTTTTTCCATTGTTTGGAATACATTCGTAAGAAAAACAATTGCAAATTGTCTTAACCCAATCCCATTGAGAGGTGACAATGTGCTAGCAGCCCTTGTTCCTCCTCGACCTCGGCATCCGCTCTGGCTATGCTTGAGGAGCCCTAAAGCCCACTGCTGCAGTGTGGGAGCCCCTCTCTGGGCTGGCTGAGGCCAGAGCTGGCTCCCTCTGCTTGCAGGGAGATGCGGAAGAAGAGGCGCGGGCGGGAACCCAGGCTGCACCTGGCGCCTGCTGGCCAGCATGATTTCACAGTGGGCATGGGGTTGGCAGGCCCGGCACTCGGCCGGTGGGCCCTGCACTCGGAGCGGCTGGCCAGCACTGCTGCACCGGGCAATGAGAGGCTTAGCACCCCAGCCAGCAGCTGCTGAAGGGGTGCTGTGTCCCCCAGCACTGCCTGCCCACCTGCACCATGCTCAAATTCTTGCAGGTCCTCAGCTGCCTCCCTGTGGGGCAGGGCTCAGGACCTGCAGCCCACCATGCCTGGCACCCCACCCCCCCGCCCCCGACAGGCACCGAGCCTCTCGGACAGGCACCGCCCCCTGTTCCTCAACACTCCCCATCTACCGCCCAAGGGCTGAGGAGTGCAGGCACCCTTTAGGAGGCTGGTGGGCAGCTCCACTCCTGGCCCTGCATGGGATCTACCAGGCAAAGCCAGCTGGGTTCCTGAATCAGGTGGGGATTTGGAGAACTTTTATGTCTAGCTGGAGGATTGCAAATGCACCAATCAGCACTCTGTATCTAGCTAATCTGGTGGGGACTTGGAGACCTTTTATGTCTAGCTGAAGGTTTGTAAATGCACCAATCAGCACTATGTGTCTAGCTGAAGGTTTGTAAACGCACCAATCACCACCTTGTGTCTAACTCAAGGTTTGTAAATGCACCAATCAGCACTCTGTGTCTAGCTTAAGGTTTGTAAACGCACCAATCAGTGCTCTGTGTCTAGCTAATTCTATGGGGACTTCGAGAACTTTTGTGTCTAGCTGAAGGATTGTAAATGCACCAATCAGCACTCTGTGTCTAGTTCAAGGTTTGTAAACACACCAATCAGCACCCTGTCAAAACGGACCAATCAGCCCTCTGTAAAATGGACCGATCAGCACTCTGTAAAATGGATCAATCAGCTCTCTGTAAAATGAACCAATCGGCCCTCTGTAAAATAGGCCAATCAGCAGGATGTGGGTGGGTGGGGTCAGATAAGGGAATAAAAGCAGGCTGCCAGAGCCAGCAGCAGCAACCCTCTCGGGTGCCCTTCTAGTTGTAGCAGCCTTGTTCCTTGGCTCTTTGCAGTAAATGTTGCTGCTGCTCACTCTTTGGGTGGTTATGAGCTGTAACACTCACCGCGAAGGTCTGGAGCTTCACTCCTGAGGCCGGGGAGACCACGAACCCACCGGGAGAAACAAACAACTCTGAACGGGAAGAACGAACAACTCTGGATGCGCTGCCTTAAGAGCTGTGACACTCACCGCAAAGGTCTGCAGCTTCACTCCTGAAGCCAGCGAGACCACAAACCCACCAGAAGGAAGAAACTCCGAACACATCCGAACATCAGAAGAAACAAACTTCGGACACACCATCTTTTAAGAACTGTAACACTCAACGCGAGGATCCGAAGCTTCATTCTTGAAGTCAGTGAGAACGAGAACCCACCAATTCCGGACACACCATCTCTCCTCTCCGCTTTTATGTACTACTGTGTTCACTGCACACCCGCACACCGATGGAGGAGAATAGAAACAAGATCTCGTTCCATTGGTTGCACCACTCTGCAGAGGTGACTTTGTCAGTTCTACCACAGCTGTGATGAGTACACACACTAGGTTTTGCCCATGATGGCCAAAGTCTCCCAAGGAAAGACCCTTACCAATAGTTCATTCCTCGTGTCTCTTTAACAATTTTCCTGGCACAGATAATCGCGTCTGTGAGGTCATCAGTGATCAAGGCTGTAAGAGAGAGACGACATCAGGGTTTGGTGAGACTTTGTTGTTGGAGAGGGACCCCAACTGAAGTTTACTTCACTTTTCTCAGTCTTTTTGGAATGGGAAGGTTGGAAGAACTATAATTTTCCCTGCAAAGCCACAGTCTCATTATTGTTAAGCTGCTTCATAATGAAAAGAACTGTGTTTTTGTTTTAAGACCATCTTCATCTTGCACTACCTGACGTTTCAGAGGAAGAGCCCAATCCTGCAGAGTTTTTGGAAATGTGTTTAGAGAAGTTGCCATGTGAAAATGTTCTTTATGTCCTAAAGAAATAGGTGCAAGCCAGGCGTGGTGGCTCAGACCTGCAATCCCAGCATTTTGGAAGGCTGAGGTAGGAGGATCCCTTGAGGCCAAGAGTTTGAGTCCAGTCTGGGCAACATAGCAAGATCCCATCTCTACAAAACATAAAAAAAAAAAAATTAGCCTAGTGTGATGGGACACACCTGTGGTCCCAGCTACTCGGGAGTCTGAGGTGGGAGAATCACTTGAACCCAGGAGGTCAAAACTGAAATGAGCTGTGTTCACATCACTGCACTCCAGCCTGGGGAACAGAGTGAGACTCTGTCTTAAGAAAAAAAAAAAGACACATAAGACAGGATAGTACAGTGTTTTTTTGTATTTGAGTCAGTTTGACATGTAAGGTGTCTTCACAGGTAAACGTTAAACTTTTGTCTATTGTCATTTTTCAGTTTGTGTCTTAAAAAATTTTTATCCAGAGTGTTTTTCGTGTGCAGAAAGTTTTAAGTTTTAAATCAAATATGTGAGTTTTTGTCTTTATTACTTTCCCTTTTCTGTTTTCTTTTTGAGACAGAATCTCATTCTGTCACCCGAGTTGGAGTGCAGTGGTGTAAACCAAGCTGTTATGCTCACTGCAGCCTCAACCTCCTGGCCTCAAGCAATCCTTCCACCTCAGCCTTCAAAGTAGCTGGGAATACAGGTGTGCACCACCGTGCCTGACCATTTTTTATTTTTATTTTTGTAGAGACAAGGTTTCACCATGATGCCCAGGCTAGTCTCAAACCCTTGGGCTCAAGCAATCCTCTGGCTTTGGCCTCCCAAAGTGCTGGGATTACAGGCATGAGCCACCACACCCCGCCATCTTTTATTTTTTCTATTGCTTCAGACATAACAAATCTTTGAATTGAAATGTATTCGTTGATATCCACACTCTTTCCTGCTTGCTTAGAAGCGGCCTCAAGATCCTCAACACAAACATGACAGAAAAAGGCAAATAAGTAAAACATAGTTCAACATTACTTCTTCTGCAAGTTGAGTCCTCCAGGAGCTGATGCTGAGATGGGTTTGAGATGCCAGAAATTTTCAGCAATCCACACCTATGAAAGGAATGGGATGGGGGGGGGGGGGAAGCAGGATGGGCAGACAGATGTCCATATGTGATGCAGACCCAGCAATTCCTCGGGCAGCCCAGCCATGAGCTCCCGAGTGAGCACTGCCCATCTGCCAGGTTCGCATGCCTGTGCCTCTGCTCACTTGAAATTTGCTGAGAGTAAATCTTAAGTGTTTTCTCTCTCTCTCTCTCTCTCTCTCGCTCTCATACACACACACATGCACGCACAGTAACTGTGGGAGGTGATGTTAAACTCGACTGTAGTGATCATTTCACAATTTATGAATATATCAAATTATGTTATTTACTTTAAATTTCAAGTGAGCCCACTGGGTGTGGGCCACCCCGGAAGGGAGCAACCTGCACCTGAGGCTGATCCTGAAGCAGGTGGCAGGTACTGTCTGCTCATCACACAACTGCAGCAGGGGCGGCATGTCTTCCCTTAGCAGGGGATCTGGGAGGCCCATCTCCATGACCACCACAACCACCAACCAAGGACAAAAATACTCAAACCAGTTGATCTCATTTCTGCTTGTCAATTACACAAAGTTTTTTTTTTTTAAGAGAATTGGGTAATGCTTGATGTTGACAAGGACACAGAGAGGCAAGTTCTCTGGATACTTGCTGGTGGGAGTATAATGAATTCAACCTCTCGGAAAACCAACATAGCAGCATGCGTTCAGAGCCTTAAAGAGGTTTTTATCCTTTTACCTAATAATTTCTCTCTCCAGATCTATCCTAAAGAAATAGTCTTGAGGCTAGACAAATATTTCTTTACAAAGTGGTTTATTATAGCTTTATTTATAAGAGTTATAATGAAAAAATCTAATTGCTTCATAATCAGTGATATTCAAATTAATCATAATACCTTCATTTAATAAAATAAAGGGCCACTTGAATTGTTTTCCCAGGATATTTAATAATATGGAGAAATGCTCCCAATGCAATGTTAAGTTCCCAATATCATAAAAATATCCATCAAGAGCTGTACTGTCCAATATGGCAGGCATTAGCAACGTGTGATAATTTAAATTAAAATTATAGTTATTGACAGATGAATGGATAAAAATATGTCTGTATAGAGAGTGGAGTAGTATTCAGTCTTGGAAAAGAAGGAAATGCTGACATTTGCAATAACATGGATGAACGGAAGGACATCATGCTAAGTGAAGGAAGTGAGACATAGAAAGACAAATACCTGTAATCCCAGCACTTTGGGAGGCCGAGACAGATGGATCACGAGGTCAGGAGATCGAGACCATCCTGGCTAACACAGTGAAACCCCGTCTCTACTAAAAAAATACAAAAAACTAGGCGGGTGAGGTGGCGGGTGCCTGTAGTCCCAGCTACTCGGGAGGCTGAGGCAGGAGAATGGTGTGAACCCAGGAGGCGGAGCTTGCAGTGAGCTGAGATTCGGCCACTGCCCTCCAGCCTGGGCAACAGAGCGAGACTCTGTCTCAAAAAAAAAAAAAAAAAAAAAAGAAAGACAAATACCACATGATTTCATGCATATGCAAAATCTACAAAAGTTGAACTCATAAAAGCAGACAGTAGAACAGTGGCTGGTGAGGAAAATGGGGAGATACTGATGGAAGGGTCCAAACTTTCAGTTATAAGGTGAGGAAAGTCTGCGCATCTAATGTATGCTATGGTTATCATAGTTAATTATACTGTACTGCTCACTTGAAATTTGCTGAGAGTAAATCTTAAGTGTTCTCTCTCTCTCTCTCTCTCATACACACACACATGCACACACAGTAACTATGTGAGGTGATGTTAAACTCGACTGTAGTGATCATTTCACAATTTATAAATATATCAAATTATGTTATTTACTTTAAATGTATACAATTTTGATTTGTCAGTTATACCTCAATAAATCTGAAAAAAATGTTAAAAAAAAGAATTGTAATTAACATTAAACACAATTAAAACTGTAGTTCCTTATTTGTTCTAGCTACGTTTCAGATACTTTATAACCATTCATGGCTAGTGGTTCTCATGTTTCACAGCACAGATGGAAGACATTTTCATCATCATGGAAAGTTCTGTTAGACAGCACTCGTTTAGAAAAAAAAGATAGTCATTAGTTCACGAGTAGTTTAAGAAAGATTGACTCTTAACTGTGGGTTCACCAATACTTTTAAATCTTTACTGTGTATCTTCTAAAAGTTTTTTTTTTTTTTTTTTTTTTTTTGAGACGGAGTCTCGCTCTGTCACCCAGGCTGGAGTGCTGTGGCCGGATCTCAGCTCACTGCAAGCTCCGCCTCCCGGGTTCCCGCCATTCTCCTGCCTCAGCCTCCCGAGTAGCCGGGACTACAGGCGCCCGCCACCTCGCCCGGCTAGTTTTTTTTTTGTATTTTTTAGTAGAGACGGGGTTTCACCGTGTTAGCCAGGATGGTCTCGATCTCCTGACCTCGTGATCCGCCCGTCTCGGCCTCCCAAAGTGCTGGGATTACAGGCTTGAGCCACCGCGCCTGGCCTGAAAGTGTTTACAATATAAATGTACTACTTTTATTACCAGAAAAATAACCAAAAATAATGTTAGCATAAAATGTTGCTTTCAATAAAGCATTGTAATTCCAAATTATTCTATTAACTCAGTTGAAGGTGGAATTTTTCCTTGAGCCTGCTATTTCCTTGAGTTGCTAATTTTTGGCTTTCTCAGTTAGGCTTCACTAGAAGATAAATGTAGTGATAGATTTCTTTTAAGCAAATTTATTCTAAATGTGGCTTAATTTTTATTTAAAACAAAATTCTATTAACCAGGAGAAAAACTAACAAAATACATCATCTATAAGAGCAATTGAAACAACATGTGCAAATTCGCTAGCATTTGGTTTATAGTTCTACAGTGAAAACTAAAGCCATATCAGCTTATAAAAGCCTTTTGCCAGCCGGGCGCCGTGGCTTACGCCTGTAATCCCAGCACTTTGGGAGGCCGAGGAGGGCGGATCATGAGGTCAGGAGATGGAGACCATCCTGGCTCACACAGTGAAACCCCATCTCTACTAAAAATATGAAAAATTAGCTGGGCGTGGTGGTACGTGCCTGTAGTCCCAGCTACTAGGGAGGCTGAGGCAGGAGAATCACTTGAATCCGGGAGGCCTAGGTTGCAGTGAGCCGAGATCGAGTCACTGCACTCCAGCCTGGGCAACAGAGTGAGACTCCATCTCAAAAAAACAAACAAACAACAAAAAAAGTCTTTTGCCTATCTTCTTGAGATATAAATATTTAGAATAATAATAGCTATTACCACTAGCTAATACTTTATTGAAATCCTACTCTATGTCAGGCACATGTCAAATCTCTTCACGCAAAATCTCCATCAGTCCTCAGAACCACCATTTCTGTGGGTACCATTTGATCCCTATAAACTGGGGTCGCACACCCAGTTAATGAGCCTGTATTCCCATAGAGGGCTTAAATTCTGTTTTCCTCTGATTCCTTCTTCCAACAGAGGCCACTTAAGTAAGATTCCTGCTCATAAAACACTATATAGTAATAAAGTTGATGATAAAAGTATACTTTTATTTTTTCCAGTAATTATTTACCTATGAGGTTATCCAAACTTAAGCATTTGGTACCTTGATATATGTTCAAATTACTTAGAGACACTTTATCTCGGGTGCATAAGCGCTTGATAAGTGCTGAGACACTGGTTTGTGTTTGGAAGTGGTCTAGCATATTTCCTGGGAGACGTGGGTTTGGGGCTGTCTCTAGGGGTTGGAGGGACGCAGTGAGGAGGAAGCAGATCACATTCTACTATTCTAGGATTGGAGGTCATCCCAGGCATGTACAGAAAGAGCACATTTGTACTGGGGGCAGGGCAGTTAGCTTGGCTGGCAATGCCCTGTAAGGATTCCTGAAAGGGTCAGGCCATGTAGGACCAGGAAGCGCACACCGCGTACAGTTGCTTGTCCCCTCCTACGTTGTTAGAGCGTTTTGTTGCACAATTGGGATGTTTTGAAAGTACTCGTTGGACATGACTAAATTTGTTTAGAAAAGTATGTTGACCGGGTGCGGTGGCTCACACCTGTAATCCCAGCACTTTGGGAGGCTGAGGCAGGCAGATTACTTGAGGTCAGGAGTTTGAGAACAGCCTGGCCAACATAGCAAAACCCTGTCTCTACTAAAAATACAAAAATTAGCTGGCCATGGTGGCACACGCCTGTAATTCCAGCTACTCGGGAGGCTGAGGCACAAGAATTGCTTGAACCTGGGAGACGGAGGTTGCAGTGAGCTGAGATTGTGCCACCGCACTCCAGCCTGGGTGACAGAACGAGACTGTGTCAAAAAAAAAAAAAAAAAAATGAAAAACTGAAAACGTATTAGAGAAGGTGGGTGGTGGGAAATCAAGAACGCTACATAGCTCTGAGCTACTTTTACAAGAAATAGCCGCAGAGGGGCAGACATGAGTTAAGATGGCACTTTTCAAATGAAGATTCCTGCCAAGAATTGTTTTGCTCAATTTACTTTAAATAGACAATTCTGTCCAGTCAAACATGAGTAAGGAAAGGGTTACATTGAACAGCAAAGAATCGTTTATTCTTCCACATCCAACAGAAAACAGCAACAATCAACACAAAAAGAGCTTCAGTCCTATTTTCAGTTATGTTAGTTCTACTTCTAAGTATCTCTGTCTCTCCTCAGCATCCTCCTGCCTCCCAAGTGAAATCTAGCAGCCACCACGCCCTCGATGTTCATCTCTTTCCCCCGTGAGGTGACGAAGGCCAATTCAGATACCAGGGCGATGAGAAATAAGATTAATATAAGTGCACTAGACTAGATAGAGAGTCAGTAATCATTTTTTTCCTGAAATGCTCTTATTTTAACAAAATCTGTGCTGTCAGGGGAAAATACTGTCATTACATCAGAAATTTTGTGCACTGTGTGTGTGTATATGTGTAGGTATATGAATGTGTGTTCTTATGTATGCTTTAAATATACAAATATATCATCAACTTTCTCTCCAAATAGTTTAGGGAAAGTAGGCAGGAATTTTAGGAATACAATGTGGAGTGAGAGTGAGGAGATTGTCTAGCTTCAGAAAATGGGCACGGGCTGGGTGCAGTGGCTCAAGCTTGTAATCCCAGCACTTTGGGAGGTCGCGGTGGGAGGATCGCTTGAGCCCAGGAGTTCAAGACCAGCCTGGGCAATATGGCGAAACCCCCGTCTCTATTTAAAAAGAAAAGAAAAGAAAATGAGCATGAAGTGTATCTATACTGTACGTGCATATAACATCACATACCTTGTATACACATCCTAATGCTCTTTTTTTCAGGTTCCCATGACAAAATGTCGCTAATTCTATAATATGTGGGACACAATGACATTGTTCTAATAAAAGCCTCTCTGACCTGAGGCTAAGGGAAGCCTGCCATGGAGGGTGGTTACTATATAGAACAAACATCTTGTTTTCTATTTTAAAGCTATCCCTGAAAATGCCATGCTCTTTATGATAAGAAAACAGATATGAGTGTCATTTTACCTCTGACCATGAACCTTCTAACACTTTAATTTCTTAGAATCTAAGATTGTCTTGCAGATAGACCCTTGCCCCAGATGTCCTTAATTGGAATGAAACTGAACAATATTAAATTAGTAATCTGCATTTAAAGTCAAACATGACCATGATGGAGTCAGAGATTTCCCACTGTAAACAACTAGAAAACTAGACAAAATAAATGAAAAATTGTTTTCAGACATCGGACAACTGGCAATGCAGGATCATGGTCTTTGAGAGAGAAAAAAATACAGTGAACCCTGTGATTGCCATGACTTTCTGCCCAGAGGAGCTCTGCAGACCAGGGCGGTAGAACCAGGCAGGGGATGGCCATCTAAGAAGAGGAGACAGACATCAGACGCCAAGGCAGCTCAGATTTTGTGAAGAATACCTGGGAGGCAGGAGCTACCCAGAAGAAGAGCAGCAGAAATCTGCAAAGGGATTCCACCCAGTCGTTGACTGAAGGCCAAACTGAGTATGCATAGGTAAAATTCCACAGGGCTAGGCCAACAACTACTGCCAGGAGCGGGGCAGTTATGGACCTCATGCAAGGCTGGAAGACATTTGATTTTTGACGAGCCCGAGGTATTAGACCTTGCTGAATCCTCAGCACATTGAAAAGAGAAACTAGGCCGGTCAAGTGGCTCATGCCTGTAATCCCAACACTTTGGGAACCTGAGGCAGGCAGATCACCTGAGGTTGGGAGTTTTGAGAACAGCCTGAACAACATGGAGAAACCCCATCTCTACTAAAAATAAAAAATAAGCCAGGCGTGGGGGCGCACGCCTGTAATCCCAGCTACTCGGGAGGCCGAGGCAGGAAAATCGCTTGAACCTGGGAGGCAGAGGTTGCAGTGAGCTGAGATCACACCATTGCACTCCAGCCTGGGCAACAAGACCAAAACTGCATCAAAAAACAAAAAAAAGAAAAAAGGAAAAAGAAAAAAAAAACCAAAAAAACAAAAGAGATACTGGATGCATAGTCATGCGTTGGTAGTGGGACTAAACTAGCCCTACCATAAAGACTAATCCAGAACTTCACTAACCAAGTTTAAGAGCAAGTCTTAAAAGGGTTAAACTGATCAGAATAAACTTAACTGGTTGGCAAAAGAAATTCAACCCTCCTTAAAGGAAGACAACATAATCTAGACACTCAACAATGTCGCATATGAGGCGCCATAATTAGGCAAGGAAGCAACCACACCTGCGGGATATGGCAACTGTGGTGATCGTCCAGTCAACACCATGAGTCTCAGCATTCACACTGCATGTAGGCCAGCTCATTCAAACAAAGCTGTCTCCAGAAGGGAATTTCCCCTGTAGGGAACATGCACATTTTGACTTTACCTGTCCTCAGACTAACCCCTTGCTCATTATAATAATAAAAAACACATCCCTGGGTGGAGATTTAAGGTGCTAATGAGACATGAGATGTATGAACAAGCATGTACAGCTACTACACAAATGTACCAAGAGGACCGCCCAGAATATGCGTACTAGCAACACCTCTTCCTACCCGCTTATGAAGAACCATGGAAGATTCTCATAAAGGGAGCATCCCTTGCTCCGGTCTTTGCTGTCCCATCTTCACGAGCCGCCAGACCTGAAATCTCCCTCTCTCAGAGTGTACTGTCCATTCTGCGCCTAACTTTCAAAAGAGTCTTTCTCTTTCTCAATAAATTACTTTATGCTACATCTCCTTTGCTGTGTGTCTCTTGTTTAAATTCTTTTTTTTTTTTTTTTTTTTTTGAGACGGAGTCTCGCTCTGTCACCCAGGCTGGAGTGCAGTGGCCGGATTTCAGCTCACTGCAAGCTCCGCCTCCCGGGTTCACGCCATTCTCCTGCCTCAGCCTCCCGAGTAGATGGGACTACAGGCGCCCGCCACCTCGCCCGGCTAGTTTTTTGTATTTTTTAGTAGAGACGGGGTTTCACCGGGTTAGCCAGGATGGTCTCGATCTCCTGACCTTGTGATCCGCCCGTCTCGGCCTCCCAAAGTGCTGGGATTACAGGCTTGAGCCACCGCGCCCGGCCTTAAATTCTTTTAAACTAAGAAGACAAGACTTGAAGACTCACAACAGCCATCAACACATACACTGTGTGTGTATTCAATAAAAAGTGATTCCTTGTGCAGAGGCAGGGAAACGTGACACATACCAGGAGAAAGATCAGTCAAGGGCAAGACCCAGAAATGACAGTTGATTGCATTAGCAGATAAGAAATTTAAAGCACTGCTTATAAATATGATTATTTATATCAAGGGCTTAAAGAGAAACATGAATAAAATGAAATAAAAGATACAAAAAATTATGATGCCAAATAAAAAACATGGTATCTGAAAAGGAACATCCAATCAATAAGTTTAATAGATTAGCATTAAAAAAAAAAAGTAACAGCAGACTTGAAGACGTAACAATGGAGGCTATTGAAAATAAAACACAGAGAGGGAAAAAGGCTAAAAAACAAGGAACCTCAATGATGAATGGGACAGCATCAGTGATCAAATATACATGCCGTTAGAATTCTTGAAGGAGAAAAGAAAAGCATTAGAAGAAAGAATGGCTGAAATGTTTTCACATTTAATGAAAATTATAAACTCAGGGATACAAAATGTTAATGAATACCAAGCAAGATAAACACAAATATCACACATCATCGAATTGCTGAAAATGAGTGACAAAGAGAAAATCTTAAAAACAACTAGAGAAAAACAAGACGTATTACATACCGGGGACAAACAGAAGGAAATCACTGGTTTCCCATCATACACAAGGCAAGCCAGAAGGCAACAGAATATCTTTAAAAACTTGAAGCCAAGTGTGGTGGCTCAACTGTAATCCCAGCTCTTTGGGAGGCTGAGGAGAGAGGATTGCCTGAGCCCAGGAGTTTGAGACCAGCCTGGGCAACATGACGAGACCCCATCGCTACATTTTTTTTTTTTTAAATCAGCCAGGCACGGTGGCACGTGCCTGTGGTCCCGGATGCTCAGGAGGCTGAGACATGAGAATTGCTTGAGTTCAGGAAGTCAAGGCTGCAGTGAGCTGTGATCATGCCACTACACTCACATGTTGTTTTGGGACAGAGCACGACCCTGTCTCAAAACAACAACTTGAGGTGGAAAAGAACTGTCAGCCCAGAATTTTATATGTAAAGAAAATATTCCTCAAAATCAAAATAAACAGAGATATTTTCAGACAGAATGCTTGCTAATGGGCCTCTACTCTAAAACAAAACAAAGTTAAAGAAAGTTCTTTAGGCTGAAGGAAAATGATATCAATTAACTGTCTGCTCAAATAAATCCACCAAAGGAATGAAGAGTATTGGAAATAGTAAGTATGTAATAAATACTATAAAACTTTTTTCTCATTTAGAAATTTATTTAAAAGACAATTGTTTAAAGAAAAAATTATAAAAATGCATTGTGAGATATACAATATAGAAGAAAAATGCATGACAACACAGCACAAAGGATGGAATAGGAAAAACTGAAGTATACTGTTAAGAAACTCGTATGTTACATGTGAAGTGGTGTGTTATTTGAAGGTAGGATGTAAGAAGATAATGATGCCTATTGGAAACCCTAAAGCAACTACTAAAAACTAAAACAAAATTGAAGTATAGCTAAAAAACCAATGGAAGAAATAAAAGAGAATACTAAAAAATATTCAATACATTCAAAAGAAGGCAGAAAAAATGGAACCAAGAATAGATGGCACAAACAGAAAACAAAATAGCAAGATGTAATTTAAAGCTACCCATATTAGCTGGGCGCAGTGACTCGTGCCTGTAATCCCAGCACTTTGGGAGGCCAAGGTGGGCAGATCGCAAGATCAGGAGATCAAGACCATCCTGGTTAATGCGGTGAAACCCCATCTCTACTAAAAAAAATACAAAAAATTAGCCGGGCGTGGTGGCATGTGCCTGTAGTCTCAGCTACTCAGGAGGCTGAGGCAGGAGAATCACTTGAACCCAGGAGGCAGAGGTTGCAGTGAGCCGAGATTACGCCACTGTACTCCAGCTTGGGTGACAGAGCAAGACTCCATCAAAAAAAAAAAAAGAAAAAAAAAAAGAAAGAGAGAGAGAGAGAGAAAGAAAGAAAGAAAGAAAGAAAGAAAGAAAGAAAGAAAGAAAGAAAGAAAGAAAGAAAGAAAGAAAGAAAACTAGCCAGATCAGTAATCACATTAAATGCAAATGGCCTAATCATGGCATAACCCACAGGCCAACTCCCCATTTCTGTAAATAAAGCCTTATTGGCACACAACCAGGCCTATTCATTTACATACTTTCTATGGCTGCTTTCACACTACGTCATAGTTGGGTAGTAGCAATCTAAACCATATGGCCTGAAAAGCCTAAAATATTTACCATTTGGCCCTTTAGGCAAACAGTTGCTGACCTATGGTTTAATCACTCCTACTGAAAACAGTAATTATCAGAATGGATATAAAAGCAACACATACCTATACGTTACCTATAAGAAATTCACCTTAAATATAAAGACACAGATGGATTAAAAGTAGAGGATGGAAAGAAACATACTATGCAAATATTTCCTCAAAGAAAGTGAGAGTGGGCTATACTGCTATCAAACAAAGTAGATTTCTGGATGAGAAATAGCACCAGAGTTAAGGAGAAACATTGACTCCAGTGATAAAAGAGTCAGTTCACCACAAGGACATAACAATCCTCAAAGAATATCTGCCTAAGAACAAAGCTTCAAAAATGGACAAGACTGAAAGGTGAAATAGGCAAAACTAAAATGATAGTTGCAAATTTCAATATCTATTTCTCACTGTATAATAGAACAAGTGAGAAAATCAGAAGGGATGTAACAATCATTTATAGAACATCCACACCAAATATAAAATACACATTTTTTCCAAATGCACAACCACCGTAAGACACATTTGCTGTGCTGTAAAACAAGGTTAAAGAAATAGTAAAAGTTTCAAATCATATAGACCTGGAATCTCCAACCCCTGAATCACAGACCTATGTGGGTCTGTGGCCTCACAGTGGGAAGTGAGCAGCAGGCAAGTGAGTTAATCTTCATCTGTATTTACTGACACTCCACATCTCCCACATTACTGCCTGGGCTCCACCTCCTGCCAGATCAACAGCTAAGCATTAGATTCTTATATGAGTGCAAACCCTACTGTGAGTTTCACTTGTGAGGGATCTAGGTTGAGTGCTCCTTATGAGAATCTAATGCCTGATGATCTGTCACTGTCTCCCATCACCCCCAGATGCGACTATCTAGTTGCAGCAAAATAAGCTCAGGGCTCCCACTGATTCTACATTATGGTGAGTTGCATTATTATTCCTTATATATTGCAATGTAATAATAATAGAAATAAAGTGGACAATAAGGGTAATACATTTGAATCATCCTGAAACCATCCTCCTTCCCCTGGTCCACGGAAAATTTGTCTTCCACAAACTGTTCCCTGGTGCCAAAAAGGTTGGGGGCCGCTGTTATAGACCATATTCTCTGATCTTAATGAGATGTAACTAGAAATCTATAATAAAAGCTCATCCTGGGATCATCCTTCACTCTCAGGCTGGGCATTCCTCTTGCCTTTCTCCCTTATCGAGTCCCTTGTTTCCTGAACTGTGTTTCCTCTTCATTGTTTTAGTTTATCCTTTTGGTGGAGCACATTTTCCTATAGTTTTGTGAGAGAGGGTGCATGGGAGCTGAGCTGAATATCTCATCTTTGCCCTGACGGATCCACTCTCTACCTTTCTCCACCATGCTCTGTGCACTCGGAGGCCGACACACACAGTTGGCGTCAATGGATTCCCATGTCCTCTGACTTCTGGAGGAGTTTAAATAAGAGTAGGCATCAGCAGGGAAGGAATAGAGAAAGGACACTGAGGTTGGGATATACATATAGTATCTTCCAGCTTTTTTTCTGTCAGGTCACTCAGCACAAGTCACGTCCCTTGAGGGAAGATCTCAGATCCTACTTGAGGGAAGATCTCAGATCCTAGAAGGCAGACCTCTCCCTGCAGACCTTTTGTACCTCAGTGCTGGTCACAGCTCTCTTTCCACTCCTCTTTGGGCAAGGGGTTCCTAATCCCTCACTTCACTATTGCCATGGTTTTTCTATGATTTGATAAGATCTTTGTAAGTACAGTCTTTATTAACATTCTCTTCCAATATCCCAGTTTGCATTTTTTCTGTCTTCCAGTTAGGATTCTTTATGATATAGGAGGTAAAAAATTTAACAACTTGGTTCTCAGAAAATGTACTCTGGGTGGCTAGAACTACAGGCATATGCCCGGCTATTTTTAATTTTTTTGTGGAGACAGAGTCTGGCTGTAGGGTCTTGCCGTGAGGTCTCACCCAGGCTGATCTTGAACTCCTGGCCTAAGGTTACCCTCTGACTTCACTCTTGTACCTTACATGGCAAAAGGGGCTTTGCATGAGTTGTTAGAAGCAGAGAATCTTGCCCAGCTGTGGTCACGGAGGGATCCAATGACAGAAGAAGGAGGAGAGATTCAAAGTGTGAGAGCGACTTGACCCCTCATTGCTGGCTGTGAAGATGGAGTAAGGGGCCATGAGTCAAGTGTGAGTGGTCCCTAGAAGCCTGGAATGGCCCTTGGGTGACAACCTGCAAGCAACAGGGATCTCAGTTCGACACTCACAAGGGACTGAACTCTGCCAAATCCCAAATGAGCAAGGACATGGATCTTCCTGCAGAACCTCCAGAAAGGAAAACAGACCTGCCAGCACCTTGACTTCAGCCCTGTGAATCCCTTGGCACTCTTCCAGCCTAGAGAACTAAGGAAATTTTGTGGTGTTTAAGCCACTAAGTTTGGGGTCATTTGTTAGGGCAGCAATAGAAACCTAACTTCCTTTCTGAGTGAATTCAATGCTGTTTTAATGACTCGGTATGCTGGGCAAGATTCTCTCCTTCTAGGGTTCATGGGATTAGACTGGCTTCACTTACATTGCCCAGGATAATCTCTCTTGCTCAAGCTCAGATCCTTGTTCACATCCGCAAAGTCCCTTTTGCCATGTAAGGTACAAGAGTGAAGTCGACACCTTAGGCCAGGAGTTCAAGACCAGCCTGGGTGAGAACCCATAGCGAGACCCCACAGACTGACTCTGTCTGTACCAAAAAAATAGTAAAAATAGTTGGGCATATGCCTGTTATTCTAGCCACCCAGAGGAGGGAACGTTGCTTGAGTCCTGGAGGTCAAGACTGCAATGAGCTATGAATGTACCACCTGGGCAAGAGAGTGAGACCCTGTCTCAAAAAAAAAAAAAAAAAAAAAAAAAAAAAAAAAAAAGAGAGAGAGAGAAGAAAAGAAAAGAGAAAGAAATATAAAGAGTATTCTTCTCATTCTGTTCAGAGAGGTACATATTGCATCGTTGGAGTGAATTGTTTATGGAAAGCAGCTGTCAGGCAGCTTCTTTTTTCTTACTGAAGACATCAAATATCTCTATACATGAAAGGGCAGTAAGGTCATCTGTCCATCCCCCTGCTTTAGGGGAGGGCTTCATGAAACTGTCCTACAAGGAATAAGTCATCTTTGGACAAGTCAGCTGCAGGATCCTGAGTGTCACCTTGGAAACTGTTGCATAATTTACCAATCTGGAACGGACCTATTTTGCAAGTCTGAACTCCAAATTTTAGTTAAAGCAAAACGTGGTTGGTGATCCCACTGTCGGCTTTCTCACCTGGTCCCCAGGATGGCATCGCTGAAAGTCAGAGCCTCACCTGAGCAAGCGACGTGGCAGTGGTTGTTCTCCTGCAGCTTTCCATGTCTGCACCACGTGAAGCTGTTGATCTGGAAGATGCCGTAGTCGATGCTGCCGTCATCCAGGACCCTCTGGGCGGTGGTGTTGTAGCCGCTCTCGTAATATGCCATGCAGATCCCTGGAGGGGCAAAGCCAGAAATGTCAGCAAAGAAAGTGCATTGTTTGCTCTAAGCCTGGTCTGAGGGTGAGTTTCCTTATCCCTGTTACCTGACTGCTTCCTCCCAATACTCCTTGGGGCTGAGTGGGGCAGGTATGCACCCAGGGGGCACACCGGGGGCACATTGGGGGCTGGGATGGCACACCTGAAGCTGCACACCCAGTCAGCGGCTGAGCCTAATCTAGAACAAAAGTCAGGTCCCCCCACTCCCCACAATGCCAGCAGAGGTGGCGTTATTTTCCCCTTCCCTGGCTGGTGTTGTAAGGGCAGGACTCCAGGAATAAGGAAATGAGGGCCGGGGAGGAAGGAGAGGAGACCCAGAGAGCCACAGTTAGGCTGGCAGCACCGCCCTGGGTGCGGTGAGGGCAGAGCATGGTTAGCTGGGAAGACACAGCGGGGAGTGTGGCCAGGACTTTAACATCTCAGGGGAGAGGTCAAGACAGAAAGAGAGGAGGAAAGAAAGAATCTCACAGTTTCCAAGGCTGAAGCCCCAGTAGTTGTCCAGGCCAGCCCTCGAGAATATTTTTGCCAGTTTGCAGCGCGTGTAGATTTTGGACTCAGCGCCTGTGACCAGGCAGCCAATGAGGGTCAGAATACCCGCAGCCTTCATCCTCAGAGCCTGCTGGAGACAGAACCTGCCAACGAGCAGGAGACCCAGTCAGACGATCTTCATTCGGGATCTTTGAAATCCAGCGGCGGTGACTGTGCACAGCCCTGCCTAGATGCTGCCTGTCACTTTGGTCATTCAGAGCCACCATCAGGCAAAACCGGCCACTCTACAGTCCAGGGAAGGAATGTGACTGAAGGCTGTTTCCTTAGTGCTTTTCCATACAGTAACTTTCAAGTCAATGCTGTGTTCTCAGGGTTAAGCAAACAAAAAAAAATAACCTTCCAGGTAAAAACCACAGGGGGCATTTTCAGGATTTCTATTTGAATTCTATGAATAAAGAATAGAATACAAGGGTGAAACATTCCCTAGACTGCTGACCCTTGAACAACATAGGTTTGAACTGCGTGGGTCCATTTATACCTGAATTTTCTTCTGCCTCTGCCACCCCTGAGACAGCAAGACCAACCCCTCCTCCTCCTCCTCCACCTCAGCCTGCTCAGTGTGAAGACAACCAGGATGAAGGCCTGTATGATGATCCACTTCCACTTAACAAATAGTGAATATAATATAATAGTAAATATTTACTGTTAACAAATAGTTAATATTTACAAATAGTAAATATATCTTCTCTTCCTTACGATTTTCTTCATAACATTTTCTTTTCTCTAGCTTACTTTGTTGTAAGAACCCAGTATAGACATAGAACATACAAAATATGTGTGGATTGGCTGTTCATGTTATCAATAAAGCTTCCCGTCAGCAGTACGTTATTAGTTGTCAAGCTTCTGGGGAGTCAAAAGTTAAGTGCAAGATTTTCAACTGAGCAGGGGTTGGCACCCCTGGCCCCTGCATTTGTTCAAGGATCAACTGGATGTGTAGAAACAGACATCCCATTTCAGCCAGAGATGAAAGACTCGTGGGCCTGTAGGGACAACTTTAAGATTCATTGTTTGGGGGTTTACTGAAGGGTGAAGATTAAGCACCTAATCTTTCATTTTATTTTCTTGATGCAATTCAAAATGTGGGAGCGTTGCTTCCAAAGTATCAGTGTTTTATCTTAGATGGCAAATGCATTGCTTTGCTAGGCTTCACCACCAGTGCTCTGGGGGGCCTCCTAAAAGTCTGGCGCCTGACTGGGGAGCAAGAGGGATGGAGGACGATGGCTCACGAAAGGAGGAAAGCACCTGGGGGAGCAGAGGGGCAATAAAGAGGCCCCCAGGGAAGCATTTGAAATGGGAGTAGGATCAAGAGTGCCATCTCCTGCTGCCTACTGATTTTCCACAATATCCTCCTCTCTTAAAAGAATGTCTTCCCCAAATACAGCAGCCTTGCTGGGATGGGGTGAAGTGAAATTTCTGACACCTGCTCGGGATCCTGAACTTGATGTTCATACATATGTTCATCCCGTGTCATTTTCTGCACTTGCCTAGAAACTTCTCCAGTCATTAGTTTCTCTCCCTGGGGCTGGATTGAAAGGCTAGGCCCAAAACAGGGATGAGTAGTCAACAGCAAGGCCACCGCACCAAGTAACAAGCGGGGCTTTAAGGCGACTAAGCAATAAGGTAAGAACTGTGTTTCATGAGGAGCACACACATTACAAACGTGAATAGCAAGGGTCAGCAAATTAGGTCTGCTTTTGTATGTAAAGTTTTATTGAAACATAGCTACACCCATTTGGTAATATATTGTTGGTGGCTGATTTCCTGCTGCAGTGGCAGAGTTGAGTAGCTGTGTTAGAGGTTGTACGGACCACAAAGCCTAACATATTATTATCTGGTCCTTTTCAGAGAAAGCATGCCAGGCTGTGGCGTACAGCATGGTGTTAAGCTGTGAGGGACAGACAAACAAGGTTTAAGATGCAGAGCTTAGGCCAGGCACGGTAATCCCAGCACTTTGTGAGGGTGAAGAGGGCAAATTGCTTGAAGCCAGGAATTTGAGACCAGCCTGGGCAACAAAGGTAGACCTCTGTCACTACAAAATACACAAAAATTAGCCAGGCATGGTGGTGTTTGACTGTGGTGCCAGCTATTTGGGAGGCTGAGGTGGGAGGATCTTTTTTTTTTTTTTTGAGACGGAGTCTCGCTCTGTCACCCAGGCTGGAGTGCAGTGGCTGGATCTCAGCTCACTGCAAGCTCTGCCTCCCGGGTTCACGCCATTCTCCTGCCTCAGCCTCCCGAGTAGCTGGGACTACAGGCGCCTGCCACCTCGCCCGGCTAAGTTTTTTTGTATTTTTAGTAGAGACGGGGTTTCACTGTGTTACCCAGGATGGTCTCGATCTCCTGACCTCGTGATCTGCCCGTCTCGGCCTCCCAAAGTGCTGGGATTACAGGCTTGAGCCACCGCGCCCGGCCGGTGGGAGGATCTTTTAAGGCTCAGAGGTTGAGGCTGTTGTGAGTTGTGATTATGCCTCTTCACTCCAGCCTGGGCAACATAGTGAGACTCTGTCTCAAAAAAAAATAAAAGATGCAGAACTTACAAATAAAGTGGGTTTCCATCCCCTGCCTTGTAATTTTACTGATCTCAAACAAGTCAAAACAAAACCCACAGCAATGATAACCCCAAGCATCATGTCCTGCATCCTTCAAGAACCTGCCATTGCTGGTTCTCAGGGACAGGTGGCTTCATAAGAGTAATTCAGGTTTTACTGAAAAGGCAGATTCCTGGTGCCTGCCCCAGAGGCCGATTTCTCAGGTGAGTCTGCGGAAGAAACACTGTTCCACTTACTCAGTCGGTGACTGGCAGCTCAGGTGAGCATCCTGTATCCCCTGAAGCCATGTCTGATTCTAACAAGGCGCAAGTTTCCTTCGAGAACCTTTCTTTAGAGTGTTAGAGAAAGAAAAATTCTTAGTCCTTTGTTTCTCACCACCTAGAGATGCGAGAATTCTACTTCTTGGGACTAAAAGCTATATCATCCTGCATGCTTGTGTTCTGAGGCAGGTGATAACTGTCTTCTGGGCCTTAATATCTCTCATTTTTTCTCTTTTCCTCTCAACAACCCTCCGCACTACACAACTTGGCCAGGGCCTCCTGTACAAGTGAGAGCTGTTCTCTAAGGCAACAGTCTGCAAACTTTATCACAAATTCCATTAATAAAGTTAAGCATGTATCCTCTTTAGATGTATATTAAATTATAAATCACACTTCTGTATCTCTGTACTAATATGCTACATAAATTATCAACATACACAAAACTAAAATCTGAAAACGAATGAGAGAGGTGAAATTAACGTTAAAAATTTATTAACAGCACATTTCTTTGCTATAGTTATATTGTTCATTAATAAAATATTTTCAAAAGAGGGCCACAAAAGAAATTAAAAATTTTTAATGTATAATCAACAGGATTTCATTATTTTTTTAAAAATTGGCTTGACACTCCGTCTCAAAAAAATAAAATAAAATAAAAAATTGGCTTGACATTTTGTGAATCAATAACTAAAGACCTGGTTTCAAGGCCCATTTATTTCTGTGTTCAGATTTAATGACACATTTGAAATGAATTCTCATTGGAATATGTAGATCTAAGTATAAGTTTATTGTTAGTTGCACTAATGAATCATTATATTTTATTAAATTCTATCTACAAATAATGCAAAGGTTTTATTGAAATCTAGTTTTAAGCTTATATAGTATTACACTGTGTAGACATAACATATTTAGCCAATTCCATATTGATTCACACTTAACGGTATTTTTTTCTTCTATGATAAACATACTACAATTAGTAATCTTGTACATTTGTCATTTGTACATTTGCAAGAATATCTGTTGGATACATTCCTGAACATTGAATTGCTGGGTTAAGGACTGTAGTTTTGTAATTTTGCTAGATGTTGCCAAATTGCCTTCCACATGGGCTTGTATAAGGAAGATGGCTAGCATACTGTGTTACCAAAGGTTAAGATATTTGCCAATATTAGAGATGAAACATAATTTTGTCAGCATAGTTTCAATTTTAGTTTCCCTTATTTCAAGCTGTCTGAGCATCTTTTCTTGTCTTTAGAAGCCATTTGTGGACTTTTCTCTCTCTCTCTCTCTTTTTGAGACAGAGTCTCCCTCTGTTGCCCAGGCTGGAGCTCAGTAGTGTGATCTCGGCTCACTGCAACCTCCACCTCATGGGTTGAAGCGACTCTCATGCCTCAGCCTCCCGGGTAGCTGGGATTACAGGCATGTGCCCCCACGCCCAGATAATTTTTGTATTTTTAGTAGAGACGGGGTTTCACCATGTTTGCCAAGCTGGTCTCAAACTCCTCATCTCAAGCAATCTGCCCACCTCAGTCTCCCAAAGTGCTGAAATTACAGGCATGAGCCATGGCACCTGACCTGCATGCTTTTTCTTGTGAATTGTCTATAATATGAGAAAATATATAGGTTTTTCTTCAAACATCTTTTTCAAAATGCTTTGAAATAGGGATTTTACAATCAGTGAGAAAATAGAGACAGATGGTCTTTTTTTTTTTTTTCAAAAATGCTTGTTTAGCAAGTTTTCAGATACATAGTAAATATACAAAAGCCATTTATATTCTTACATACTAGGAATAGAAAATGGAATCTGAAATAACAAAATATCATTTACAGTAGCACACACAAGAATATGACGTACTTAAATGTAAACCTAACAAAATCTGTGTAGGATATATGTGCTGACAACTATAAGACAGATGAAAAGTTAAAGAAGACCTAAGTGGAAAAGATATACCATGTTCCTGAATTCAAAAATTCAGTGTTGTTAAGATTTAATCTATAGATTTAATGGAATTCAAATTAAAATCCCAGAAAATTGTTTTGAAAATGTCAATAAGATGATCTTGAAACTTAAATGGAAGGGCAAATGGACTAGAATAAACAAAACTATTCAGAAAAAGAAAGAAATTGAAGGACTCATTCTACATGATTTTAAGACAATATAAAGCTGTAGTAATCAAGACAGAATGATATTGGTGGGAAGATAGACCCATAGACCAGTGGAACAGAAGAGAGAGCCCAGAAATAGATCTACAAATATTTAGTCAACAAAATTTTTATAAAGATGCTGATTAAATTCAATGGAAAAATGGTGTTCTTTTCACCAAATGGTACTAAAATAAGGCTGTCTATGTCCAAAACACGTGTTCAAAACCAACAAAATAAAAGAAGGCATACTGAAGAATACATACCTTATATCTCATATAAAAATTAATTCAAAATGGATCAAAGACATAAATGTAAAAAGTGAAACTATGAAATTCTATAAGTAAATATAGGAAATCTGCAGGACTTGGGTTTGGCAATAAAATTTTAGATATAACAACAAAAGCACAATCCATGAAAGGAAAAAAAAAACCGTTTAGTTGAACTTGATCAAAATTAAAAACTTTTGCTCTTTGAAAGACACTGTTAAGAGAATGAAAAGACTAGCTACAGACTGGAAGAAATATTTATAAATCACATGTCTGATGAAAGCTTTATATTCAGAATATATAAAGAACTCTTAAAATCTAACCATAAGCAAACATATGACCCAATTAAAAATGGGCAACTGATTTAAGCAGACACTTCATCAAATAAGAAGTCCAAATGACAAATAAGCATATGAAAAAATGATCAATATCATTGTCACCAGGGAAGTATAAATTAAAACCACAATTATATATCACTTCCCACTAATTAGAATTGCTAAAATCAATCAGACGACACCAAATGATGATGAAGACAGAGAACCGTAAGAACTCCCATTTATCACTGGTGGGAATGCAAAGTGTTACAGTCACTTTGGAAAACAGTTTGGCAGTTTCTTATAAAGTTAAACACAGACTTATCATATAAACCAACAATCACACTTCTAGGTATTTAATCAAGTGAATCAGAAACTTACATTCACACAAAACCAAGTTAATCTATGTTTATAGCAACTTTATTCATAATCACTAAAAAATGGAAGCAACAAAGATGACCTTCAACAGGCAAATATATTTAAAAACCGTGATCTATTCATACAATGGAATACTACTCAGCAATGAAAAGAATGAGCTATTTGATTCCCGCAGCAATGTGGATGAATCTTAAATGCATTTTGCTAAATGAAAGAAGCCAGACCCAAAAGACTACATGTTAGATAATTGCAGGCATATGACATTATAGAAAAGGCAAAACTATGGAGATGGAAAACAGTTCAGTGATTGTCAAAGATTAGAGGAGAAATCGGCGATAAAGGGACCACACATGTTCTATTTTAGGTCATTGGAACTGTTCTCTATGGTACCGGGGTAGTGAATACATGGCTTCATAAATTTGTCAAGACCCGTAGGCCCATACACCACAAAGCGGGAACTTCATTGTATGCTATTTTTAAAAATCATCCAAGATGTTGAGGAATCCCAGGATAGAACTGAGTCTGTGACGAAAAGACCTAACTGTATTACAAATGTATGACATGCATTTGCTGAAGGAGTATGAAAAGAGCCACTGATCTAGGTAACTTTGAGAACAGTGTTTTGACTGGATATTTAAAGTCTAAAGGCAAAACAATCTGTACATAAACACTGTACTCCAGTTGGTGAATTTCTGTCTCATAGGGGTAAATGTTAGCATTTTTTTTTTTTTTTTTTTTGAGACAGAGTCTCCGTCTGTCACCCAAGCTGGAGTTCAGTGGTGTGATCTCAGCTCTGCCTCCCAGGTTAAAGCAATTCTCCTGTCTCAGCCTCCCGAGTAGCTGAGATTACAGGCATGGGCTGCCACATCCAGCTAATTTTTGTATTTTTAGTAGAGACGGGGTTTCGTCATGTTGCCCAGGCTGGTCTTGAACTCCTGACCTCAGGTGATCTACCCTTCTTGGCCTCCCAAAGTGCTGAGATTACAGGCATGAAACACCGTGCCCGGCCAGTATCAGCAATTCTTAAAATACTTCACATGTAAACAAATGAAGAAAAACATTGCAGATGATGGGAGCCAGATTTCACACTGTCAGAGAGAGAAGTTAAAAATAAGCAAAAGAGAAAGACTAGAGTTGAACTCTGTGATACTGGATTAGAGTCGGATACATGAATATAAATCTGCCCATCTACCTAGAAACAGTGGCACTCCAGTAGCTATGAGCATTCTCAACACACAGACTTGCTTCTAATACCATTTCATTCGCCAGTAAAGGAAACCAGGACTCCTTAGAAAATAGGCTGATTGGCCGGGCGCGGTGGCTCACGCCTCTAATCTCAGCACTTTGGGTGACCGAGGCGGGTGGATCACAAGGTCAGGAGATCGAGACCATCCTGGCCAACATGTGAAACCCCGTCTCTACTAAAAATACAAAAAATTAGGTGGGCGTGGTGGCACACACCTGTAGTCTCAGCTACTCAGGAGCCTGAGGCAGGAGAATGGCTTGAACTCAGGAGGCGGAGGCTGCAGTGAGCCAAGATTGTGCCGCTGCATACCAGCCTGGGCAATAGAGCGAGACTCTGTCTCAAAAGAAAAAGAAAATAGGCTGATTTCAGGACTGGGTCAGGGAAAATGCAAAATGAGTCTGCAGTATCTTGTTAGTCCCAGAGAATAAGGAAATGCTGTGGTTAAGGGAGGCGCATACCAAAGAAACACAGGAACCAAACTGAGAAAATTCCCAGTCACCAAAACTGGGACAATCACAAAACAAAATAAATAACGATAGCACTGGATTCTAACTCAGAGAATAAAATAATACATATGAGGACATACGATATGAATAAATGATCGAATAAATAAATATCTGAGGACAAGAAACAAGTCTGTCTCACAGAAGAATTCTAAGTAATCTATGTAGATAATCCCCCTCCAGGAAATGGAGCTTAATTCTCCTCCCTTTGAGTAGGGGCTGGACTGACTGACTTGCTTCCCATGGATAGAACACAGAAAGGGGAAAATGGGGACTTTCTGGTGAAGAAACCCAGGGGACTCTGTCTTAGCCAAGTGATCCAGGTTAATTAACCTCACCAGGGATGAGTCATGGTAGGTCCCCCTGATAGGATGTGATGAGAAGGGCACTTCACCTCTGTGGTTTTCTTTCCCCAAAATCCATAACCCCACTTGAATCATGAGAAAACATTAATAAAACCCCAAAGGATGGACATCCACAAAATACCTGACCACTGCTCCTCAAGTATGTCAAAGTCAAGAAAAGCAAGGCTGAGAAAACGCTAGACTGAAAGAGACTAAGGAAGTATGAGAACCAAAAGCAATGTGGTGTCCTGGATTGGATCCTGGGATAGAAAAAGGACAATATTAGAAAAATGAGTGAAAGCTGAATAAAGCCTGTAGTTAATGCATTGCACCAATGTTAATGTCTTGGTTTTGACAGACGTGCTGTGGACGTGTAAGATGTTCATGTCAGGGAAGCTGGGAAAAGGGTATGTGCGGACTCTGGACTCTACACGACTTTTCTATAAATCTATTTTTATTTATTTATTTATTTATTTATTTATTTTTGAGACGGAGTCTGGCTCTGTTGCCCAGGCTGGAGTGCAGTGGCCGGATCTCAGCTCACTGCAAGCCCCGCCTCCCGGGTTCACGCCATTCTCCTGCCTCAGCCTCCCGAGTAGCTGGGACTACAGGTGCCCGCCACCTCGCCCGGCTAATTTTTTTTGTATTTTTAGTAGAGACGGGGTTTCACCATGTTAGCCAGGATGGTCTTGATCTCCTGAACTCGTGATCCGCCCGTCTCGGCCTCCCAAAGTGCTGGGATTACAGGCTTGAGCCACCGCGCCCGGCCTTCTATAAATCTAAAATGATTCCAAAATAAGTTTAAAAATTTGTGAGCTAGCATACTGTTGATAACCACTTATCACAGAGAAGGTGAGTGGATTTGAATTGCTTGATTATTGAAAAATAAAAGTGACTAATCTCTACAGTGGCCAATGATTGTAACTGCGTTGCCAGTGAGAAACCCAGCACACATGTGCCACAAAAGGTTTTCAAAGTCGCTGCTCTTCTCATGATCAATTATTAAGAAGGTTCTATTATTTAAAGGTCTCATTTTAATCAAATTAACTGTATTAATTTCACTCTATAGATACAGTCTCATCCTACTTATTTTTATATAAAATAGGACCGCACTGGTGATATCCTGTGCCGTCTAAACGACCACATATTGCAGTAAACTAAAAGGAGCAAATGGATACATTATTCTCCATCCTCTTATCTGGGGCCACAGAAAGTAAGATGAAGACGCAAGAGCCAAACAACACAGGGGTAAAGACTCAAGCTCCTCAGCTGACTTACGCATTTACCTACATGGAGTCAGCAGCCACAAAGCTGAGACCACGCAGAAACACGAAGCAAATCAAACGTAGACTTGGTCAGCTCAGCGGTGATGATGGCAGCAGAGGTTTTAAATGTGTGCAGTGTTTTTGTTTATTTGTTTGTTTTAAAAATTGTGGTAAAATAGACATTACATAAAATGTACTGTTTTAACCATTTTAAAGTATACAATGAGAGTCATTAAGTACATTCATAGCACGCATCCATCGGTTCTCTCTAGTTCCATAACTTTTTCATCTCCCCAAAGGGAAACTCTGTTCCCATTAATTCACTTCCCATTTCCCCTTTTCCCAGCCCTGGTACCCACAGATCTGTGTTCTGTCTCTGTGGATTTACCTGTTCTGGATATCTCCTGTAACTGGGTCTACAACGTTTTTACCAGTGTTTTTCAAAGTGTAGTTCTCACCACCAGCCTGGGAACCTCACCTGAAAAATATGTTAAAATAAAATTTCCTTTATCTCAGTCTAGGTCTGCAGAATCAGAATTAGGGGTGTGGTGGCCTCTAGGAAACAGAGATTTGACATACTCCTCAGGTGATCCTAATGCCCACTAAAGTGTGAGAAAATCTGAAATAGCTAGTCCTCTCCATCTTCTATTAACCTTGACACTGTGGATGGCTACTTTCCTGTGGGCTCAGCTGGCCAACTTGACAGATGAATTTACGATTGGGAATTAATCACTGAGGTTGACTCAATATGTAACTTTTCCCAAGAGAATGGAAGTATGAATTGAGACATCTTCAAATACAGTTTCAGACTGAAAGCTTCAGTTCTTCAGAGGTTAAAGGCCCCATGGTGTCACCTTAGGACTGACCCCCCTGCTCCCCAAACCCTGCACCAGGAGATCTGAGCCACCTTTGGGAATGGACAGACCCACTCCTATCCCCAGGGCAATCTGACTTGCTCTCCAGCTCTACGTTTTGTGAGTGTAGGAGCAGTGGGGGGAGCTTGAATATTTGGGCTCTGAATAATAATGGGTTTCAAATTTGTTTGAAAACAAAAAGTCACTGCCTTAACCCAAATCAATGAACTCCTATTAGTCAGATTTCTGGCACTGTTATAGACCAGTGCGGGAGTCATTATACCATTGGGGTGACAGATAGGGCTGAGTCTAAGACTACTCTAGGGAACTTTGGGGACTGTAGCACATGCCGTAAGTTTCAGGGGGTACCCACAGGTAATGCATCTCTAAGTCAAGTCCATTCAGTAAGTCTGGTCCCTAACTCCTGAGCTCAAGTGATCCTCCTGCCTCAGCCTCCCAAGTAACTGAGACTGCAGTCACACACCACCACACTTAATTTAAAAAAAAATTTTTTTTAGAGACATGGTTTCACTATGTTGGTGGTCTCAAACTCCCAGGCTCAAGCAATACCCCTGCCTCAGCCTTGAATTACTGGAATTACAGGCACGTACCACTGTGCCCAGTTCCTCTTGCCCATTTCTGATTTTTTTTCTGTGATCCCTTTGCTCATTTAAAAAACATTTTTGGCTTTAGGTTTTTAGCCTGGTTTTATCTTCTTGCTCTACCTACCCTGTCCCTCTACCTACCCTGTTATCTTCTTGGTTTATTTATCCCCAAATTTATCTCTGGCTGAGATTTCTCTCCTGAGGTTCAGGCCAACATACACAACTGCCAAGACATCCCCACATGGGGGCTGACAATAAACAGATGTATGTAAAAGACACAAGGAATAATTGTCCCACGCTTAGTGAAGGAGAGGGGAAAAAAGGGAAAGAAAAACATCAAACATTTCTCTGATGTTTCAAGCCCCAGCACCACCAATTCTAGAGAAAACCCAAGACAGAAACAAGAAGGAATATAAATTTCGTTTCAGCCATAGTGAATTTTATGTGAAGGTGAGCCTCGAAGGCAAAATTTTTCAGAACTCTTTTAGAGCGTGTTTCCAAGATTCAGGACAGATAGCAAGACACTAAAGAAAGAACCAAAAAGATGGCATTCCTAACCAACGATTTGCCCTAGGTGTTCTGTTCTATATACTATTATCCTTACATCCCTGGAAAAACACAGCCAAATTCTTTCTTAGGTTTCAGACATACCTGACTGCCCTTTTCCCTGTGGGTCCATCTTCTAGTATTAATTATTTTTACCATATTCCAAAGATATGATCAGCTAGCTCATAAAAGGAATATCTATAGCAATATTCTTAAGACCTAAGGTTTGGAATGACCTGCAAGCAAGCCCAGTATGTAGGAAGGAATTGAAATGAAGAAATTCCCTGGAGGCATGATGGAGAAGCCGCCACGTGTTGCTGTCAGTAACATGCCTACAGCAGGCAGCCCCAGGGACAGACAACAGGTGAGCTCAAACACCAGATTCAGACCATTGACTTTTCTCCATCCTGTTGATGCTCTTTCACCATCCATAGTGAAGAGAAGAGAAATGCTGCTTGCAGAACTCACATTCTCTGAACAGGTGACTCACGAGCACTGTGACTCACAGCGTATGTAGGACTGCTTGGGTCCAAGTGTAACAGGCGTCCGTGGCTGCTAGTAGAGACAGAAGTCACACAGCATTGCCACTTCCGCCCCCAGCTCCATTGCCCCTGGCTGAGCTGAGGTTCCAAAATAACCCCCACCCTCTCCAGGTACTGCTTCTCCTTGCCTCCGTTGATATGCACAGGAGCTTTGGTACGCAGTCAAGGGAGAATTTATTTTTATTTTATTTTTTGTTAGAGATAGGGAATCACTATGCTGCCCAGGCTGGACTCAAACTCCTGGGCCTAAGGGATCCCCCTGGCTCAGCCTCCCAAGTGGCTAGGACTACAGGCACATGTTCACACAGTTGCAGTGTTTATATACAAAAATTTTCTAAGATGCGTTATTGCATCAGTTTTATAAAGACCTATTAGTTTTTTATAAGACTCCCTCATTTTTATAACTGTCAATGTTTTAGCTTCTAATATGGGCAATTGAAACTGTAAAAGCCCTTTTATTTAGCTGACCATAAACCATAAAGCCTGTTAGTTTGGATTCCCTGGGTTTTGATTCCATGGCCCGTAGTCATTTTATTCAACAGGTTCTTCTTGAGGCCGTGGGGTGGAAAGTTCTGCATCTGCCTGGGGAGGTCAAGATGAGAATGACAGATAAGGAGCTGAAGAGAGAAAGCAGCAATGCAAAATCACGGGCATTCCCAGACATTTCATGCACGTAAATACATTTCCCTTCACATACATTAAAAGAAAAGGCCAGGCCGGGCACAGTGGCTCACGGCTGTAATACCAGCACTTTGAAAGGCCAAGTCAGGTGGATCAGGAGTTTGAGACCAGCCTGGCCAACATGGTGAAACCTCGTCTCTACTAAAAATACAAAAAATTAGCTGGGTGTGGTGGCATGCGCCTTTAATCCCAGCTACTTGGAAAGCTGAGGTAGGAGAATTGCTTGAACCCGGGAGGCACAGGTTGCAGTGAGCTGGGATCACGTCACTGCACTCCAGCCTAGGTGACAGAGCAAGACTCCATCTCCAAAAAGAAAAGAAAAGAAAAGAAAAGGCCAATGGGCATGTGAAACATTTTATTTGTTTATTGCTAGAACCTAAGTCCACGTGAGCAGGGAGTTTGTCTCACTGTAGTCACAGCCCCAGAACCAGGCTTGGCGTATTAGATGTTTATAAATATATGTTGAGTGAATAAATGAAATAATTTGCTAACATTTAACTTCTTGCGTATCTTGGAGATATTAAAGCTACCTTAAACAGAAATTCCTTGCTTCACAATTTGCAATCGAAAAAATGTGGAAGCAACATGAATATCCATCAATCAACGAACGGATAAAGTAACTATGGTGTATATATATGATGGAATAGTACTCAGCCATAAAAAGGAATGAATTAATGGCATTCACAGCAACCTGGATGGGATTGGAGACTATTATTCTAAGTGAAGTAACTCAGGAATGGAAAACCAAACATCGTATGTTCTCACTTAAAGGGGAAGCTAAGCTATGAGGGTGCAAAGGCCTAAGAATGACACAATGGACTTTGGGAGTTCAGGGGGAAAGGGTGGGAAGGGGGTGAGGGATAAAATACTACAAATCAGGTTCAGTGTATATTGTTCGGGTGATGGGTGCACCGAAATCTCACAAATCACCACTGAAGAACTTACTAATGTAACCAAATACCACCTGTTCCCCAAAAACCTACGCGGAAAAAAAATGTCCTAGCTTCAGGTTTTCCATTTGCAAGAGTGTTTTGTAAAATTGGCTTTGGGAAGTGCATCAATTCTTTTTTGACACCAGGGGGCGACAGAGTGCATCCAGGAATCAAGTTTTTAAGGCGTTATTTTTCAGAGTGGTTAGTACTTCAGCTGATACTCTTAGATGTGAATAACTGTGACTAAGTCAAATCAGCACTGCAGGATGAGGTTTAAAACTGTATCAGCATATTTTAAGCTTAACACAAGGTAAGCATGTATCCAAGTTAAAAATAACATCCATAAATACAGCCTGACGATGTGTTTAAAAATAAAGTATTATATAAATGGGTTGCAAATGACGTTTGAGTCTTTCCTCATTTTACGATCACTTTTTGATGCCCAACCAGACGCCATATGTGATCCAATAGCCAAAGGCTATTAGCACAGGAAAAGATCTGATAAAAGTCTATGATTTTGTCCGTGTAGTTGACACTGCCGTTTTAACATCAAGGGGGAAATGCAAAGCTTGTAGTTCTGATGAATAGACAGTGACTAAATATATTCCATCATGGCTGAGTGTCAGGGGCTGGCTCGGTACAATCAAGCACGTGAGTAGCTCTTTTGTGCTGGGAACCTATTGGGCAGCCTTACTTAACATGGGAGTGCCTATGGGATGGGAGGTCTGGTGATATATGATTAAGGAGGGCATCCTAGGGGCTGGAAGGGAGGAATTTCCCTCTACAACATTATATTTAATGAGAACAAACTTAATATTAGTCTGGTAGACATTGCCAATTATGTGGGAAATTAATGTATTCTTTTATTCCTATTTTCAGTTTGCAGTTCCTGAGGTCCTGAGGTTTGGCCATATAAGAACATCCAGGTAGATCCAGGTCTCTCGGCAACTCCAGACCCCCTGTTCCAGGAGTCCTGATCGAAAGAGCTTGCTGCAAGAGTCAGTAGCCAGCAGCTAAACTGTTTCACCTCCTTTTCTTTTCTTGCCTGGTCTCTGGGTGGAAGTTCCAATTAGGACTCAAACAGCCCCCAAAGCCGGCAGCTGAAGAGGAAAGGGGGAATATGGTGGTGCATCAGTGCCATCTAACTTGGTCTTAAACAGTAGGAAATTAGCTGCTTGTCATTAAAATAAACTAATGCCAGCCTGTTCCGTGGCTGCACGCTGCAGGGGACATGAAAGGGGACTGGTGAAGTCCCCACAGTTTCTGGGGGTTAGAATGGGCCGCTCTTCTCCCCTCCAGATTCCGGCCACACTGTTAGTCAGCTGTGGATCCTCTCCTCCCTTGCCTAAGTTAGAGGAGACAAAGGTGAGTGTGAGCTGAGTGCTTCAGTGTCGAGGCTGTGCGGGCGACCATGTAATAGGGCAGCACAGGGTTGGTGTTACTTTTTAAAACTGTTTCCAGGCCAGGCACGGTGGCTCACACCTATAATCCCAGCACTTTGGGAGGCCAAGGCAGGCAGATCACCTGAGGTCAGGAGTTCGAGACCATCCTGGCCAACATGGCGAAACCCCGTCTCTACTAAAAATGCAAAAATTAGCTGGGCATGTTGACTGGCACCTGTAATCTCAGCTACTAGGGAGGCCGAGGCAGGAGAATCACCTGAATCCAGGAGGAGGAGGTTGCAGTAAGCCAAGATCATGCCACTGCACTCCAGCCTGGGTGACAGAGCAAGACTCTGTCTCAAAATAAATAAAGAAATAAAACTCCGTTTCCCAATGCTGCTTTCCACAAAGCTGGAGGACAGGCTTTTGGTGTCGAGTGTCTCACATCCTTGTTTTTTTTTTTTGTTTTTTTTTTTTTTTCCCTTTGCCATGAATATCCAGACAGGAATTTCTGATAACCTTTTGTGAGCTGAAAAGTGACTGAGGCATCTCAATCAACATAAAGGTTTATTTTGCCAAGGTTGAGGATGCTCCTGGGAAAGAGACCTAAGTCCCAGTGGGACCATCAGATCTCATGACAACTCACTCCCTATCATGAGAACAGCATGGGGGCAACCGCCCCACGACCCAACCACCTCCTACCAGGTCCCTCCCTTGACATGTGGAGATTACAATTCCAGATGAGATTCAGGTGGGGACACAGAGCGAAGCCCTATCAGTAGAGAATGAGGCAAGTGGTCACATTCTTGTGAGACTCTGATGAGCACTTAGTGAATCTACATTTTACTTGTGAAAACAAAGGAGGGGGAAGTCAATTACACATTTGTCTCTTGCATGGTAAATCTACGTTTTACATAAGGTAAAGTAAGCCTGTGAAGTCACAATTATCTCTTTGGGAACAAAAGAAAGGCAGTTTTTCTAAGTTTCACTTTCACTTTGGCATAGTGAGTTTGGGGGTCCCAAGGTTTTATTTTCCTTTCCCACTCTATTATAGAGAATTCCTTAGGGACTATTTTGGGTTTTGGGAGTTTTGTTTTGTTTGGAGACAGTCTTGCTCTGTCACCTAGGCTGGAGTGCAGTGGTGCGATCCAGCTCACTGAAACCTCCATCTACTGAGTTCAAGCGATTCTTCTGCCTCAGTCTCCCAAGTAGCTGAGAGTACAGACGTGTGCCACCCCCAGCTAATTTTTGTATTTGTAGTAGAGACAGAGTTTCACCATGTTGGCCAGGCTGGTCTCCAACTCCTGACCTCAGGTGATCTGCCCGCCTCAGCCTCCCAAGGTGCTGGGATTACAGGCGTGAGCCACTGTGCCCAGCCCCATAGAACGTAATTTGAATTGATAAATGCTGGATTAGTGCAAACTAAAAATCGACCTGCTATTTATGTCCCTAACATAACAGCTCTTAATAGGCAACCATTTTTCATAAGTCTTGTTTCAGACATCCCAGACTTCATTCCCCAGAGAAGCAGAGAATGAATGGGTGCTGTATGTTCACTGCAGGTGTCCGAGAAGCTGCACAGGAATTGTCTTAACGTGAAGAGAGTCCACACTGGACACCGGCACAAAGGGCAGAGTGAAGGGATGAGCATCAAATGCGTCTCTGTTTGCCACCAGCACACGTTTCAGCTGTGCTAGATTTGACTAGGCGCAGGACTCTGAACTAGTGGTTTGGTCACTATTACCCTCCACGGTATTGCTATCACATGCTCCCTGACCCCCTTCCTAATATTGCTGTGGTTCAGCAGCTCCAGTCTGCTGTTGAAATGCTGGTAGTATTCAAAACTCCGTTGGGACATATTAAATTCTGGTGAGCCAGTGGGTGGGATACCTTCTGAATGACAAAGGGGCCCCGTGGCTAAAAGCTGAAGGAAATCTGTGCAATGATGAATGTGCTGCAATTAATCACCAGAGATCTGTTCTTTTCTTTATATGCATAGTACAGCGCAGGGGCCAGGGCTGGGAGAGTCTCTGAGCCCAGACCTTCATAGAATTAAAAATAATGAACGTTTGTTATCAGGCATGACTTGACCAACAACTCCGCCTCCATAGTTGGAAATACAGACGTCCACTTTTCGCTGGCGTGTAATGATTTTCTGGAATGCTGAGAATTGTTCCCTGACCTATGGCTCCTTTTTAAGCATCTGGGATATGCAGTCTCTTTGCAGGTTGCTATTTTGAAGTGAGGGAGTCTCAGGGAATTGAATATATGCCGCATAAGTTCCTGCAAGATGGACTTTCCGGGAGTCCTCTGATGAGGTTGGGAGAAGGCAAAGAGAAGTTTCCGTGTAAAGGCTGAGCAAGCTCCAGGCCACTGCCGCAGCTCAGCTTTCTTCAGCTCTGTAAGCTGGACCCTGTGGCTGGAGTCTGGCCAGCTGCAGTGACAAGTTTCTATTATTATGTAAATGGAGTCCCAGTGCAGCCTTGGAAGAGTTTTTGGCACAGGGTAACCCTTTGACTGCCAAAAGGTAGCCTCTCCCTTTGCTTCAAGCCCAGAGTGTGCATTTTGCCGTGGTGACCTGTAAGCCACCAGTCAACCTGCAGATTGCCTTATTAGGCAGACTGTGGAGAATGGCGGCTGGGGACTGGCTGGCAGAGGCGGTGGCAGTGAGCTTGTGTCCTGTACGAAGCCGGAGAACCCGAGCCCTTGGGACATGGCTTAGTACTGTTCTATTAATGACAATGCTCCCCGATGACAGGAATATGCCCTCTCCTTGGCAGGCATACTTTATGGGTTGGTTGGAAAACAGGAGGTTTATAGGAGGAGGTGACTGCCCGAAGGACAGAATGGTATGGGGCTTTCTTCACTGCATAGCTTGTGCTGTTCAGTCCTGTATTAGGGCTGATTCTAGAGTATGGACTTTATCAGAAATTTCTTTTTTTTAAGTTCATGTTTGTCATATAGGTAAACTCCTGTTATGGGGGTTTGTTGTACAGATTATTTCATCACCCAGGCATTAAGCCCAGTACCCACTTGTTATTTTTTCATGATGCTCTCCCTGCTCCCACCCTCTACCCTCCAAAAGGCCCCAGTGTGTGTTGTTTCTCTCTATGTGTCCATGTGTTCTCATCATTTAACTCCCACTTATAAGTGAGAACATGCAGTATTTGGTTTTCTGTTCCTGCGTTAGTTTGCTAAAGATAGTAGCCTCCAGCTCCATCCGTGTCCCTACAAAGGACACGATCTCATTCTTTTTTATGGCTGCATAGTATTCCTTATCAGGAAATGTGGAATGTTTTCCTTTTAATCCAAGATGTTTTGCAGACTCTAAATCTTGTTTGTGTTTTATACTAAAGTCTTTCTAATGGTGAAGTCATGTGTGTAGTAGGAAGGAAACATCACTAGGTAATAAGGTGGTACAATGGAAACAGCAGAGTTTTAGGAGCCAGAGGACCTGTGTTCCAGGGCTGCCACAAGTGAGCTAAGTGGATAAGTCACTTGCACTGGGAAGGTGACTTCCCCAAGGACAGAATGGTAGAGCTTATGTATCTAGGGCTTAGTGGGCGATCACTAGTGACCACTAGTGAATCTGTGATCACTATATATTAAATGTATTCAAACATCACTATGTACCCCATAAATATGTACATTTATTATTTGTCAGTTAAAAACTAATATAAAAATGTAGAGTAGACTGAATGCACTCCATTACCTCTCCATTGTACATTTCTCTCCTCAAATTGCATTAACCAGCCTCCCCTCTCCTTTGTGTTCTCTTCAGTAAAGCTGTTTAATGAGTGTGTGGGGTTAACAGCCACAGCCAAGCATCCACGGGGACCGTTCCCCTGACAGAACCTGTAAGGCTGAATCCATCTTTTCTCTTTTAAGTTTCTTCCAAACTTGCTGCAGTAGCTGAAAGTTAGTGAAGATGGCGCTTTCCTGCACTGAAATGCTCGTGCAGATGCCTCAGGTTCCATGGGTTATGGCTCATGGACCAAAGCTGCAGGTGAGGCAAACGAACACCTGGAGGAACCTGTGTTCAGGATGCAGCAGTGACCATGCTCAGAGCGCTCAGGCTCACATCCCTTGTCTAAGCGGCTTCTCATTCATTGAGCTGAGGCGTCGGACAGCCTGCAGGGAAGACAGACGCGAACCGCGGCTCACGCTGACTCCTGACTGCTTGGGACCCGGCTTCAGTTCTCCTCTCCCTCCAGAGACCTTGGGGCAGCAGGGCTCATAAGCTCTTGCATGAGAACAGGGACAGCTCTTACTGCTGGAGTCTGACTCAGAGCGTGTGTGTGTCTGTGTGTGTGTGTGTGAGTGTGTGTGTGTGGATTTTTAGCACAGTTGGGAGACATCTGAGGTGCTGCTGGCTCTGCTCTGTCTGGTGTCTGTTTTGAGCATGGAACCATGTCCTTGTCATCTTCATTTCATTGCTTACATCTGCTACTTGTTCAGGGAAAGCACAAATTCACTTTTCTCCTTCTGTTAAAGAAATAATTTTAGCTGCTCACGCCTGTAATCCCAGTACTTTAGGAGGCCGAGGTGGGCAGATCACTTGAGCCCAGGAGGCTGAGACCAGCCTGGACCACAGAGCGAAAGCCCATGCAGAAAATACAAAAATTAGCTGGGCATGGTGATGCACGCTTGTGGTCCAAGATACTTGGGAGGCTGAGGTAGGAGGATCACTTGAGTTGAGGAGGTTGAGGTTGGAGTGAACTGGGATAGTGCCACTGCACCCCAGTAACAACAGGGGGTAAAATAAGAATAAAAAACTTAGCTGGGCATTGATGGTGCATGCCTTTAGTCCCAGCTACTTGGGAGGCTGAGGTGGGAGGATCACTTGAGCCCATGAGGTCGAGGCTGCAGTGAGCTATGATCATGCCATTGAATTCCAGCCTGGGTAACAGAGCAAGACCCTATTTTCTTTTTTTTTTTTAATTTGTTTTCTCACTACCTGAAGACCAAGCAGTGTGATGTATCCCAGCTTGATGTCTGGGTGTGACAAGTGTCTGAATTTTCTTTTTCCACGTGGGCTTCAGGGATGGCTCTGATGCTTCTTCACGGGCTGTCCACGGCCTCCCTTCCCACCTCAGAATGCCCTGGCTGGGCCCACGGCACGTTCCGTCTGAATGTGGGTGGGTGTCATGCCGAACCCTGTCAACTCCACGGGAAGGCACAAGTTTTAAGAGGCCGAAGAAGAGACCCAGAGCCAGCGAACGAGACATGGGGTTCTGTTGGGAATTTGTATACAGGGGAGAGAGTCCAGTGGCAGCGGGCTGAGCAGGAGAACCACAATGGCTTTCAAAAGGCGTGCAGTTGATATGGCAATAGCATGTCCACTTGGCACCTCCCCCGACAATCTCCACCTGGCAGCCTTCACATACCCCAAAACAAACAGCCCTGATCCCCTGTGCATGCAGTGGCGGGGGCGGGGCAGGGAAACTGCCCGGATGTTCCTCGTAGATAAGGAATGAATCTCCAATTGGCTTCTCCTGGATTCCTTAGCTTGGAACCCTGAACCCCATGCGGGTGCCTCTGCCATACAGGGCCATTCTCAGCGTGTGCCTAAGTGATTGCTGTCAGGTGCATTTACCATACAGAGGGATGGGACCATTTCAGTCCCCGTTAGGCCTCTCCAGTTCCAGCTCCCATGGTGTCCACTTTTCTTCCTGGCACAGAGGTGAGGGCCCTTGGCCTTCCCATTCACCTATTGCCATCGTCTCCTCCACAAATAAGCTCTCCAGCCTCCTCCTCCAGGAAGCCTTCCTTCATCACACTCACCCCATCTGATTATGCTGTTTCCCTGCTTCTTCCTGGGCTTTATATCATCAGTGGCTTGTATTCATGGTTTTCTAACTCTGTGGGCATATCCTAATCATCTGGGGTGAGGGGTCTTTCATTTTAAACAAGCACCGCACATGGTCTGAGGGCCACCCAAGTTTGATATCTTTTGCTTAATCAGATGTTACACCCATGCATAAGCGTAAATGTGTCTTGAGTCATTTCAATGGACTGTGGAATATGCCTTTGATTTGTTCTGTGTCATGACCTCCCCATGGCACCTGCACTGTAAGCACGGGATCTGCTTTCCTGGTGCAATAATATGACCATGAAGAAAGTCAATCATGAACGTGTGAAATCTCACAAACACGCCCTCCCCTACCCTGCATTAATCAACAAGGGACTGGGAACCTGTTCTGAGAGCCTGGTAGGTCTCGGGTGCAAGTTAATACTACCCATGGAGGCCGGGCGCGGTGGCTCACGCCTGTAATCCCAGCATTCTAGGAGGCTGAAGTGGGAGGATCACTTGAGCTCATGAGTTTAAGACCAGCCTGGGCAATAAGGTGAAACCCTGTCTCTACAACAAATACAAAAATTAGCTGGGCATGGTGGTGTGCGCCTATAGTCCCAGCTACTCAGGTGGCCAAGGTGGGAAAATGACTTGAGCCTGGGAGGTCAAGGCTGCAGTAAGCTGTGATTGCACCACTGCACTGCAGCTTGGGCAACAGAGCCAGATCCTGCCTCAAAAAAGGGGGAAAAAAACCCCATGAAAAACAAGAGTGACATTGGGGATGGTGAGTGGGTGAGCTTATCTTGCATTTTCATACTGATTATTGTTGCTGAGTTTGTCATTGTTGTTATTTTATTAAGATGCCCTTCTGAGAACAAGGAGGGCCAGAAATTACTTGATTCAAAACTCTTTCCTTCAAATCATTCAAGTCTAGCTCTAGAATAGCTATGATCTATCGGGTAGCAACAGGCATTTTTTATACACTTGTCTGCCATCTGGACTTTTAGACTCAAAAGAAATTCCCCTCTGTGATGATTCAGTGTTTCCCTGCTTTCTGTTCATGTGAAAACCATCAAGTAGTGAGCATGGAATGACTGCATTTGGCAGAGCCTTCTCCGCCCTCCCTGGACGACTGTACCTGAGTCAGCCCCTTCCCCTCTGCATGAGGTCTTCTTCTCACGAGAGGAGAGACGTGGGCCCCCGCAGCTCTGAAGGTGTGGCACGTTGCACCTCATGATGTCCTGGGATGCAGCCACAGAGTTCATACAGTGAACACCTAAGTTTACTACTACTACTACTACTACTTATTATTATTATTACTATTATTAGAGACAGGGTCTCACTCTGTCACCCAGACTGGAGTGCAGTAGCATGATCAAAGCTCACCGCAGCCTCAAATTTCTGAGCTCAAGTAATCCTCCCTTCTCAGGCTTCTGAGTAGCTGGGGCTACAGGTGTGCACCATCATACCCAGCTAATTTAAAAAATGTTTTGTAGAGATGGGGTCTCACTGTGTTGCCCAGGTTGGTCTCTAACTCCTGGTCTCAAGCAGTCCTCCTGCCTCAGCCTCCCAAAGTGCTGGGATTACAGGCGTGAGCCACCGTTCCTGGGAACAGTTAGTTTTATGTCTATTCATCACATCATTGTTTAAGAGCCCTTTGTGGGTTGGGGCTTTGAACAGGTCAGAATCGGCCTTGGCGTCTCCTGGCCTCCTGCGAGTGGTGGGCCAGCCATGTGCCCCTCACAGGAGCTGTTCTCCAGGTGCTCAGCATGTGCCTGCATTTTACATCAGCTGTGATTTGCCCTCAGTGTACATTTTATTGTATATTGAACTGAAATATACATACCATGACATTTACCATTTTAACCATGTTTAAGTGAACAGTTCGGGGCATTTAGGTGCATTCACTCACAGAGTGTGCAGCCATCACCACCATCGCTCTCCAAAACTTTTTCATCATTCCAAACTGAAACTCTACCTCTTCAACAACTCCCCAGTTTTCCCTCTGCCCAGACCCTGATCACCACCATTCTACTTCCTGTCTCTGAATGTGACCATTCTAGAAGCCTCATATAAGTAGGATTGTACAGTATTTGTCCTTTGGTGACTGGCTTATTTCACTTAGCATAACATCTTCAAGGTTCCTCAACATTGTAGCAAGTGTCAGAATGTCCTTCCTTTTTAAGGCTGAATAATATTCCATTTTATGTATATTTCAGTGTGTACTTTAAACAGAACTGATCTTTATCTTTTTTTCTGACAATCAGTTCTCCACCCTCTCTTCCTCTGAGGTACCTGCATTTTTCTCCCTAAGAGTCATTAGCCATAGACTTGAAATGAACCAGAAACTAAAATGATTGGAGATAATTTCATTACAAATGTTAACATTACTCTTTTGAACATTTATTTTAAAGACACTAATACGTCTTTTAGGTGATTGCAATAAGCCTCTTCTTTGAAAAAGAATTCTGAAGTATAGAAAGGCTGGCACCGTTTTCTTTTAACACATCTGATAAAGAAAAAATAGCTGTGACTTGTAATATTTCTTATTGAACGTACTTTTGCCTTTTCGTCTCTACCTACGTGATCTGTTTTAAATTACCTTATGTAGTGATGTAACACAACATTTTATTTGCAGGCTTGTCCAAAACATTACCACTAACCAAAATTCACAGAGCATCTCACAGTGCACACAGGAGGAGAATTAGACTAAAATGAGGAATCGGGAAGGTCCAACTGACCTGTGAGATGTGATCAAAGGGAAATGAAAGGGCCTAAGTGGGCTTTCCACAGGGGACTGCTTCAGGTCAGGCAGTTCTGCCTCCAGTTACAGATCTGCACACATAAAGAAAATCCACCAAAGAAGATGAGAATACCATTTATGGCTGTTGCTAGCATACAAAATGCTCCTTTACTGGGCTATGAAAATATATCCTTCACTTTGGAATTTCAGTCCAGCTGTGGTCCTTGGTGGCTTATAGTAGATTTCATTAAACTCATTTCCATGGCACTTCTTAATTTTGGAAGTGTATCAATAACTCACAACAGTATATATTCAGACAACAGCCAGTCATAATATCACACTCCCCTGTACTGTCCATTTAAATTCCAGCTCATAGCTGGGCACAGTGGCTCATGTCTGTAATCCCAGCACTTTGGGAGGCTGAGATAGGAGAATCACTGGAGGCCAGGAGTTTGAGACCAGCCTGGGCAACATAGCAAGAACTCATACCTTTTTTTTTTTTTTTTTTTTTCCTGAGACAGAGTTTCACTCTTATTGCCCAGGCTGGAGTGCAATGGTGCGATCTCGGCTCACTGCAACCTCCGTCTCCCGGGTTCAAGTGATTCACCAGCCTCAGCCTCCCAAGTAGCTGGGCTTACAGGCATGCGCCACCATGCCCAGCTAATTTTTGCATTTTTAGTAGAGATGGGGTTTCACCATGTTGTTCAGGCTGGTCTCAAAGTCCCAACCTCAGGTGATCCACCTGCCTTGACCTCCCAAAGTGCTGGGATTGCAGGCGTGAGCCACCGCGCCTGGCCAAGATCCCATATTTATAAAGTTAAAAAAATAGTTGAACATGGTCTTAGCTACTCAAGAGGCTGAGGTAGGAGGATGGCTTGAGTCCAGGAGGTTGAGGCTGTAGTGAGCCGTGTTCGTGCCACTGCACTCTAGCCTGGGCAACAGAGCCAGACCTTATCTCAAATAAATAAATAAATAAATAAATAAATAAATTTCAGCTCATTTTCCTGTAGACTGGGAATGCTTTCATTGATGTTCAGTGAGCACAATAAGGTGACAGGAGGTGACATCATACAGACCTCTGCAGGAGCGTGCACTGAACCCGAATCTCTTTTCAATAAGGAGTTTCTTGCGCAGATTAAATAATGCAGTCCATTTTCAGAGTGCTTCCATATATGTTCTTTCACTTTATCCTGGCCTCACTGTCCTATTTTCCTCTTTGATTTTTTTTTTTAATTTTATTGTGGCTGGTCTTATTGCCTTCATCTTCATTTGTATTTAATTGTTTTGCTAATTACAGAAGGAAATCATGCATATGGTAGATACTTTGGAAAATAGAGAAGGAAAAACATGAACAGAGTTCTCTGAATTATGAGAAAATTAACGCTTGCTCTATCTCCTGTCATTCTGATTAGGCATGTGTGTATCTCTAATGTAACATTAAGAATTTTCAAATCAGTAATGGAGTTTCAACCCTGGTTTGCTTGTTTAATTTATTTACGCAGTCTTCTATATGCACCCCCATGTAGACTAGTTCTAGTTTTATAAATTTATAAACAAAATCACAGTAAACATCCTTGAGTTCATTTATAGTAATTTCTGTGTGTGCAATTCCAGAAATAGAGTTAATGAGTCCTTGCTTCCTACGCACTTCATAGTAGCCACGTCCACATCTTATTCCTCTCCAATAAGGTGGGAGAATTAGGAAGAAAATGAAAAATAATAATCAATTGCTTCCTTTTTTTAATACAACACCCACACCTCACCAGGGACACTGACCTCTCTGAGCCTTACGGCCTTAGCTATGCCCTAGTTACTCATATCTGGGGGCAGCCCTGGTTTCGAGCAACATCTGTGGAATCGAAACTAGACTTAGAAACCATATAACGTTTATGAAAGACAACTGCAACTGGCTGACGTCTCCTTCTGGGGTCAGGCTGGCCCCTTTACCAGCAACATCCCTGCAGGCCAGGGCTGGGAGGCCCTATGACCTCAATCCAGGACAAGGTTACAGCAATGGCCCCGGTTCTCTTGTGTTCAGGCTGATCAGGGATGTGGGAATTGTCCTGGGGAGTCACAGCATGTGGATTTTCAGCCTGGCACTTCCACGCCACAAGCTTTGTGACCTTGAGTATTCTATAGGAGTCACCTAACATTTCACTACATGAAGACCAGGTGATCAGAAAGGCCCCTTCGGCTCCAGTCTTCCCAGGGTCCGCCCGGGCCTGATTCGCTTGTTCCAGTGATACCACGCAATGGCTCACTCATAGATCCTTCAGGTCTCCTCCAGCCACCACCCGTGTACCATGACACAACATGGCATGTACCATGGCCCGATGTCATGTGTACCATGGCATGGTGTGAAGTGTACCATGACATGACCATGTTCCATGACATGCTGTGACAGTGACCTCCCTCAACCTCTCCCAGGCACACGGTTTTACCCCTTCTCCTAAAGCAGGTTTGCCTGCCCGTCTAAAGGCAACTTAAATAGTTGCTTTTACTTCTCTTTAGTTAAAGATTACAACCTTAAAAATATCCAGTAAAATATGGTACTTCCATAAAGCATTGCCCTGAGCAAGATTAGTGCTTCTCAGTGGACACAGCAGCAGGGAACTTTGTGCATTCATGCTGAGCTGGTGGCTGTGTGATTCTATTGAAGAGGGAATACACCACCATCAGCGCTCAGTTAAATCGTCTTCTCCCTGAAATTTGAGAAAGCCACAGTCACAACTTAGAATTCCTCTGCAAATAAATGTGTTAATCTACAGAATGATGTGAGGAAATGTTTGGGTATTTTGTAGCTCCCCGGTGTGAATGAGCTAGCCTAGAACAATAATAATAATAATAATAATTTTTGAATGTCAAGTGGAAAAATTAAAAATAATAATTCATTATGATTATTGGAGAGTAAATGAAAATTTTTCACGGATACTTTCTATTAAGATAAAATATAGGTTTTTCTTCAGTCTTATTTGGTTTCATATGGATAGGATGGTTAAATAATAGATTACATTTTATATCCATAATTTCATAAAGAATGTTGTGCTTTTTCCTTTCAACAATTAAGTCATATTTAAGTCAGTTTGCTTTGTATCATAATCCATAGGTGAAGCAAACAATTCTAATAAGACTTTGTTACTAACTTAAAGAGAATATCCAACATTTTAAAAAATTCTGTAGTAGAATTTCATTTAAAAAATTTAAAATATTGGAAGGGAGGGAGGGCTGCAAGGGCTGAGAAATTAACGATTGGGTGCTATGCTCAGTACTGGGGTGACAGGATCCATCGCACCCTAAACCTCAGCATCACTCAATGTACCCGTGTAACAAATCTGCAACACGTACCCTCAAATCTAAAATAAATGTTGAAAAGAAAAAGAAAAGAAAAAAAGGAAAAGCAAGTGACAAGGACAAATTGAAAAGAAAATTCAGAATAGACTTATTCCTTAATAATAATTCAAAATCAACATTTAGATTCTTTTCGGATGACTGTAATTGACTATTCTATAGGCAGAGCAGTTTTCAGGCACAGAAAGTGTGGTAAGCAGCGATACTATGCTCCGAAAATCCTTTATAAAGGATTTTTTTGTCCACGTCAACAAATAATTTCATCCTCACTCTCTCTCTCTTTCTTTCTCTCTCTCTCTCTCTGTGTTTTATTTTTCTTTGAGACAGGGTCTCACTCTGTTGCCCAGGCTGGAGTGCAGCTGTACGATCATGGCTCACTGCAGCCTCAACCTCCTGGGCTTAAGGGATCCTCATGCCTCATCCTCCCAAGTAGCTGGGACTACAGGCGCGCACCACCACACCCAGCTCATTTTTTATTTTTTGTAGAAACAGGGCCTCGCCATGTTGCCTAGGCCAGTTTTGAACTCCTGGCCTCAAGTGATCCTCCAGCTTTGGCCTCCTAAAGTTCTGGGATTACAAGCGTCAGCCACCATGCCTGGTTCATCTCTTTATTTCCACAATCAATTGCTTCTACTATTTCTTCCCCTTCCTCTTCTCCTCCCAACACTCCCTTTTTTCTTTTCCTTGCTAATTAACTATGACCTTACCATCAAGTTTCTAATTTAGTTATTCACGGTACTGACGTTGTCCCTCACTGAGTTTTTTTTAAACTATCCTATTTGCCATAGTTTTTCCCGATTTTATGACTATAATGTAATGAGGAGTTTAGAGAAAAATGCCAAATGCTATCACTGACCCCTCTAGTACCCAGGGTTGACGTAGCTTGTGTTTATGTGTCTTTATTAATTCAGCATATAATTCTTCATTTTCACCTTAAGTGTGTTTGTATTTTACAAATAAGTCTAAGTCCACCTGGTTTGAACACAGGCTACTAACTCCACGCACCCATTTTAGAAGGAGATCTCTAGCTTTTAGAAGAGATTATCTCATGATTTCCTATGTTCATTCAGCAAACATTTCCTGCAGACCTACTGTGCACCAGGTACAGTGTCCAGAACTAAAGATACAAAGACAAACTCAGAGTCCCTGCTCCTGTGGTGAATCACAGTCCTGATCCCTTCTCCCCAAGATTCCCTAGCTCCATCACCAAACAGTTGTCTATCCAGCAGCCAGTTACCTTTCTAGCCCTATTTCCTTAGTTTGCAAATGAGATTATTTCCCTTGGTTCTCTTGAATGTCCCACTTCTCTGTAAATATGGTCAGTCTGTAATCATTGCAAATTTTTCTTGGAATTGCATGAGCATTGCTTGGGCCCATCAACTACGTATTGTGGTTGAAATTAAACAGGGGGCGGTCTAACAGGCGAAGCTTAACTTAATGGCTTCTGCCTCAAATTAAAATTTTGGGGCCAGGCACGGTGGCTCATGCCTGTAATCCCAGCACTTTGGGAGGCCAAGACAGGCGGATCACCTGAGGTCAGGAGTTCGAGACCAGCCTGACCAACATGGTGAAACCTTGTCTTTATTAAAATACAAAAAAATTCGCCAGGCATGGTGGCAGGCGCCTGTAATCCCAGCTACTTGGGAAGCTGAGGTAGGAGAATCACTTGAACCGGGGAGGCTGAGGTTGCAGTGAGCCGAGATCTCGCCACTGCACTCCAACCTGGGCAACAAGAGAGAAACTCCATCTCAAAAAAGAAAAAAAAAAATTGGAATCTCCAGTAATATCTGACCTTTCTTTTCCCACAGTTTCACTCACATGTTGTTCATAAATCTTAAGTATGGGTTTTTGGCTCTCTATTAGGTAAAATACTTCATTTAACTTAGCCAAAGCCAGATTTGGAGCAGCCTGGAAATACTCAAGCGTCCCTTCTTCCCAGTACACGAGGGTCTCTGTAGGTTTTTCTCTGTGTGTGTGTCTGTAGGGAGAGGAAGTTGTATTTGACTCCTCCGATGATGGTTAGGTTGCAGCACTGTCTCCTTAGCCAGAGCAAATGCTGGGATGTGCCATGGCTTTGCCTTGGTCATCTACATCACGCACGTCCCATCACTGGGCTCCAGTCTGTTGCAGCGCCTCCAGGCTTAATTTCTGTTCGTAATCTGATTATGGGGTCTGAGCTGTTCCAGCCAGCAGCCCCTTGCTTCTCGTGTACCATAGGCTCAAAGACACAAGTGCCTGGTCGCTCTAGTCCTGGACTGTGAAAAATCTCAACCCAGTTTTGCTTAGACCAGACGAAGGTTGTTGCTGGCTGAGAATTAGCTGTAGAGCAGGCTGTGTGACTGAGCCTTCTGTGTGCAGCCATGTTCAGAAGCCCAGGTTTTTCCAGCTATTTGGGAGCTTTCAAATTCTCTGAGAAACAAGGCAAGGCAAGAGAAATATGAAATGCACTTATGTAACATAATGAATGCTTGGGTTCCTCTATTTTACCCTGTGTATTCTCCTGTGTCCAGTAACTTACACACGTTTCTCGAAAGACACTTTAAATAGCTAATTGAGTTTATAACTGAGCTTATCTTGTGTTTGTTGATAATGTGAATTTTTTTTCCCTTAGCAAATTAAAATTATTACTAAACCACTGAAACCTTTATGTAGGAAAAATTGCAAATGCAATCGGAATGCCCATACTTTGGATCAAATTCTAGATGTGCTGCACTTTAGCTAAAATATTTTTCTAAATCAAATGCTATACATACTAAATTCTTTCCAGTAGGCAGTGGTGAGTAGCATCTTTTTATTAACTCTTCATGTGAGACAGTTTGGAACAAGATACTGTCTTTTCAGTGGCTTTCTTCCAGCCCGGAGGAAAATACATGCTCTCAATTTAACTACCAAAGTGGTGTGGCATGTTCAGTTTACTGATTGAACAAAAATGAAACGCTAAGGTTGTTTTGAGTATCACATTTGAAACTCAGTCATGATACATCAAAACTGTTTTCCAGCTCAAATGCGCTATTGGGAAGTTACTTGAACAATTCAGACCTCAGATTCAGGAATTTTCTCCTACAGCACTTGATAGTTTTGTGAATTGATTTCTCTTTTGTTAATTACATAACAAGAAACTTGTATGGTTAGGAGAAAAGCTTAGATGATTTACTGGCATTATATCTCTCATTTTATTGTATTTCTTTAGTTGGCCACAGTTCCAAATTCCAGGATCGAGGATGTATTTTGATGGATAACAGAGCGTTGACGTCTGATATATTTTGTACTTCTTTTTCTTCAGGCTTCTGCGTCTAACTATTAAACGGCCAAAGACACTTCCTTAGGGGAACAAGTTTCTGTAAGTGGTTTGCTTGTGGTTTTCTTAGTGGACAATGTTTCCTATGGCTGTAAAACAGATTACACGCCATTAGACTGCTTATAAATTTTGTCTGTGGTTTTGATTAACCTGTTCAATTGGGATGTGTTTTTCTTGTATAGAATTGTTACCAGCTGTCTTTACATAATATGTATCTTGTTTTCAAAAATAAATAAATGGTTATTTTAATTGGTTGTTATTGTTTGATTTTAATGAAAGCAAAAGACACAGCTGAGTTGTTTTTTGCTCTTCAGTCCCCACCCTCATGCTTTAAAGGCATCTCAAACATTTCTAGTTACCGTGACCAAAATTTCCTATTTTCTCCTTTTTTCCTGAGTATGTAACTATTCAGTACTTAATTGCTTTGAGTTACTCTTGTTGCCATGACAAATTCAAATGACAGCATTAAACTATGTGTGAATTATTATTATTTTTGTTATTATTGTTATTATTATTAGTTTTACCCATGGAGTAAAGTTGGCTACTTTTTAGAAGAGAAAAAAAACTTGCCTATGTAAATTTACATGTGGAATTTGATTCTTAGGTGTCATTTTTGTATTTCTAGTTTTTATCTGGTTAATGGTTTCCTTTTTCTTAAATTATATGTTCAGAGAGAGTTTGGGGAATTTTTTCTCATTGGATTTTTAACATTTTGTGTAACTATTTCAATGTTACATTATTTCTTTTCCCTTAGATTTCAACAATAAAAACTTAAGCTTCGCTGGATTCCCACGTCAAAGGAAAGTTTCAAGATAAAGTAGCCTTGTCTCAAGGACTGTGAAAATTTGAAGATTTGTCGTAGCTTTTAAAATTATTCTCTTGAATACCTAACTCTTAAGTTTCAATGTTTGGCAATATATTTTCTCCCTAGAGTTTGATTTATTACAATGTATGAAGCACAGGATTCTTTTTGTATTTAATTCTGTTTATGGATGTGATTTGGAGAACAGAATCTTGGTGTCTCTTGTCATTGCAAACTTTTAAAGGACTATTATCTTTTCTTTCTCACACGTGCCTCTAAGCAGGCACTGTCCTTTTGCAATCTGTCCATCAAAGAAGGGAGCTAGATTCTTTTTAGAAATGGTTTAGACTTGTTCCTCCTCCCTCTCTCCTTCCTTCCCTTCTTCTTTTCCCTCCTCCCTCCCTTTCTCCATCCACTCATCCATCCATCCATCCATCCATCCATCCATCCATCCATCCATCCATCCATGTGAGTTCTTGTTCCCTGGTCTTCCCAACTGTCTCTTAACCTTTCTGTACTTCCAGTCCCCTTGGCTACAGAATATTATGAGTGCTATTTTGATTTGCCTAATGTGCTAAAACTCCATGACACATCATCATAGCTGTAAGGAAGTGTGGAAATGAATGTCTCTGCCATACACAGTAGCTATATCTCAGGTGCTTCTTAGTAGATCGCTGTTATTAATAGAGTTTGATATTTTCAGATGGAGGCACAAAGTTGTCCCCTACACAGTCAGGCAAAGGTCTCAATCTGTGCTTCATTATAGTGGAAGGACCCAGCCCCAAATTCCACTCAGTTGCTCTTGTGCCTAAGGTATTATGACATTGTTCCTTGACCAAAAAGGATTTGCATTTCAATAACATTGGAATACACAAGGGTCTAACTCCTGTCCTCCTCAGGCTGAGCCTGGTCTGCATTTGAAAATGGCAGTTGATCTTGTGAACACATTGGATGGGACAAATCCTTGGTGTATTTCATCCACATCTTTTAAATGTTTATGCTTTATTTAATTTTTTTTTTTTTTTTTTTTTTTTTTTTTTTTTGTGAGACGGAGTCTCGCTCTGTCGCCCAGGCTGGAGTGCAGTGGCTGGATCTCGGCTCACTGCAAGCTCCATCTCGGCTCACTGTAACCTCCGCCTCCTGGGTTCACGCCATTCTCCTGCCTCAGCCTCCCGAGTAGCTGGGACTACAGGCGCCCGCCACCTGGCCCGGCTAGTTTTTTGTATTTTTTAGTAGAGACGGGGTTTCACTGGGTTAGCCAGGATGGTCTCGATCTCCTGACCTCGTGATCCGCCCATCTCGGCCTCCCAAAGTGCTGGGATTATTAATTTTTACATACAATATCATCAAGCAGCACATCTAAGTATAAGGTTAATTAGAACAATGATGATCCAGGGTCATCAGTGAGGTTGTCTTAACTGACTCACAAAACGTTACTTTTTTAATGGGATGCATCCATATTTCTCATCTTGGCCATATTTTAATAGGATCTGAAGCTTGGTTTCTAATATGTCCCTAGCGAGTTGGTTTAATTATCATGGAGCTAGTAAGTGACTGAGGAAAAAAGAGACAGGAAGGCATTCCTTATTCAAGGATAGGAAAAGTATGCAATATGAAAGTCACACACATCAGTGGACAGAGACTCAAAGAGACACAGCTGTTCTCAAATCATGGGTGTTACGTCATGCATACCTATTAAAATGACAGCCTATGTGCTACGGTGCTAAGTGTAAAATGGGCTGGAGGTACAAGAGCCTGCTTCCTTAAAAGAAATCTGGTCAACCAGACACCAGCTAAAAGAGACGAAAATATGAGCTAATGGGACTTCATCTCCCGTATCTTGTAATTTAAACTTCAGCAGCAGAATGAATAGATTGCAGAGGTGCATGCTGGACAGTCCCCGCATGGGTGCTGGACAGCCCTTGTAATAGAAGCATACTCCACATTGTAAAAAATAGAGATAATAACAGCAGAGTATCCTGCTCTCCTTTAATAAAATTCCCCCATGTTGCTATGGGTAGGCATTTAAGTAGGTTAATTGGACTCATCTTTATTTTTTTGAGATGGAATTTTGCTCTGTCACCAGGCTGGAGTGCGGTGGCACAATCCTGGCTCACTGCAACCTCTGCCTCCCAGGTTCAAGCGATTCTCCTGCCTCAGCCTTCCTGAGTAGCTGGGACTACAGGCGCATGCCACAATGCCCAGCTAATTTTTGTATTTTTAGTAGAGATGGGTTTCACCATATTGGCCATGATGGTCTCGATCTCTTGACCTCGTGATCCACCCACCTCAGCCTCCCAAACTGCTGGGATTACAGGCAAGGGTCACTGCACCTGGCCAATGGGACACATTTTAAAGAAAAATTGCCACGGAAGCAGGAGGCATTCTCTTCTCAGATTATTGAAGCAAAGGAAGTGGGATGGCAGGACAAACAATCAGTCCTAACGAATAAGCACTGTTTCAGGGGAGACAGAGAGTTGGATAAAAATCCAAAAGGTGTTTCTCACTGTTAGAAAGTTAAAATCAAAATACAGAAAATGAAGTGGATAGCATTTACTTTAGTATCTATGGAGAGATGCTTCCCTACTGAAACACAGGATCTTAGTTTTGGTTGAGCTGTAGTGAGACACCAAGGCCTGCAGAGGTTGCCTCTGCAGACACCCCTTTGTCCCTGGGGAGATTGGGGATGGGAAGTGACTGATGAGGAAGGGAGGTATCCGGCATCCGGGAGCTCTGTGCTATTGGGGTCACTGCTCATATGTGTTAGTAATGGAACCTACCAGTCTCCCTGCTCAGGGACCTCTGAGTCAGAAGAAGCAGAGAGGAGAGGAGAGTCCGCACTCTCACAGGTGCTTGTGTTTCATCAGCATCAGATGAGCCGAAAAAGGTGCTCACTGATGAACTGTCCCGAATTTTACAAGCGCGTCTTACCTGTAATTTCACTGATGATCGGTGCCCTCAGGTAGTGAAAGTTCAAGGAAGAAACATAATTAAAAAAAAAAGAAAGAAAGAAAGAAACTTGGGCCGGGCGCGGTGGCTCACATCTGTAATCCCAGCCCTTTAGGAGGCTGAGGCAGGGGGATCACGAGGTCAAGAAATCGAGACTATCCTGACCAACATAGTGAAAACCCATCTCTACTAAAAATACAAAAATTAGCTGGGCGCCCTGTTGCTCCCCTATAGTCCCAGCTACTCGGGAGGCTGAGGCAGGGGAATCGCTTGAACCTAGGAAGTGGAGGTTGTAGTGAGCCGAGATCATGCCACTGCACTCCAGCCTGGGCAACAGAGCAAGATTCCATCAAAAAAAAAAAAAAAAAGAGAAACTTGATTTCATTTATTGATTTGAGGGGTCTTGCATCAATCACAGCTTGTGGCACCACCTTGAGCCAGAGCCACACTTTCCAGCCTGGTCTGCTTGCTCCCGCTCCTCCTGCCTGCTCATCCACTTTCTCAGAAGCACCCAGTCATTTAGCGGGACCAGGAGAGAGAGTCAGGGGAGAGAGGCAGCGGAGACAGGACCAGAGGGTGATGACAGCCATGTGGACTCATAAATGTTTACCTGGAAGCTGCAGATTCTAAAATTGATACTTTATAAACATGTGAAATTATGCCAGTTTTTCACACATGTATGCAAGGTGAGCAAAGGTACTAAGAAGTGATGTGTTACAAATTATGTCCTATCCAAAGATGAAAGAAGGAAAGAAAGGAAGAAAGGAAAGGAAGGAGGGTGCGACGGAAGGGAGGGAGGAGGGGCTTATGACTGATGTTATTGACCGTATGCTCTTATAGTTATTCTCCATGTTTGCAATAATTTTGCCCTGGCCATCACATCAACTTTGCATAAAAGGTACACAAAAAATACTTCAGAGTGAATTGTAGAATTCATTTGAAGCGTTTTGTAGTAGCCATTCATTCGACATATTTTAATTTTTTAAAATAATATTTAATTCAATAATTTAATTCATGTTTTAAGGGACAGGGTCTTACTCTGTCTCCCAAGCTGGAGCACAGTGGCACAATCACAGCTCATCGCAGCTTCAAACTCCTAGGCTTACTGGGTCCTGCCACCTCAGCCTCCTGAGTAGCTGGGACTATAGTCATGCACCGCTGTGCCTGGCTATTTTTTCTATTTTTTTGCAGAAATGGCATCTTGCTATGTGGCCCAGCCTGGTCTCGAACTTCTGGGCTCAAACAATCCTCCTGCCTCAGTCCCCACAAAGTGCTGGGATTACCAAGGTGTGTAATATACTTTTGGTGCTGGTCGGGATAGGCAGTGGGTCCAGGTGCTCTGCCCTCGGGACATGACCAGTCAACTGAGGCCCAGCCGAGGAGCAAGAGAAGCCACAGGACGGCAGGAGGCTGGAGAGAGAGAGCTCAGGCGGAGGAAACAGCATGTCGAGTGAACCACGTTAAGAAGCATCAGAGACTTTCCTCTTAGAACTTGGGTTTTCTTTGGTTTCTGACCTGCCATCAAAAGGCTGCACTTCACGTGGTGCTGGCACTATTTGTAGCATGTCTTGAGAAAATAAGTGCCCGTGGAGCCAGGCAGTGTTCGGTGATGACTCGTAAAGCTCACTCTGTAAATTCAGCGGAGTATTTAACTCAGGGACACTTTTTTGCTTTTCATTAGTGACTCCATTGAGCTTTCTGAGAAACATGAAGAAAGAGGAAAATAAAGACATACAGATGTTTATTTTTGAAAATATGAGACAGCATTTGTGCCCCAAGGTCAGTGCCCAGCAAGTTGAATATTTCAGGGATTGCATTATTTCATTCTAATGTAGATGCTTTTTCCTGAAAAGATGTTAGTTTCCCAAAGTACAGAGCTTTGTCAAGATATTTAAATTAGCAATTAAATAATCAGTTAAAATAACATGCCATTCCTTAAGTCAGGTACATTTCTGCCATTATTTAATTTTTTGAGGTTTCTACATTGAAAGCAGTAGTTACTGCCTTACAATTCAGTGTTTAGAAGTCAGTGCTAATTCCAAGTTTCTGACTAGGCCGGTGTCCTGGGCTCTTCCAGCCAATCTGGAGTGTGGCTTATGAAGCCTAATTATTCTCTAGACTTTTCATTAAATAATGTGAACACACTTACCTGTGGAGTATAAGCTTTGCTACATTGGATATGGAAAGACGAAGATTTCAGATGGGCTTGGTTCTAGGAGCGCGGGATGGCGACCACGCTTTGGACTGTGTGGAAGTTCTTTCCGTGTAGTTTACACAGCTGGTAGAGCTTATTCAGCTGTCCCACTTACACAGTACCCACAGCGGCTTCCTCGGTCTCTTCCTTGGCCTCTATGGAAATGCACCCGTACAGGGGGAAGGTCAGCTTCACAGTGAGTCTTTTTCATGCCCATCTTTTACCCCTCTGGAGGTCACACTGACCTTGAGGAACCACAGTTCCCTGTTTCCACAGGTTTGTTTTCTTCCTTCGAGGCAGCAGCACCCTCTGCCCTGCCTGCTCCGGGCACATCAAAGAGTTGGAGTTGTGTACACAGCAGTCTTGGGGTGACTGTGGCTGGTATTAAACTAGGAGACGGATTTGAATCTCATCTCCTCTTCTTGTCAAATATGAGTCTTTGGGCAAATCACGTAACAATTTCCGGATCTGTAAACTGAGGATGGTACTAGTTCCGGTGTTGTGCTGCAGCCTGACGTGCGTGCCTCTCTCCCGACTTTGAGTTCAGTGAGTCCTGTGGGAGCCTGAGATCCGCCATGGTGGGAGTGTTGACACCACCAGTCAATACTACAAATCAGGTGCTTTTTGCAAGGCCAGGTGGAGGGCCCGGGTGGGCAGGGCAAGAGGTCAGGGCCATTTGTACCTTTATCAGTACCCCGCTGAGTAGTTCATACCTTGTAGGGTCTTGGGGAGATAATTAAGGAGATACCATGTGCTTAACATGGGGGAAAGTCCACAGTAAGGGCTCACTTCCTTTATTATTCTCCTCTTTCATTTCCTCTTTTATTCCAACACGAGTCTTCATGAGGCTTTCCAAACTTTTGACCATGCTTTGATGCCTTGGTTGTTTGAAGGCATCTGTTACTTTAATGTATTTTAACACTGGAGGACAGCGTGTAGATCACCTAGACAAGTTACTGATTTTCTGAAGAAGAAATTGTAGCACAGAGAGGTTGAGTAATTAATACAAGCTTGCACAGCTATTCCTAGGTCAAGAAGAGGGGGTCAGTCCGAGCTAAAGCACACAACTTCCAGTTCAGCAATGTCTTCACACACCACCCGACAATCCTGCTGTAATTACTTAGTTGCACAAGAAATCACAATATTTACAGAAATATAAGTAAATGAAAAAAGCTACCAATTTGCTCCCCAATATAAAACGTTTTACTTGCGATCGACAGTGGCATAATTTTTATGTTCTGCATTTTCTATTTAACATCTTATCTTGATTTAAATGGACTTAACTATTAATGGAGAAATGTTTCACTTTCAGAAAGAGTTCTCATTTGAAGATAAAGATCAGCTCACCAACCACAAAAGAAGAATTGATGCTAAGCTTTTAGTTGCACTTCCTAAAGGTAAGGCTGTTCCTAAGTGACCAACCACGTCTGGGTAGATGCTATTGTGTTGTCTGAATTTCCTTGAGCAGAACTCTCTCCCTAACCTCCAGCTTACAATCTCCTTTGCGGCCCTTCCTGCCTCCTCCAAGAATTAGCTTCAATTCCCTGCCGTCTCTCTCCATGCATTTTTAATCCTCACCTTTTTTCCCTTCCTTGCCCTTTGATTTTAGGCCTCCTGAGGTTTTGCCAGAGGCTGGGTGTGGTGGGTGAGAAAGGGAACATAAAATCGACCTTCGCTCATCTCTTTTCTCCATTTAACCTTCTCCAAGGGCAGTGAGTTCTGACCATATCCCCATCTCTTCTCTGTCCACCCATTCCTGCTGCCTCCGGAGGCTGCCCCAGGCCTCCTGATGCTTCCCAGAGTTAGGGCTTTTACATTTAACATCTTGTAGCTTCCTGCTGGGCTGAGAACAGCCCATGCAGACTATATATCATGACCATCTTCCCCAAGCAGGCACTCACACGTGTTTGGTGAATTACTATTTCCACTGGTCAAGGCACACATGCAGTAAAATGTCTGCACCACTATAAACCAATTCCCCCTAGTTTTTCCCTGTGAAATGATGGAAACATCGCCTGGTCTTTGTAACTGTAACAGCAGCACAGGGAACGATCAATGGTCCAGGCTCACTTCATCCTGACTGAGCTGTGGAGACCTTCCAGAGGAAGAAACAGATTTGATGGAAGGGCAGATTTTTTTCTACTCTGAAAGAAAAAGCAAAAATCATGTCCCAAAGAAGTTAGACCAAACAACATATTCTTTTAATAGAAAGTAAATCCAGTAAAAAAGGCCTGCTGCCGAATTGGAATACATCTGAGGAACTGAACGGATGATGGGCCAAGACATAGTCTGATAGGGTGGATGTCTGAAAGACTCCGGGGATTTGGCCTGGTGAGGAAAACCCAGACAGGGACATGTGGCAATTCTCAAGAACTGACAACACTGTCAGCTGGAATATAGGTTTATTCTATGTTGCTCCAGAGGCCAAAAGTAAGAATAATGTATAGAATCACAAGGAGGCAGATGAGATTTCATATCAAAAATAAAATTAGGCCAGGCACAGTGACTCACACCTGTAATATCAACACTTTGGGAGGCCGAGGCGGATGGATCACAAGGTCAGGAGTTCAAGACCAGCCTGGCCGAGATGGTGAAACCCCGTCTCTACTAAAAATACAAAAATTAGCCAAGCATGGTGGTGGGCACCTGTTTTGACAGAACGAGACTCTGTCAAAAACAAAAGAAAAAGAAAAGAAAAGAAAATTAATAGTTCATGGTACCTGGAAATGAGGTGGTCCACACTGTGCTCACATCAGCTCTCCCCCAGAAGTTTTCAAGGCAAGTCAGTGGCCTCGTGTCCAGGTAGGACGGGTGGAGATGGGGCATGGAATGGCTGTGAAGTGGAATGATTCTGTCAATGCCTAGGACTCTCTGTGAAAGACAAAAAACCAAATTTACTTCTTTTTATTTTAATTTATTTATTTCGAGACAGAATATCTCTCTGTCGCCTAGGCTGGAGTGCAGTGGCATAATCTCGGCTCACTGCAACCTCTGCCTCTCAGGTTTAAGCGATTCTCCTGCCTCAACCTCCCAAGTAGCGGGGATTATAGTCATGTGACATCACACCTGGCTAATTTTTATAGTTTTAGTAGAGACGGGGGTTTCACCATGTTGCCCAGGCTGGTCTTGAACTCCTGGCCTCAAGTGATCTGCCTGCCTCAGCCTCCCAAAGTGCTGGCATTACAGGTGTGAGCCACAACGCCTGGCCTTAAGTGTTTAAACCTATTCAGGTGATCAAAACAAGGTGTAAGAATGAACAAATCAATGTAAGCATTAGCTGAGAAGAGTTGATCAGGCGAAGTTCTACATAGCAGAGGTTGCTTCCACCAGTCAGAAGCGTCCCTCTTTCCCCTTCTCTATCCCAGTTCCTTTATTTGAAGCATAATTCCACAGGCAATATTATGAGCAGAAAAATCAAAAGCAGTATGATATGCTAGGTTCCTTAAGGTTTAACAAATGGTAACTTCATCTGTAATAAACTTTTAGAACACCTAAGCTTATTAGCCAGTTGTATTCTAAAATTTATCATAAATGGTTATTAAAATGTAATTTTTATAAATCAAAGATGATGATTTCCTGTCTTCAACCAGATCGATATTTCTAAATTAACAAGGTCCTTTAAATCTTTAAAACATGCTTTTTTGGCATTTTTAATGCCAGTGCCCCGTGTCCTCTGAATGTCACCTAAATTATCTACAGGCTTATTTCATGTCTTTTTTATGAGAAAAAAAAAAAAACAGATTTGGAAAGACCAGCACTCTCTTTGTTTCTCTGTCTTAACAGATATGTTAATAATGTTGTCTGTCAGCCTTTAGCAACATATGTGAAAAAAGGATTTAGCTATAATTTTGTTTTAATGACATCAAGTTTTATGTTACAAGTCTATAGAAGTCTGTTTGTGTTCATTTAAAGAGGGATTTCCCCTGTGAAATTGAGCATTAAAGTGGTTGCTGCTTTTTCTCCTCAGGACTTCCCTAAGTGTGTATCACAAACAAGAAATCAAGGGATTAAAAATCCTTACCTGGCCGGACGAGGTGGCTCTCCACTGTAATCCCAGCACTTTGGGAGGCCGAGGCGAGTGGATCACCTGCAGCCTTGCCAACATGGTGAAACCCCATCTCTACTAAAAGTACAAAAATTAGCTGGGTGTGGTGGCAGGTGTCTGTAATCCCAGCTACTCAGTAGGCTGAAGCAGGAGAATCACTTGAACCCAAGAGGTGGAGGTTGCAATGAGCCAAGATTGCACCACCCCAGCCTGGGCAACAAGAGCAAGAGTCCATCTCAAAAGAAAGAAAAAAAAAATCCTTACTTATGTAACATTTATAATATTAAAATAGATTTTCCATTGAGGAATTATGAAATGGACCAAATATTACTCTACTTTCTTTAGCAGCTTTATTAGGAAACAACACGTTCGGGTGTGGTGGCTCACAACTGTAATCCCAGCACTTTGGGAGGCCGAGGCAGGTGGATCATCTGAGGTCAGGAGTTTGAGACCAGCCTGGCCAACATGGTGAAACCTCACCTCTACTAAAAATACAAAACTTAGCCAGTTGTGGTGGCAGGCGCCTGTAATCCCAGCTTCTCAGGAGGCTGAGACAGGAGAATTTCTTGAACCTGGGAGGCGGAGGTTGCAGTGAGCCAAGATCGTGCCATGGCACTCCAGCCTGGGTAACAAAAGCGAAACTCCGTCTCAAAAAAAAAAAAAAAACCAAAAAAAACCCCACAACACACATACCATGCAACCCTATCATTTAAAGTATGTGATTCGGTCAATTGTAGCAATTCACAGAGTTCTGCCTCCATCAGCACAGCCAGTTTTAGAACATTTTCATGACTCCAAAAAGAAACGCTACACCCTTTAGCCATCACCCCTCCGCTTATTCCTCTAGTTTGTAATTGCTTGGTTTATGAGCTGCTTGTCTTTATATTAGTGGCTGCCATCCAAGAGTAAAAGTTAAAGGGCTTTACTCCTGTGGGAAGTAAGATCAGAATATTCCGGATCTGGCCGGGGCTCTTGGGCTGTCGCGTGAAGGAGGAGAGAAGCCTTCTTGGCAGTACCCCGCCACTTATATTTCTTTGGAAGGTTCTACTGTGCTCACGTTTGGGGGACTGAACTCAACAATGTCTTAGCCAGAAACCTCTGTTTCTTAGAGCTAATGGAAGAAACTATGTTTCCCAAGAAAAGCACCCCACAGACAAAATCATCCAGCATATTGGTGTTATATCGTCTTACTGAAAAGCATATTAGGCAGTGAAATAACTTATGAAGTATTACAGCTCTGCTGTCAAATTTCCTTAAATTGCCTTACTTGAAAACTAACCTCCAGCTCCCATTAGAAATAACTAAAGAAATAGACTCATAGAGTCCATATTGCCAAAGTGGTACCACTCCGAATCACTCAGAGAAGAGTAACAGACCAACATAGTAAGTAAAACAAGGGACAGGCGGATATGTTTAGAAGCCCTAATGTATTTGAAAGCAAAGTAGAAAATGGCTTATTATAATGGAAATTAATTAGACCATTGATGCTTATTTATATCTGGATTACATAATAACTACTATTACTAAACATGAACCATATATGAATTATAATTTTGACACAGCATATAATCAATTGAATTACAGCTGGTGAACCTAATTTTAAAAAGCATTCTTATTCTTTTTTGTTAGAAAATACACGCTGAAGAATTTAGAGATAAAAGGGCCTCATGCTGCAATTGACTCAAATGGTTCAGAAAAAATATTATGTAAACATGTATGTGTATGTATGTACATACATATGTACATATAAATACACTTATGGAGAGGGAAAAAAGAATAAAAATAAGCCAAAGTAGTAAAATGCTACATATTATGAAGGATATCTTTTACATTGTCTGTAAGTCTGAAATTACATAAAATTTTTTTAAAGTTTTCAAACAGAGAACTTCAAGATGATCAATCAAAGATAACTTTGGGCTGGGCATTGTGGCTCACGCCTGTAATCCTAGCACTTTGGGAGGTTAAGGCAGGTGGATCACCTGAGGCCAGGAGTTCGAGACCAGCCTGACCAACATGATGCAACCCCATCTCTACTAAAAATACAAAAAATTAGCTGGGCATGGTGGTAGGTACCTGTAATCCCAGGTATTTGGGAAATTGAAGCAGGGGAATCGTTTGAACCCGGGAGGCGGAGGTTGCAGAGAACCGAGATTGCGCCATTGCACTCCAGCCTGGGCAACAAGAACAAAACTCTGTCTCAAATAAATAAATAAATAAAAGAAGATAACTTTGGTAGAACTGTAGGTAGTCTGTAAAGAAAGCAACAAAGTTACAACATAGATTTCCACAGCAAGAGGGACTTCCATCCATGATGTTTTTAGCATTAGCTTTATGCTAATAATTAGTAATATAAAACCATGTGTTATAATATTCATAATAAACACGGTTTTATATTAGTAATAATATAAAACAAACATGAAATATCATACACGTTAATTACACATTAATTATATTACATGTTTGCATAGACTTGGGGAAAAGAGGTGAAACTCAAAATGTCTATTACTTCTTTTTGTCTGGTACATAATTTCTTTATTATAATCCCATGTCTGTAGGAATGAGGTAAATCTTGGCAATTGAAAAAATATTTGCTGGAAAGAATGGACTGACAGCTAATTATTTGTTTGCTGGAAATTTGTTTGCAGGAAGAATTTTTATTTTCCTAAAAAATTCTCTATAGATTTCCAATAAGAATTAATAAGCTCACCAATACATTTAAAGGACAGTTTAATTTATGAGCTCATTTAATTCCTCAGGGAAGGCCAGGCACGGTGGCTCATGCCTGTAATCCCAGCACTTTGGGGGGGGCCGAGGTGGGTGGATCACGAGGTCAGGAGATCGAGACCATCCTGGCTAACACGGTGAAACCCCGTCTCTAAAAAAAATACAAAAATTAGCCGGGCGCCTGTAGTCCCAGTTACTCGGGAGGCTGAGGCAGGAGAATGGCATGAACCCAGGAGGCAGAGCTTGCAGTGAGCTGAGATCGTGCCACTGCACTCCAGCCTGGGCAACAGAGCAAGACTCCATCTCAAAAAAAAACAAAAATTCCTCAGTGAACGATCAGAGAGGACCCTAAGGTGTCCCTTCAAATACCCACTACGTTGATGGATTCGAACTTCCAGGAGCAATATAGGTTTGGCAGAGCTTTGCTTTGAATCTGGGCTTGACTGAAAAGAGTGCAGTGCTGGGCTAGTGGCGTCTATACTGTGTAACCTAGGGCCTGGGTGTCTAAGGCATAGGCTGTGTATTTGAAATTCTAGTACTGGGGCATCAGTGATTCTCAATGGTTCTCAATCTAGGATAGCCCCTAAGGGGCTTTAGAAGGACATTTTTGTGTTGCAACAGTTGGGGGTGATTTAGCTTTTAGTAGGAGAACCTGGGACATTCAACATCCTAAGTACAGAGCTCGCAGCAAAGCCACTTCCCACTTAGAAGCCGTTAGTGCTCCCGTAGTGATCTGCGAGTTCTCTCGAGCCAGCCTCCTGAGTCCATGACCCTGATGAGGTACATCTGTGTGTCTGCTAAATCCTATCCTGAGAACTTCCCGTCTTATGCCCAGAAGTGTATGGCTATCAGAGGGCAGTGTTCACTGGTGGGCTGCTTATCCTGTTTTGTCCAGAAGAGGACAAAGATCTCCATGGGCAATAGGATGACTCAGCCTGTCCGCTGTCCTTCTCTTGGTTCTCGCTACTCCTGGCTGAGGTTCAGCTTCTGTGATGAACTGCATCCTGGCTTCCTTCTCATGTTATCTTTGTCCTTATAGAATACTGAAACAGGGCAGTAAGGTCGGCAGGAAAGTCTACCTTTCCTGTGGGCAGGAGGCTTGCACAGTCTCCCGATTAGCTGACCTTTCCTTCTGGAATACAGGGAATAGAGAATGGCAGGAAGCATTCCAGAAGGAAAGATCAACTAATGATCTTGGCACTCAACTACTGATTATGACACTGTGTGTGTGTTAATGGTTTTGATCCTTACCCAGATGAAATAGTGTGGGGGGGAGAAGGGAACTATCAGGCTGTGCCTGCAGTCTCAGCACTTTCGGAGGCCGAGGCCGAGGCCGAGGGATCGCTTGAGCCCGGGAGTCCAAGACCAGCCTGGGCAACATGGTGAAACCCCTGTCTCTACAAAAATACAAAAATCTAGCCAGGCGTGGTGGTGTGTGCCTGTAGTCCCAGCTAACATGTGAGGCTGAGGTGGGAGGATCACTTGAGCCTGGGAGGTTGAGGCTGCAGTGAGCTGTGATCACACCACTGCACTCCAGCCTCTGTGACAGAGACCCTGTTGGAGACAGACACATTCCTAGGCAGACAGGGACAGGTCCCCGGTGAAACCCGACCTTCAATCCAAAGAGAGCCTAAAGCCCAAAAACCAAGCTCCTGGTTCCAGATAGAGCCCATAACCAGCCTGAGAACTTCTATCACCATCTTACCCTGTCTTCTCAATGACACCTTTTTTTTTTTTTTCCCTGAGATGGAATCTCGCTTTGTCACCAGGCTAGAGTGCAGTGGCATGATCTTGGCTCACTGCAACCTCCGCCTCCCAGGTTCAAGTGATTCTCCAGCCTCAGCCTCCCGAGTAGCTGGGACTACAGGCACGAGCCACCACGCCCAGCTAATTTTTGTATTTTTAGTAGAGACAGGGTTTTACTGTGTTGGTCAGGATGGTCTCGATTTCTTGGCCTCGTGATCTGCCTGCCTCAGCCTCCCAAAGTGGATGATGCCTTTTAACCAGTCAAATGGTACTTTTTCCAAAACCTGCCTGTGGACCAGTCAGCATGCGCTACCCCATTCTAAGCCCATAAAAGCCTCTGACCTCAGCCTCACAGAGGGCTACCTGCTCATGGGCCCCTCTTGCAGATGAGTGCTGCCCACTCTAGGGTCCCCTCTCCGCTGAGAGCTTTCCTTCCGTCACTCAATAAAATTCTTCTCTGCCCTACTCACTCTCCAGCACTGCCCGTCTTATTCTTCTTGGTCACAGGACAAGAACCCTGAACTCGCCGAGCTGTGGGCAGCAGGTAGATATGAGCTGTAAGTGTCCCTGCTTGCCAAGCTGTGGGCAACAGGAGTGAAAAAGCTGTAGAATGCCCCTGCTCCCTGAACTGTGGGAGTGAAAAAAGCCGCTGAGTGTCACACCCTTTTGCTCGCCAAGCTGCAAGCGGCTGGAATAAAAGGGCTTATGGCAAAGCTCCCACTCACTGAGCTACGGGAGTGAAGAGCTGCATTTCTTGGGAGTTCAGACATTGGGACTCCCCAGCCGAGAGCTGCAACATCCCTTGGAGCTCCATGGTTGCTGGCATCTCCAAGTTTTTTGGTGCCACTGTGTTCCCCTTGTCTAGACGGTGGCACCCAACACAGAAGCTGCTTGTTGCACACCTGGTCCAGCCGTGGACTGAGGGTGGAGCCTTAGCAGGCACAGGATCTGGGTTGGTAGAACCACGGAGTACAGCCTGCTGGCCGAGTGGGCAGAGTGAGCCTGTAGGCCCAAGCAAGGCCCTGGACACAGGTCACCACAACTGCAGAGATTTCTGGCTGGCGAAGTGGCACCGAGGGACTGTCACCCTCCCTCCCGCCAAGCAAGCAGGGAGAAAAAAGCCACTGGGCACTGTTTCCTCCTGCTCACCGAACTACAAAAGCCATAACATTGTAAAAAAAAAAAAAAAAAAAGAAAAGAAAAAAAGAAAAGAAAAGGAAATGAAGGGAATGTGATAATGCTACTTAGGACCCTACTAATATTTTCTATTTCTCAATTAGGGTTTGAGGCATGGGTTCAAGTCGTACCTTTGAGGCGCCCTTGGAATTTGGTTTCGATGGTTTCTTGAGTGGCCTTTTGAAAAATTTGGCTCCACTCTCCTCTTTGGGGTTTAAATAACTGATTAAAACGTTTTGCTTTTTGTCATCTTTGAAAATATTTTCAAAATATGTCCTAACAACCATTAAAGTTTTATCACCATAATCTCACTAGGGCTAATTTGTTGATGGGGAAGCTGTTGTTATTGGCCAAGTCTCCTCTCCCGAGGCTGTGTGGCAGGGTGCCCCATTCTCACTATACCCCTGTCTTCTAAATAGCAACATAATAACCTTTATAAGACAAGCAACTCTGCTTCCAGCTATTCTGATTCCTGCAGAGACCAACTGAGAGACTTTTTTGAAGTCACAGACAGAGAGACTTTGTCTTTTTGAAGCCAGCTACCCTAACAAAAGCCAATTCAACTAGTTTTAAGGTGGCTATCACATAAAAATAAATGAAGAAAAGCAAGGCTGACATCTCTGAACACAGTCAAAGGACAATATAAGGCCAGACGCGGTGGCTCATGCCTGTAAATCCCAGCACTTTGGGAGGCCAAGGCAGGCAAGTACTCAGGAGGCTGAGGTGGGAGGATCATTTGAGCCTGGGAGGTTGAGGCTTCAGTGAGCCTGGCCAATATGGCAAAACCCCATCTCTATTAAAAATATAAAAATTAGCTGGGCATGGTGGTAGGCGCATGTAATCCCAGCTACTTGAGGGACTGAGGCAGGAGAATCGCTTGAACTTGGGAGGCACAGGTTGCAGGGAGCCGAGACCACGCCACTCCAGCCTGAGCAACAGAGTGAGACTCTGTCTTAAAAAAAAAAAAAAAGGCAATATAAAAGCTATATGTGTGTGTGCACGTGTGTGTGTGCATGTGCGTGTGCGTGTGTGTGTTTGTAGTTTTGACTCACTACTAAAAATTACCACTTTGAGAAAAGAAACGGAAATTGAAGCAGTCAAAAATCAAATTCCTTTGAGTTTCTCCTGTGACTCAGCCTTTCAAAACTTCTCATTGGCCCTGGCCCCGGGCTGTCCGGCCACCTCCCTTTCTTTCTCCCAACCCTTCCTGAGTCCTTCATAAGAGCCACACGGATGAGCCTCTATGAATTTAAGCGATTGAGGAGCAGGCAAGAAGAGAGAACTGTGGCCATTTCTCCAAAGAAACAGTTGTCTGGCATCTCAGTAATATGCTGGTGGTCAGTATCATGTGAGAACCTCCCATCCTCAGCACATCGTTTGTTCTGTTTCTCCACTGCTGCCAGAAACATTGGGGTCATTACCTTGCCCATCATCCACCTAAATTATAGCAAGGAAACCACTGTTAACATTTCCTTCCAGCAAAAGCCTGTGCATGGAGGCGGAGGACCTGTGTTCATCTAAACTGTAGCTAATTGAAGCGGCCACTTTAGGCACTGTGGGAAACAATCAGATAGTTACAGCCATTGACAGATTCTATGAGAGGGAGGAGAAGGAGCCGCTGTGAGTTCATGGTTATAGCTTGCCGATGGCCCTGTGGGGTTCACACTCCTAGTCTACACTTCTGTAAATGATTTCCATAGTAAAAGCTTAGAATACTTTGTTAAATCAAACAAAAGTTAGTAACAGTTATTGAGATTTCTGCCTAAATACTTTCCTAGAGAGATCTTGCTCGTCAGGTCTCCCTGGATTCCCCTAGATGAAACAGAACCTTCTCCCTTACCCTGTATGATTTTAGTTCCTTGCCAACCTATATATGTGACATTTACATGAGTCACCTATATAGGTGTTGCAATGTATATGCAACAAAACATTCTATTTAAATTATTTTAATGTATGCAATTTTAAATATATTACATATTTATTTCATATTAAACAATACTTTGAGGATCTGACTTAAAACATGTCTTAGCTTTGCCTTGATAACTCAGTCATTGTTATGAGTATCAAATACTCAACTTGATCTTAGGAGAGGATGATGCATCCGTGTGTGTGTGAACTCTTCTTCATTTGGCATCTGCCTCCCCTCATGAAAAACAGTCTCCAAGAAAGCAGGAACTTGGTCAGCTTTGCATGTCACTGTTACATAGCAACCAAGAACTCAAATTTGCAGTTCAATAAAGATGTTGCATGAGTGAATAAAGCGAGCATATAACTACTAATACTATATCTTGTTCTTTTTTTGTTTCCGTTGTGAATTAAGACAAATTTTTGAACCAAAGAGAAAAGAATTCTTAGAAATTAGAAGTTAAGTTTTTTTTTTTTTTTTTTTTTGAGATGGAGTTTTCTGTAGCCCAGGCTGGAGTGCAATGGTGCCATCTTGGCTCACTGCAACCTTCACCTCCCAGGTTCAAGTGATTCTCCTGCCTCAGCCTTCCAGGTGGCTGGGATTACAGGCACGCGCCACCATGCCTGGCTAATTTTTGTATTTTTAGCAGAGATGGGGTTTCAACATGTTGGCCAGGCTGGTCTTGAACTCCTGACCTCAGGTGATCCACCTGTCTCAGCCTCCCAAAGTGCTGGAATTACAGGTGTGAGCCACCGCGCCCAGGTGAAGCAGGTAAGATCTTCATAGTACGGAGTTATTAGAAGAGCTTGGCAAAGCAGTATTCCATTTTCCTTTAGACTCGATCGCTGTTGCTCACTCTGCCTCTTGTGTTATCTCACAGAAAAGAAAGAATTGCCAGGCGCCTGGAAGGGATTGAAAATGACACCCAGCCCATCCTCTTGCAGAGCTGCACAGGGTTGGTGACTCACCGCCTGCTGGAGGAAGACACCCCTCGATACATGCAAGCCAGCGACCCTGCCAGCCCCCACATCGGTGAGCGTGGAGCTGGGTGGCCCATTTTCCAGCAGGCTGCCTGGCTGGTTACACGTCGCCTTTTCCACCCAGTGGTATCAGAACGTGAGATATTCCGCAGAAGTGAATTGTGTGGATATAATTTTTTTTAAGACAAGATTTCACTCTGTCACAGAGGCTGGAATGCAGTGGCACAATCATAGCTCACTGCAGCCTTGACACTTGGGCTCAAGCTCCAGGGTTCTCCCACTCCAGCCTCCTGAGTAGCTGGGACTACAGGTGTGCATCACCACACCTGGCTAATTTTTTTAAACTTTTTTGTAGAGGTAGAGTCTCACTATGTTGCCCAGGCTGGTCTTGAACTCCTGGCTTTAAGTGAGCCTCCCATCTTGGCCTTCCGAAGTGCTGGGAATACAGGTGCAAGCCACTGCACCTGGCCTAATTTTTTATTAAATGTATTTGGTTTTTGTTTATTTATTATTACTATTATTTTAGAGACAGAGTGTCACTCTGTCACCTAGGCTGGAGTGCAGAGGCCTGATCACAGCTCACCGAAGCCTCAACCTCCCAGGCTCAAATGATCCTCCCACCTCAGCCTCCTGAGTACTTGGGACTACCAGCGTATGCCACCATGCCCAACTATTAAAAGTATTTGTTAAAAACAGCAACAACATGTATGTCATCTCTGCCCCGCCTCACAGATATGGCCTTCCATGTCACAGCAGTATGAAATGATTCCTCTCGGCACATTGTTGGGTAACTGAGGGCCAGTCATTTTCCTCCCTTGACTGGGGCCCTCAAAGGCAGTAACTTTTTCTGCACCCTCAGGGTCCAGCACAAGATCTGTGCTCTGAGATAGGGGCCTCTCAAGGTTCTCAGCCAGCACAGGGAGCAGCTGCTCTCAGCAGGGAGCATTAGAGGCAAAGCTGCACCTTGAATGGTTATGGTTCTTACTCTGGATATACAACAAAACATCCTATTTAAGTTATTTTAATGTAGGTAATTTTAAATACGTTGCGTACTTCTTTCATCTTAAACAGTATGTTGAGGGCGCATGACTCAGCTTTTCCCTAATCACTCAGTCACTGTTGTCATCAAATATTCAAGTTGACCTTAGGAGAGGAGGATGCACACAGGGCTGCTCTTCCCACCACAGTCCCTGGCTCTGAGGTGCTGTTGCTGCTGCTTTTTATTTTTTATTTTATTTATTTATTTATTTTTGAGATGGAGCCTCACTCCTGTTGCCCCGGCTGGAGTGCAATGGTGCAATCTCGGCTCATTGGAACCTCCACCTTCCGAGTTCAAGCAGTTCTCCTGCCTCAGCCTCCCAAACACCTGGGATTACAGGCACCCACCACCATGCCTGGCTAATTATTTTTTGTATTTTAGTAGAGACAGGATTTCACTATGTTGACCAAGCTGGTCTCGCACTCCTGACCTCAGGTGATCTGACCGCCTCGGCCTCCCAAAGTGCTGGGATTACAGGCGTGAACCACCGTGCCTGGCCATTCTGCTGCTTTTTATAGCCAGTGTTTTCTAGTTTCTTCTTCAGAGAGAGCTGTTGATCTCACTTCATGATGATATCAGTATGTTTGTCTCTATAGTTTCTAATTTTCTGTGGTCAGAAAACTAGAGATCTAAATATATATGTACATATGGCTGGGCGTGGTGGCTCATGGCTGTAATTCCAGCACTTTGGGAGGCTGAGGCAGGAGGATAGCCTGACCGCAGGAGAACAAGACCTGCCTGGACAACATAACCAGACCCCACCTCTTAAAAAAATTACAAGCATGAAAAATCAAGAATAGACAGATCAGAGTCCCAAAATTTGTAGCCAGAATAAACCCTACTGTATGTGAAATGTTAATCTGTGTGGCATACGATAGTTTAAGCATCACATACTAGTAAGAAAAGGAAGAATTATTTAGTGAAATAGTAAATGGAAAAGCGGGTTCGCCAGGAGATGGGGAGAGGCATATTCCTCTTCCCACTTCATACCAAACCCAATAGTTAGTTCTAGTGACTCATGTGATTAATGTAAAGAAAATAATGGAAAAGAGAGGTGAACATTTAATTCAGGTAAAGCACAGAAACAGCTGAAGAAATCACCAAAAGTTCAAGTCAGTTGCCTTGACTATATAAAAATCAACATCTGTACATTGTAAGGGAACCTTACAAGCACGTAGACTTCACAACAAAATTAATCCACAAGCGAGTTGGAAAATATTTGTGAAGAAGACAAAGGGCTCATATTCTTAAAAGTTTACACAAAACAGGCCGAGCACAATGGCTCATCCCTCTAATCCCAGCACTTTGGGAGGCCGAGATGGGTGGATCACTTGAGGCCAGGAGTTTGAGACCAGCCTGGCCAACATGGTGAAACCCCGTTTCCACTACAAATACAATAATTAGCCAGGCGTGGTGGTGCACACCTGTAATCCCAGCTACTCAGGGAACTGAAACACAAGAACTGCTTGAACCCGAGAAATGGAAGTTGCAGTGAGCCAAGATCATGCCACTGCACTCCAGCCTGGGTGACAGAGTAAGACTGTGTGTGGCATACGATAGTTTAAGCATCACACACTAGTGAGAAAAGGAAGAATTTTTTAATGAAATAGTAGTGGAAAAACAGGTTCGCCAGGGGATGGGGAGAGGCATATTCCTCTTCTCACTTCATACCAAACCCAATAGTTACTTCCAGTTACTCATGTGATTAATGTAAAGTAAATAATGGAAAAGCGAGATGAACTTTTAATTCAGGTAAAGCAGAGAAACAGCAAAAAAGAAAAAAAGTTTACACAAAACAATTTTAAAAACCCACTATGAATCAATAGGACACTGTGCAATAAGCATAAGCAGGCATTCCAGAGAAGAAATAGAAAATACAAATAGCTGATACACAAATGAATAAATGCATATCTTCTCTTTTTCTAGTAATGAAGGACTTAAAAAACACTCTGTGTTTATGAGGAAGTATATATTGCAGATGCAAGCGTAAATTGATGCAGACTTTATGGAAATTAATTTGACACTCTAGTAAGTCTTAAAATGATGTACCCTTTGATAAAGCCATTCTATTTTTATGAGTCTATTGTGAAAGAAATCAGAATATCAAACTGATTCGAAGTTAGAAACAACTTAGATACCCAGCAATATGGGAAGGATTCAGGTCATAATGGAATGCCCGTTAGACTGTTACAATCCTTAAAAAATGATGTCTTCAAAATAGATTTCCAAATGTGGGAGAATTTTTATATAAAACATTAATAACATTAAATATTTTATTTTATTATTATTTTTTGAGACAGAGTCTTGCTCAGTCACCGGGCTGGAGTGCAGTGGCACGATCTTGGCTCACTGCAACCTCTGACTCCCTAGTTCAAGTGATTCTCCTGCCTCAGCCTCCCGAATAGCTGGGATTACAGGCATGCACCACCACAGCCAGCTAATTTTTTAGTAGAGACTGGGTATCACCATGTTGGCCAGGATGGTCTTGATCTCCTGACCTCATGATCCACCTGCCTTGGCCTCCCAAAGTGTTGGGACTACAGGCGTGAGCCACTGCACCTGGTCTTCATTAAATATTTTATACAGAAAAAATCAATTCTATAAAAGACTAGAATATATAAAAAGGAATATATAAAAATGCCATTATTAGTGTGTAGGGTGATTATTGGTTATTTGGGTTTTTACTTTCATTTGTCTTCATGTTAGACATTTTCTTTTCTTTCATTCTTTTTTTTTTTTTTAGAAACAGGGTGTTGCTCTCTTGCCTAGGCTGGAGTGCAGTTGCAGTATCGTAGCTCATGGCAGTCTTGAACTTCTGGGCTCAAGCTATCTGCCCATCTCAGCCTCCTGAGTAGCTGGGACTACAGATACATGCCATCAGGCCCAGCTAATTAAAAAAAAAAAAAAAAAAAAAAAAAAAAAAAACTCTTTTGGTAGAAAGAGGGTCTCACTATGTTGCCCAGACTGGTCTCAAACTCCTGGCCTCAAGCCACCCTCACACCTCAGTTTCCCAAAGCGCTGGGATTACAGGTGTGAGCCACCATGCCAGGCCCATATTAGACATTCCCTACATCAGGCACGTGTGCTATAATTAGAAACAAAGGGCAGGACGCGGTGGCTTACGCTTGTAATCCCTGTACTTTGGGAGGCTGAGGCAGGCAGATCACCTGAGGTCAGGAGTTTGAGACCAGCCTGGCCAACATGGCGAAACCTGGTCTCTGCTAAAAATACAAAAACTTACCCAGGCATTGTGGGGGATGCTTGTAATCCCATCTACTCAGGAGAGGGAGGCAGGAGAATCGCTTGAACCCAGGAGGCGGAGGTTGCAGTGAGCCGAGATCAGGCCACTGCATTCCATCCTGGGTAACAGAGCGAGACTCCATCACAAAAAGAAAAAAAACATGCCTGTAATCCCAGCACTTTGGGAGGCCGAGGTGGGCAGATCACGAGGTCAGGAGATCAAGACCATCCTGTCTAACACGGTGAAATCCCGTCTCTACTAAAAATACAAAAAATTAGCTGGGTGTGGTGATGGGTACCTGTAGTCCCAGCTGCTCAGGAGGCTGAGGCAGGAGAATGGCATGAACCTGGGAGGCAGAGCTTGCAGTGAGTGGAGATCACGCCACTGCACTCCAGCCTGGGTGACAGAGCGAGACTCCATCTCAAAAAAAAAAAAAAAAAAAAAAGCAAAGGAAAAAAGAAAAAAAACACTTCTGTAAAAGAAAGAAAAGCCTGGTGAATAATGATATGGGTCACATTGTTATGGTTACTCTCAGATCCTGGGAAACCAGCAACCATCACTTGTCCGTTGACAGCACCTCAGTTGTCTGCTGTCTTTCCCAGAGGACTCAACTCATCCTGTGGTCTCCCACATGAAATGCTAAACTCTATAAAAAAGGGTAAGTCAATAAGCGGAAATAATCACTGAACAAGGATGGAGGCACTCGGGAGTGAAGGGGCTGAGCTTAAGTTAAAGCCATGCCTTACGGGGCTTGTAGAACATGCACATTCACAGCCTTCGTAGATTTCACTGCAGATCTCAGACTTCTTCAGCAGTCCAGGTAAATAGTCACTTTAGGTGAACACACCTCAGTGAGAAACTGGTCCTTCACCGCATGGGCACCCGGGTGTGTGCTGTGTGCAGTAGAGAGTGTCACTCTATGTGTAAATACGTGTCTTTACTTGAAATCTGCACCTCTCATCCACGTGACCTTCTTGTAGGCCGATCAAATGAAGAGGAGGAAACTTCTGATTCTCCTCTGGAAAAGCAAACTCTGGTCCGGCGCGGTGGGTCACGACTGTAACCCCAGCACTTTGGGAGGCCAAGACGGGTGAATAACGAGGTCAAGAGATTGAGACCATACAGACCAGTATGGTGAAACCCCATCTCTACTAAAAATAGAAAAAATTAGCTGGGCATGGTGGCGTGTGCCTGTAATCCCAGCTACTCGGGAGGCTGAGGCAGGAGAGTCGCTTGAACCTAGGAGGCAGAGTTTGCAGCAAGCCAAGATCGCACCACTGCACTCCAGCCTGGGTGACAGAGCGAGACTCTGAAAAAAGGACAGGCAAGGCAAGGCAAGGCAGGGCAGGGCAGGGCAGGGCAGGGCAGGGCAGGGCAGGGAAGGGAAGGGAAGGGAAGGGAAGGGAAGGGAAGGGAAGGGAAGGGAAGGGAAGGGAAGGGCGGGCTCGCTCTAAATACTGCACAGCAACCTCCGGCGTCTACAGTGACTCACCCTACGGTTCAGGTACCATGGACACCCACAGTCTGGAGTCCAAAGCCAAAAGAACTGCAAGGTACAATGCAGAAAGAAGGCGACAGCTGGCAGAGAAATACGCGCTGACTCTGCATCCCAAGGCCGACTGAGTATCCCGCTATACCAAGTCCAGGAAGGAGCCTGATGCTGTCGAGAAACGAGGAGGAAAAAGTGACAAACAGGAAGAGTCAAGCAGAGATGCGAGTTCTCCGTACCCCAGGACCGAGACAATGGGGCTCAGGACCTGTGCAGGTGAATCCAAGGACTATGCCCTCCGTGGGGGTGATGGTGCTTCCGACCCGGAGGTGCTGCTGAACGTAGAAAACCAAAGACGAGGTCAAGAGCTGAGTGCCACCCGGCAGGCCCATGACCTGTCCCCAGCAGCAGAGAGTTCCTCAACCTTCTCTTTGTCTGGGCGAGACTCCTCCTTCACCGAAGTGCCACGGTCCCCAAAGCACGTGCACAGCTCCTCCCTGCAGCAGGCGGCCCCCCGGAACCCCTCCTTCGGTGACCCACAGCTATCCCCTGAGGCCCGACCCAGGTAAGCATCCAGCCCACGCTAACCACCCTGAAGGCAGGAGAATACCTTCTTTTTGCCTCTCTGTGTGATAGGGTTTGGGTATTCTTAGCATCTTGTGGAGGTTGAGGCTCATTGGAGAAATACCATGGTATATGATTCTTTTGTTGTTGTTGTTGGAGACAGGATCCCACTGTGTTGCCCAGGCTGGAATACAGTGGTGCCATCACAGCTCACTGCAGCCTCTGACTCCTAGGCTCAAGCAATTCTCCTGCCTCAGCCTACCAAGTAGCTGGGGCCACAGGCATGTGCCACCCCCAGCTAATTTTTATATTTTTTGTAGAGATAGGATTTTGCTATGTTGCCCAGGCTGATCTCGAATTCCTGGCCACAAGAGATTCTCCTGTTTGACCTCCCAACACACTGGGGTTACAGGCATGAGGCCACACCTGACCTAAGATCCTTAAATTTCCACAATATCAAAACAGGTTCTGCCAAAGCAGGAAGCCTCATGTTATTTTTGTTTGTGTGTTTCTTATGTTCTTTTTAAAAGCAAATTGAACAAGTATCATGGGGACACTTTCATGGACTCCTCACTTCAGGACCCTCTTGCTGGATGTCTCACCCCCATTTCATAGTTTGTCTTTTCACGGCTTTTCTGTAATCATATCAGAGACTGATGATTGTTGGTGATGGCTTCTGTTGCTGTGGTTAGAATCACAGAGCAAAAGAAGCACCACTAACCAGTGGAAGCATCTCAGCGCAGGGCACAGAAGTATCACTGCAATATACACGGAACAGAGCTAGACTGCCTCGTTCTGTAAATATATCACATACTAGGACACAGATATGTGTGAGAACCCTGCATTATAAAGATCAGCCATTAGAAAAACCACTGTGTAAAAGGATCCACTCAAGATAAGAGCAGCTCCCATTTGGAGAAATTGAAAAAGGTATGAAATCAGAAAGTCAGATGCCAGAAGAGACAGTATGTTTATTTCCAAATTTTAATTTTAAAAGTGTGATGACCATATTAAAAGTGCAATTTACTTAACTGTCCTGCTTAAAGGTTTGGGGTAATTGTCTAGATGGACTCAAGTTCAGACAGCAATAACTTCCCAAGTGAATTGAAAAGGGATGAGAACCTAAGCTCAGGCAGAATCATTCTGAAAGAAAAAGACTCATATGTGGGCAACACCCCTATTTCTTTCCCACTGGGACAGAGGGGTGCACACCTGGTCATCTCTAAGTGGCAGTAACACATGTGAAGCAGACCCTTGTGGTATTGAAAAGTTTTAACCCAAAGACCTGTCACCGCATACTCAATCATCCATACTAAAATATTTGGAGAGATCAGCTTCCAACAGAATTAAATACCATAGATCCCAAGGATGCACTTTGAGGACCTTTATTCAGCCTTTTGCTTTAATTACTGGAAATGTAGGGACTGTGAGTTACTGTCTAATATTTTGAAATGAAGGTCTTTTGTTTGGGGAATTTGCATTTCATTGTAGAAACCATGTTCTTTGTTTAGTTATTCTCTACCAAAGGAAGTCCTTCATATGTTTTGTGAGGAGGACAAAGAACCCAACAGACTCCAATTTAGAAAGATTATTGGAGATATTGGCCGGACGTGAGGGCTCACACCTGTAATCCCAACACTTTGGGAGGCCAAGGTGGATGGATCACCTGAGGTCAGGTGTTCGAGACGAGCCTGACCAACATTATTAAACCCTGTCTCTACTAAAAATACAAAAATCAGCTGGGCATGGTGGCATGCACATATAATTCTAGCTACTCAGGAGGCTGAGGCAGGCAAATCGCTTGAACGAAGGTTGCAGTAAGCCGAGATCACACCATTACACTCCAGCCTGGGTGACAGAGCAAGACTTCATCTCCAAAAAAAAAAAAAAAAAAAAAAAAAAAAAAAAATAATAATAATTAGCTGAGCATGGTGGCAGGTGCCTGTAATCCCAGCTACTTGGAATGAACCCGGGAGGCACCAGACTCCATCTCAAAAAAAAAGATTAAAATAAGATTATTAGAGATATATTATTACACTGGTTTAAAAGAAATATGGAATCTAATTTCAGATTACCATATGATAACTGTTGAAGTCGTTATCATGGTATCTGAGTTAGTCACCTAGATCACATATAATAGATTCTCAATAAGTTTTTTTTTTTTTTTTTTTTTTTGAGACAGAGTCTCGCTCTGTTGCCCAGGCTGGAGTGCAGTGGCCGGATCTCCGTTCACTGCAAGCTCCGCCTCCTGGGTTCACGCCATTCTCCTGCCTCAGCCTCCCGAGTAACTGGGACTACAGGTGCCCGCCACCACGCCCGGCTAATTTTTTGTATTTTTACTAGAGACGGGGTTTCACCATGTTAACCAGAATGGTCTCGATCTCCTGACCTCATGATCCTCCTGCCTCTGCCTCCCAAAGTGCTGGGATTACAGGCGTGAGCCACCGCGCCTGGCTTCAATAAGATTTTTAATCAGTTGTGACAGTAATTAAGACTTTATTGACCAGTCCTCATAAAAGGACAGGATACTTCATATTTTGTGTGAGTTAAAATCTTAATATTCTAAAATGTATATAACTTGTCTTAAGACCTAGCAAAAAGCATTGTTGATATATATAGGCCTGTAACAAAATAAAACCACTTCTTTACAGTTATTTGGATGATACATATTACCTAGAAGTTGCCATAAGCCAAGGCTTAGCCTCACAGTACTTTACTTCCATGAAAAAGATTTAAAAGAATTAAGAGATTGTAAAGGACTTCTGGAAGAGGCACAGCCTTTATTTTCTAAGTTATTTAAGGTGTACAGTTCTATGACTGATAGGCAAAGACACACAAATTAGTTTCTATATATTAGGAAAATACCTGAAATACATTTACATAAAGAGGGATGGAAAATATGTGACAAATTTGACATTTTTAAAAAATTAAGATTTGGCTGGGCGCAGTGGCTCACACCGGTAATCCCAGCACTTTGGGAGGCCGAGGCAGGCGGATCACCTGAGGTCGGGAGTTCGAGACCAGCCTGACCAACATGGAGAAACCCCCATCTCTACTAAAGATACAAAATTAGCTGGGCTAATTTCTATATGGTGCATGCCTGTAATCCCAGCTACTTGGGAGGCTGAGGCAGGAGAATCGCTTGAACCCGGGAGGCAGAAGTTGCGGTGAGCCAAGATCGCGCCATTGCACTCCAGCCTGGGTAACAACAGCAAAAGTCTGTCTCAAAATAAATAAATAAATAAATAAAAATAAGATTTACATTGTAATGACGGCAGTTATTCAGCTTTTAAAAATGGATTTAAAATGTATTAAAATTCTGCTTATTCTTTATCTGGAGCCAGGAAATCCAAGTTTCAGAAAGTCATTGTCTGATTTCCATTTGGGGGAAGTAAGGTAAACTGAAACATACTTTGTAACCTAAAACAATAACAAAAGAAACCTCTTTGGTGACCTAAATAACCATAAGTGAAAATAATAATGTCATCTGATATGGAAAAATGTAGCAGAAAAATTTAAGAAGATAACAAGCGAAGAAACAAACTATCCTTAAATAACAATTTTAATGCTGTGGGGTTTTTCTTTGTGGATTTGCTCTGTCACTAAAATGGAATACTTTTCTCACTGCTACACTCACTTATCAGCTTGCTCTGCCAAACATTTTGGCTGTTAAATCTCTGAAGCAACTCATTCCCATTTAATCATTTTATTCTGTGCTAACTAGCAAGAGGCTGTTTTCTTTTATTATTTAAATATGAATACAACACTCATGAATATACCTTCAAAAGACCACCTATAATGTCCTAAACATTCAAATGTGAGTCCCATCTCCAATGCTGTTTTTGAATGTGCTCATGTACACTAACACCTGTACACACCTGTGCATATATACGGAATAGTCATTAATTCTCATACTTCACTGTACTATACTCCTTTTAAACATTACAGGCTAAATGACAGTCTTTAGGACAATATTTACCTAAGTAATAAATTTATTTTACAATTCTTTAGTATTCAGTGTATATGATAAAGAAGATTTTTTTTTAATTAGTTAATTGATTAGTTGATATTACAGGGTCTTTAGCTCAGAAATCCTGTTAGATGCCCAGGAATTCAGATGAATACATTGTTCTGAAGAAAACTAAGAATACACATAGTAACGAAATAGGTGAAGTAGAGAATAATAAGATACTTCCAGCCCCACCTCTCTAACCCTTCCAAACCTGTAAACTTGGAATTTTGTAATATTTGCAGGAGAGGTAGTGTTACTGATAGGAACCATTCTTTGCTAATTCCACCACTGTGAATTTTAGAATAAAATTCAAAAGGATTTGAGTCCTACAGATTATTTAAATTTTTAAACATCTGAGCTTCTGCTACTACTGGAAATTCCGAATCCAAAGCTCTTGTTGAATTTGTTACTTTATGCATCTCATGTATAAAGGAAATGCGCTGTCTTTGTTACTTTTATGAATGGAGAAATTCACTATCTCCAGTCCTGCTGCTGTGTTTGCTGAGCATCCAGCTGTCACGCTGTATTCTCTGGGAACTATGTGACTGGCAAAGAGAGTGAAATGGAAGGCAGACCTCATTTTCTAGTGGTGATCCACTCTAGAAAACCCTCGTTTGTTAGTTTTGTTTGTCATTACTGTACTGCAGCCCCTCACCACTCCTTTCTCCTTAGCAAATTTTATCCTTAGTGGTCAGAACACGACATGGAGGTTTCATGCAGAGCTGAGGCTGACACTGGACCCCTGGGAGAGTTGCCATTGGTGGATGATGGTCTGGGCAGGGCTGCCATGGATGCCAGACAGCTGCGGATCCACTCAGGAAATAGATCAGGGCACCCTCTGGAATGCAGCTTCTGCAACACCTTGACACGGTGCAGCCTGAGTCACTAAGAAAGGAAGGGGCTTGTGCTAGGCACTTGGAGTTTATTTCTGGTTGCATTTGCTCATCTCCCGATGAGAGGTTTTAGTCTAAAAACTGACTCCAGAGCCTCAAGCTCTCTTGGCTCAGTGTTCTGTTTCCATGCACTGAGAGAGGTGTCTGCAGGAAAGCATCGTGCTTGACCTTCCAGGCTCCCGTGTCCACTAGCAGGCAGGTTTTCTGACACGGGCTGCGGGATTCAGGACAGCGCATCATGGAGAAACACACATCTCGGGAGCCACTCTGTAAAGAACAGACCTCTAGGTCCTCCTAACAGCTTGTTCTATTACTGGAATGGAATTGGCTTCACCTTTCAGTCCCTGTACCCCCAAACACCTGTTGCTCCCTGCCATACTCTAGAATCCCAGCTGTCAAAATAGATGGGTAAGTCATTTCCATTTTTTTTTTCATTTTATTCTGTTCTTGTTGGCAAGTGACAATTTTCTTTTACTTTCTTTCTTTCTTTTTTTATTTTTTTGTAAGAGAAAGTCTCACTCTGTTGTCCAGGCTGGAGTGCAGTGGCACAATCTCACTGCAGCCTTGATTTCCTGGGTCCAAGCGTTCCTCCTGCCTCAGCCTCCTGAGTAGTTGGGACTACAGGAACATGCCACCATGCCTGGCTAATTTTTGTACTTCTTGGTAGAGACGGGGTTTAGCCATGTTGCCCAGGCTGGTCTCGAACTCTTGGGTTCAAGTGATTCACCTGCCTCGGCCTCCCAAAGGGTTGGGACTACAAGCATGAGCTACTGCACCTGGCAGACAATTCCTATTCATTGGATTAAATATAAATATATCTCCTCAAACCCTAGCTACTATGTACACTAGCTAAAAACTCAAAGGTGTGTGAGATTTTAAATGCAAAATTTTGTCCTTGAGCCTGTGTCCTTGCAGATTTTGTACCTGTGCGTATCTGCAGAACAGTCATTAGCAGTTTTTCCAAACAAGCAACTTTTAGCAAATTAACTGTTAATTTTAATGAGACTCAGAAGTTAATAGCCATTCTTAACATTTTCTAATTAGAAGCTGTTATATAATTAGAGCTGGACACCAACATGGTGAAACTAATTTGACTGTGCTGGATTTGACTTCACTTTGGTAATAGGAAGCACTTTTTAGTCTATAGACCCTTGGGAGTTGTAGGGAATTAAAGTGTATCATTATATACTATTATATACTTGGGGATACAACGCAAGGGCAACCCCTGGCCTTTATGAAAACTTGGAGTGAGTTACTATTTCCTGGTAATATAATTCCCTGCCAGCCAGTTGCTGCATCAAAACAGTTCTGATACACCTGAAGTCACCACTTCCTTGTTCTGGTCCCCCGTAACCCTGTAAGCCCCTCCCCTTGTAGGTGACCTCTGCCCTGTGAAGGGTTGGCTCACCCCAAGATTCCACAAAACAAATTATCTGTTTGTTTATGTGTACATAAAGGCTTTTTAAGTACCTTCAAGTAAATCCAGATAAACTGTTTCTACAGGGCCCCTGCTCTTTTTTCCTAAACTCTCTAACTTTTGTTTGTTTGTTTGTTTGTTTGTTTGTTCGAGATGGAGTCTCACTCTGTCGCCCAGGCTAGAGTGCAATGGCGTGATCTCGGCTCATTACATCCTCCACCTCCTAGGTTCAAGTGATTCTCCTGCCTCAGCCTCCCCGAGTAGCTGGAATTACAGACACCCACCACCACGCCAGGCTAATGTTCTTATTTTTTGTAGAGGCGGAGTTTGGCCATGTTGGCCAGGGTAGTCTCAAACTCCTGACCTCAAATGATCTGCCCACCTGGACCTCTCAAAGTGCTGGGATTACAGGCGTGAGCCACCACGCCTGACCTGAAACTAACGTTCAAAGGACAAAACCAACAAACTCCCTGTTCGACAATGATGAAAAATAGCACTGACATAAAGAATCTTAGACTCTCAGAAACAGCAGTAACCCTGGAGATTGTTTAGTTAAAAAACCCATTTATACATGGGAAAAACTAAAGATTTAAAAAGTAACTTGATCGAGACCATAGAGCTTCTTTGACAAAACTGAGACCATCATTCGTCCATTCATTCAAGTTCTCTGCACCTCTCAGAGCTCTTTCCACTGCACACCACTCTCCATTTATGTCAATGCTATTTTTCATCATTGTGGAAGAAGAGTTTGCTGGTTTTTTCCCTTTGAGGTTAGATATTTTAGGAAAGAAGATGAGGGCATTATAGAAACATATGTATAGAGACATCCATACTTATGGATTTGCATAAGCCACTTAAAGCCTTCTCAAAAAGAAAATGAAAACTTGTAGTCTAGGACGATTCGAACTCATTGGGCATCCTTCCACGTATCCATATCTCATCGCTGTTGATTTGTGGGTTAACTTCAACTCCAAGGTAGTTTAGCTAATCACTCGAGAAAATTATGTTGAGCCTCCTGTGTACCAGGCACTCTGCTCCTAGCTGGGCATATCCATTTGGTTTTGAGTATGAGAAATAACTACCACACAGTGGGGCAAACATGATTCTCCAGGTCAAGTTTGAGTGACATGGGAGTACCGAGGATGGGGTATTAATTATTCCCCCTTGGGGAAGTGGTCTTAATTGAACCAAGTCCTTAAAGATACGGTGTGTTTGCTAGATGTGGAAGGGAGGCTGCCCTAAGCAGGAAGGCACAGATGTCCAACACAGACCTGGAAGGAGGAATATAGGAGGAAGTGGAGAGCCAGGTGGGGACAATCATGGAGCACCTCAGATGACATGACCAGGCATTTGCCCTTTTCTGTGTGGACAGTGGGAAGTGCCTAAAGGATTTTAAAGCAAGCACGATTGATCATGAATTTGGAAATATTGCTCCAAAGGAGTGTGGAGGATTGCTCTGAAGGATAATTGATTCCCATCAGGGAGGTCCATTATAGTGGTTGCAGTTGCCCAGGCCTGAGATAATGAGGTCTCTGGTTCCAGTTGGGGCTTTGTCATTAACATGGCCCTATTTGGCATTTTTTTAGATAGTCTGGGAGATATTGATGGTAGGGGTGATCAGATTTCTGGAGGAGGAATTGTAAATAAGTTTGATGACTAAAAGAGAGAGGGGAGAGGAGAGAGATGGAGGGCAAAGAGAGGTAAGAAGGAGAGGAAGAAAGAGATAGAGAACAGGAGCATGTAGGCAGGAGAGCACATGTACCTGGAATGATGGTTAGAAACTATCAAGGTGAAATTTAATAAAGTCCTGTATTTAGAGGGGAAAAAAATCAGTGCACAAGTTCAAGACTGGGGAAACTTGATTAACAGCAGTTCATGGGAAACAGACCTAGGGGTTTTAGTTGATAGCAAGTTCTTTATATGACTGCCAAAGTGATTACTCCAATCTTGGGGGACATTAATGAAAGTGAGTTGCCAATAACACAGGTAGGCAATGGTCTCCCTGCATCCTGCAGTGGCCAGATTACATCTAGGTATCTCTTTCTAATAGAGGCCCTGACAAATGTGTCCAGAGAAGAGTCCACCTTCCCATCTGCCCTGCTTTCCTGACCTTTCCAGGTTGTTTTTTTGTTTGTTTTTGTTTTGTTTGTTTTGTAACTTCTCTCTGTCTTAATAGAAACTGGAATCATTTGTGGAGTCACTTCCACTTTCTGTGGTGTTTGGACTCTACACCAGTCTGCTGCCATCATCAGACTATGAGTTTCCCAGAGACATCAGAGCTGGAGCTTGGCTCAGCTTGGCATAGGGAGCCCTGATCTTATCAGTTTGGCTTCCGGGTTGCTGATGATTGTACTGGAAGGGAAAAGAGGAGAAAGAGGTCGTGAGCCAAATGAGGAGTCCCACAGATGCCACTTCACGGGCACCCTATGTCATAGGAAGGATATTCAAATGCCCAGCACCTAACGGGTACAAAATAGAAGACTGAATAAGACCTGCTTGGTGATAACACAACAGGGCGACAATAGTGTAATAATTGTGTATTTTAAAATAACTAAAAGTAGAATTCAATTGTTTGTGACACAAAGAATAGGGGATGGATACCCCATTCTCCATGATGTGATTATTACGCATTGCACGCCCGTACCAAAACATCTCAGGTACCGGCCAGGCATGGTAATCCCAGCACTTTGGGAGGCCAAGGCGGGTGGATCACAAGGTCAGGAGATCAAGACCATCCTGGCTAACATGGTGAAACTCCGTCTCCACTAAAAATAGAAAAATTAGCCAGGTGTGGTGGTGGGTGCCTGTAGTCCCAGCTGCTCGGGAGGCTGAGGCAGGAGAATGGCATGAACCCAGGAGGCGGAGCTTGCAGTGAGCCGAGATGGCGCCACTGCACTCCAGCGTGGGTAACAGAGCCAGATTCCGTCTCAAAAAAACAAAAAACAAAAAAACTCGGGTATCCCATAAATACATACACTTACTATGTACCCACAGAAATTAAAAATTAAAACAAAAAACAAATGCCAAGCACCCTGGATCATGGCTGTCAAACCCAGAAGAGGATTTTAGCAATTTTATCAGGATTCCTCCAGACATGGCACTGTGAATTTGCTATTAAGCCCATCTATAAGTCTGGTAAGGATGATTGCAGTGATAGCATTACTTGAATAAAAGCCTTAAGAGAAGGTTAGATACCTTGCCTTAGTCATTTTCATATCTCCTTCACTGCAACTGGCCATATCCAATAATACCGAGAGACCTAGTGAATAATTTTTGAATGAATGTTCTGCTGTTTTCTGTTTGCTTAAAGTGTCACCAAACTATTGCAGTGCTGTTTGAAATAGCCAATCTGCAAACAATCTGCAAAAAACCTATGAGACACTTGCACCTGAATGTAAATTATGTACAGTTTCCTTCACTGAGAAAATCATACTGTGAAGAAAATGTCAGCTGAACTAAACAGCAGGCTTAGTGATGTTGTTAATTTCCCTTCCGGTGCGAGCCTTTTATCTAATCATGGAGCAGGGACACCGATCGGCGGAACACACTGTGAGCAGCACTTGTTTATCTGACAAGGCTCTTTCTACTTTGTCTGGGATTGGGGTTCTTGTATGTGGTCTGAGTCAGGCTGCTCATAAATATTATTAAACAGTAAATGCAAATCGTGATAAGTGAGCAGAAAATCATCGGCCACTTGTGGAACATTGTGAACTGAGTCCACAGCCCTGAAAGGCTGATTTCATCTCATGATGAAAGCTGTCAAGTCCCCGATTACGTTGTTCTAGGAGTGGTGGCTCAAATCAGGAGATGAGGGGATGCCAATCCAGCCTCGCATCTTCCTCAGATTCCAGAATTTTCTGACAGTTGTGCTGTCTGCATATACCTCCTCTCTCCCTCCTTTCTGGGCTGCGGTTACAGATTTCGGGCCTTCAGCACTGAGATGAGCTCAAAGGGAGACTGGAAGAAATTGGTTATCTCATATGTTTATCCTGCTTCTGCCCCCGGAAAATGCTACATTTTCATTGCTAAAGAAGTCCTTACTCTGTAACCCAATGATGACATATTTTGATTATTTATTTATTTATTTTGTAACAGGGTCTAACTCTGTTGCCCAGGCCAGAGTGCAGTGGTGTGATCTCAGCTCATTGCCACCTCTACCTCCCAGGATCAATCGATTCTCCTGCCTCAGCCTCCCAAGTAGGGGGGACTACTGGCCAACGCTACCACGCCCAGCTAATTTTTGTATTTGTTGGTAGAGATGGAGTTTCACCATGTTGGCCAGTCTGGTCTCAAACTCCTGACCTCAAGTGATCCGCCCACCTTGGCCTCCCAAAGTGCCAGGATTACAGGCATGAGCCACCATGCCTGGCTGACATATTTTTAAGATGAGATACAATTTACATCAAATGCACAGATTTTAAAGATGCAGGTTGGTGAGTTTGGGTAAATGTATAACCATTATCCCAGTCAGGACAGGACAGGACAGTGTGCCTCTGTCCACCAGAATTGATTCTTGACTCTATGGGCAAAGACTGCTGTAGCCTCATAGTATCCTGTGTGCTACTCATTATGTTGTATAAAGCAAATCACCCACTGTTAATTTCTTAACCAGACCTTAATTATTTATCAAAAATAAGCATAATATTAAGGAATACTTCATAAAATAACAGCACACAAGATGAAAATAAATGAAAAAGAAGAATAAAAAGAAAAATACCACTCTTCAGATGTGATCTCTTTTTTTATTCATGTTTTTAAAAACTCACCTACTATTTTACTATCTCTGTAAAACAATGTCCTCTGGGCCCCAGAAGTAAGTTTTGTACTTTGATGGATGATATATTTTAAAATCTGAGTTGAGCATCGCTTTGCCAACCCCTCAGTATTATGATCAGGCTGTGCTGCTCCGAGGTGGAAAGCTCAGTCCACAACCTTCCACTGCCTGTCTCCATTGATTTTTATGCTGTTCATTGGAGAAACAAAGGAACAAGGTAATTGGGTTCTGCAGAATTCATAGGTAATCGCGTAATTCTGCTGACGGTGGAACCGGCACTAGAGAGAGATCCACATCCGGTCAGGGTTGTGGCTGTGATCGGGAAGTTCTTGGTGTCTTCCTTGCTTAATCTTGGAGTCCATGAACACTGGCATCCCAACCTCATTCTTACCCATTCAAGCCAAGGGAGCAGCCATTTTCCAGAATGTGGAAGCTTGTTGCTCTGGAAGGCTGGAAGGTGCAGGCTGGGGGTTCCTGCTGCACTGGGTCCGAGCCCCATCCTTTTGTTACCAGCTGTGTGATTGTGGGCAGTTAATGTCCTTTTCCCTTGCACCTCACCGTCTGCATCTATGAAGTGGGGATGAGAAGACCTCATAGAGTTGCTGTGGAGATTGTCATTCACCAGTTCGTCCATTCCATGAGCATCTGAGACCTGCTGTTCGCCACACATAGCTTTGAGTGCCGAGGAGATGAACATGAACGAAGTTTCTCTCTCCAGAGGCTGTCACATCCTAGTGAGGAAAGAGGGCTGTAACGGAGCGGGCGGTAGGGATGATGTTAGTGAGACCACAGATCGGGGAGGGCCTCAGAGCCACCGCAAGGGCTTTGGGTTTGGCGCTACTTGATATGTGGAGCCAAAGGAGGGTTTCAACAAGAGGAATGATCCATCTGCCTTACAGTTCAAAGTATTACGCTGGCTGCTAAGCGGAAGATAGACTTTAGGGGGCCAGGATGAAACCAGGTAGAATAATGAGGGGGTCATCCTGGTGACATAGGTGAGAGACGGTGGTGGCTTGAACTAGAATGATGGCAGCACAGGTGGTGGAAAGAGGTTATATTTTGAAGGTAACCAGGAGAACTTGCTGATGAGGTAGGGGTGGGGTTTGAAAGAAACAGAGGGATCAAAGGTGAGTCTCAATTTTTTGGCCAAGGCAACTCACAGCAGAGATTTGCCATAGGGAAGACTCCAGTACAAGTTGGAACAGAGGGAAGTTGAAAGTTCATTTTCTGGATGTGTAAATTTAAGATGTCTATTAGACATCCAAGTTGAAATGTCAAGAGCACCTGGGGCTCTGTATAGTGGGGGTGGGGAGGAGAACTCAGCTAAGAAGGCTGATGAGGGAGGTAAGAGACAGAAGAGGGGGGTGACGAAGTATCGACACTGCTGCACGACTCAGAAGTGGCTGCATTCTGCAAGATCATGGCTCGCAGCACCCAGGAGAGCCTGTGCACCATCAGTATCTGCTTTAGGCCTCTCCTCATCCCTCTCTCTTTTCCGTTTTGGATGGCAGATAACCTCACCCAAATATATGCAGGAGCCAACCTCAAGGATCCTGAAAGCCTTACTTGGAGAAATCCTTTCCTAGACCACTCCGCTTTACATGTACTAAAGACAAACTCAGGCCCTCCTGGTGAGGCTGGACTCACCCTGCTTAAAATCGCATGACTTCTGAATTGGGTGTCCATAAGTATTATGTCTTCAAAACACAAAAAGAGAAATTTGTAAACTTTCTGTGCTGTGTTGACTATGAAGAAGGAAGAAGATAAGAAGCAAGCATTTTAAAAGGCTTATTATGTTCTAGGAATGATACCTTCACATACATTTGTTTATTTCTTATTTATTTATTATGTTTTAGATACAGAGTCTCACTCTATCACACAGGCTGGAGTGTGGTGATGCAATCCTAGCTCACAGCAACCTCAAACTCCTGGGCTCAAGCAATATTCCTACCTCAGCCCCCTGAGTAGCTAGTTCTACAGACACGTGCCACCACGCTTGACAAATTTTTAAATTTTTTATAGAGATGGGGTCTCGCTATGTTGCCCAGTCTGGCTCAAACTCCTGGCTTCAAGAGATCCTCCTGCCTCAGCCTCCAAAAGGGTTGGGATTACAGGAGGCATGAGCTACCACACCTGGCCTGTTTGTTTCTTACTACATACAGTTGTATTTATTTTACAGATGTTCCTCATCTTATGACAGAGTTGCATCCCAATAAATACATCATAACTTGAAAATATTGCAAGTGAGAAAAATAAAGGAAACATTAAGTCAAAAATGCGCTTAATACACCCAACCTACCTCAGACATGCTCAGAACACTCACGTTAGCTTGGATTTGGACAGAGCCATCTGGCCATGCAGCACACTGTGGGGACGGGTCGTTCCCCCCACGGTTGTGTGGCTGGTGGCAATCTGGGAGCGGCGGCTCACTGCCTCTGCCCAGCATCGCAGGGGAGCGTCACACCACATACCACCAGCCCAGGAAAAGAACAGAATTCACAATTCTAAGCACAAGTGCTCCTGAATCCCTATCGCTTCCACAACATCTTAAAGTCAATAAATCTTACATTGTAAGTCTGAGACTGTCTATATACTCAGACTTTGAGTATTCTCCACCCTGGCAGTAGTCCTTTGGTTTTTGGCTGGTTCCATATCTCAGGTGTAACAAGCAAATGGAGTCCAGTAAGTCCCCAGTGTCTGTGTGGGATTTCCATTTTATAAATACTGACCCAACATGCTTCCACAAGCCCCTGATGGAGTTTGATGGTGATGCTGACCAAGTTTTATTCTTGCCAGTGAAGGTTATATTCAAAAAGTTGTACTGCACTTCGTTTACAAAGCCCTCTATTATACGGAAAGCGTTCAGCCTAAACATAACCCTGTGAAGGCGGCAGATTCGTTATGGGAACTTGATGTCATTTCTAACAGCAGGCGTCTGCTGGCCCCTCTTCCCTCTGCACGCTGGACTGAGTTGCGCTGCCTTCGTTCCTGGCTGCGGGTGATGTGCCAAACTCTTCCCATCAAATAAAAGTTGAGAAATTGGACCCTTTGTAGTTGGAAATGAAATGGCTCTAGATACAGCTTCACTTTTTATTTGCTGTGGGCAAAATTGATGTGATGCAGAGGATTGGGAGGTGGGGTGATAGTTTTAGGAGTAGCAAGGCCGGAGGATCTTACTGGAGAAACAGATCAGTCCAAGCCCAGACTGAGACAGAGGTCAGTACAATAGCGGTTCCTGATACCTGCCTGTCTCCTCCAACCAAAACTCAAACCAAAATGATTTTAGAAAATTAATTGATTATAACTCTTATTTTCTTTTAGAAATTGCTTTGAGCTGGAATGTGTTTCCAGCCTGGTATTTAAAAACTCTTGCCGATAGGATCATAAGATTTTGAGTTGGTAAAACATTGTAACTAGCCTGTAGAATTTACTTTTTTTTTTCTTTCTAAATTTTAAGAAGAGACAGGGCAGTAATCTGAGTGTTCCTCCTGTGACTTGTTCCACGTTGTTAAAACAACGTTGTCCTTACCCATGATGTTTCGCTAAAATACCTTCAGTCTGGCATAATTACTCGGTCACATTCCGCATGGCGTCATTACTCAATTGTGTGTCAAGAAATGAATGTGTGGATTGTATATTACCTTGACTACCTGTGGTATAAGGTTTTTAATGGCTGGGTTGATTTCTGATTCATCTTTGTCCTTCCTTAGCTTATTACTTGCACGAAGTAGGCGCTCAATAAACATCAGTAGAACGAACCCGAGTTAGTACTTGTAACTCTTGCGTTGGTTGCATTACTCAGTGATAACTATAAAAGGCAAGTGTATAATAGCAACTAAAATATAATCTCATTGAATTTTTTAGAATTTACTTTTATTATTCTCTTTATTTGAAATGTGTTGTTTTACATGGATGCTATTTTTATATTAGGTTATTTACCCATCTGCCTCAACAAAACTTAGGGAAATTAAGTTTCCTTTTATTTTTAGTCAGCTACTTACAAGAGAATATCCTGGTATTTTTGGGCAGAGTGTGATTATAACAGACTCCTTTATAATAATTTAAAATTACTTGGGAAAACACATGATTTACTGGCCTTAGATACATTTATTTCCACCTCTTGCTTTTAGTAGTGAGTCGAGTCACATGTCCTGGATATTCCATGAAGCGAATATAAACTCTATGGTAAAATGTGCTTATACATTTTCAAAAACCAGGGTTATTCTTTTATTTAATAGCATAATTTTTTTTTTAAGTTTTGCTTTAGGTTCAGGGGTACATGTGCAGGTTTGATATATAGGTAAAGTGCATGTCACCAGGGTTGAGGGTATGAAATATTTCGTCACCCAGGTATTAAGCACAGCACCCAGCAGGTAGTGTTTTGATCTTCGCCCTCCTTCCTCTCTCTTCCGTCAGGTGGGCCTTCTTGTCTGTTGTTCCCTCTTTGTGGCCATATGTAATCCACGTTTAACTCCCACTTATGAGTGGGGATTATTCTTTTTTTTTTTTTTTTTTGAGATGGAGTCTCACTCTGTCACCAGGCTGGAGTGCAGTGGCTCGATCTCACTGTAACCTCTGCCTCCTGGGTTGAAGCGATTCCCCTGCCTCAGCCTCCTGAGTAGCTGGGACTACAGGTGGCCCCCCACCACGCCTGGCTAATTTTTGTATTTTTAGTAGAGATGGGTTCTCACTGTGTTAACCAGGATGGTCTTGATCTCCTGACCTTGTGATCTACCCGCCTTGGCCTCTTTTTTTTTTTTTTTTTTGAGACGGAGTCTCGCTCTGTTACCCAGGCTGGAGTGCAGTGGCGTGATCTCGGCTCACTGCAAGCTCCGCCTCCCGGGTTCATGCCATTCTCCTGCCTCAGCCTCCGGAGTAGCTGGGACTACAGGTGCCCACCACTGCGCCCGGCTAGTTTTTTGTATTTTTAGTAGAGACGGGGTTTCACCGTGTTAACCAGGATGGTCTCGATCTTCTGACCTCGTGATCCGCCCGCCTCTGCCTCCCAAAGTGTTGGAATTACAGGCGTGAGCCACCGCTCCCGGCTGAGGATTATTTTTAATAAAATTCAGCCTTTAGATTTTAAGTTATAGTAAAATCTATGTGTATGTTGACATTTTAATAGAGATTATCTGTTTTTTGTTGTTGTTGTTGTTTTCTATTTTGTACACAATAGTACAGGGAAACCCAAACATGACTGGTTTCTCCAGAAAGATTCCGAAGGGGACACACCTTCACTTATCACCTGGCCGTCCAGGTACCCGCACGCTGGCCTCTGGGGTGTGCGTGCATGAGTGTTGCTTCTTCCCGCCTGACCTGCGGTTCCACACATCAGCTGACATCTGCTCTCCTCTTGCCCTTTTTAATACTGGTGCACTTGAAAATCATGTGGAAGTTACTTTCAAATCATTTGCTTTTCTCCTCCACATGCCCTAATCCATGCTGATAGTATCTCTCCTTCCTCCTCTTTTTCCCGCTTTCTTGATTGACAAACCTTTTATTTCACCTCTTACTTTTCCCTTCTCACCAACTCACATAGGACTGGCCAGTGAGGGGCAGTAGTGAGCGCCCAGCCAGGCCCTGGGCTGCTTTCCTGAGCTGACTCACACTCTCCAGCCGGCGTCCCCTCTGCTCAACTCCCCACTGCTCCCAGCCCTTCCAACCTCCTTGCTTTCATATCTCCTCATCTCTAAACCAGAAGTTAATTTTCAACAGTTAAATTTAGGGCATGTGGTTTTAAAAGCAAACAAAACCCCCTATCATTTCATTTTTAAGACTGAGGGCAGGGAGAGGCGGAAGGAGTCAGAATGAATAAGTCATGGAAGGACAAAGCTCCCCACACAGAGTTTCTGACAGTTATTTTGTTCTCAGCTGAGGACAACATGCAGATTGTCTCTGATCAGAAGTGCGCATTCCACAGGAGAACTGGAGCCGCGCTTCGGTCTCCTTTTGATTTTTTTTTTTTTTTTTTTTTTTTTTTTGAGACGGAGTCTCGCTCTGTCGCCCAGGCTGGAGTGCAGTGGCCGGATCTCAGCTCACTGCAAGCTCCGCCTCCCGGGTTCACGCCATTCTCCTGCCTCAGCCTCCCGAGTAGCTGGGACTACAGGCGCCCGCCACCTCGGCCGGCTAGTTTTTTGTATTTTTTTAGTAGAGACGGGGTTTCACCGTGTTAGCCAGGATGGTCTCGATCTCCCGACCTCGTGATCTGCCCGTCTCGGCCTCCCAAAGTGCTGGGATTACAGGCTTGAGCCACAAACGTTTTAAGTATGAAAAACTCCAACACTGGCTCATCTCTGAGAAAAATAACAACTCAGAATGTTTTCTTTTCCTGAGTTGTTCGTAGTCACCACCTATGTGTGTGTCTGTCTGGATTGTCCTTTAATGACGCATATATAGATGCCCTGCCTGTTATGTTAAAAAAAAAAAAAAATAGGAGTTTTTATCAAATTTAGCAGGATTCACTTGTCATTCAATAAACTATTCTTTTCCATACAGTGCACGTCATAAATAATTACTTTTGCCAATTAAGCTTAGGTAAAGTGTCTACATTCCTCTCCCCACAAGAAATCCCTTTTCCCACTCCAAAAGCCCTCTTTACTTTTAAAGCTGAGCCCTAATCAGTTTTCCATTCTCAAGTAGTTGGAATTGTGTCTCCTTTCCCACTATATGGTACTTCAAAAAGCAAAAATAAGAACTAGATAACACTATTAAATGTTTACTCTTTGCTCAGCACTAAGCCATGTGCTTTGCAAATGTCACATTACACTATGTCACTATTATTTCCATTTAAAAGGTGAAGAAACTGAGGCTTACTTAGGGCAAGTGAGTTGCCCAGCACCACCCAGGCCAATCTGACTGAGCCAGGATCTGAGCAGAGAGGTCTGACCCCACCCCACCGTCAGAGCTCTTGCTTTGTTTGTTTTGCAGTAATGGAGAAAGGTCTGTAGCTTTTGAAAAGGTTGCCAGTTTTGCTCTCAGACGTTTGAATAACTCTAGAAACAACAAGAGCAATCTCTCTTTATTTTTTTACTTTATTTTTGTTTATTAGGGACAGAGTCTCTCTCTCTATTGCCCAGGCTGGAGTGCAGTGGTACAATCATAGCTCACTGCAGCCTCAAACTCCTGGATTCCAGTGGGCCTCCTGCCTCAGCCTCCCAAGTAGCTGGGACAACAGGCACACGCCACTGCACATAGCTAATTTTTTGTTTGTTTGTTTTACTTTTGTAGTGACAAGATCTCACTATGCTACCCAAACTGGTCTCAAACGCCTGGGCTCAAGTGATCCTCCTGCCTGGCTGCCCGACCTCCCAAAGGCTGGGATTACATGTGTGAGCCACAGCGCCTGACCTCTCTTTTTGGATTTGTTTTTAACTAAGAATAACAGCAGTCCCTGGGAGTGGGGGGTGGTGGTGGGAAATACTCACTTCATTAATTCTTTCAGCAAATATCTTTTCTCTAACATTCTTTTGGTGCTAGAATTATTCATAATGATGCCCAAACTGGCCACTTGCCTTATGAATGAATGAATATACTCTGCATTGCATCAAAAGACTTGTGAATGTCTAGTTGAGTGCTTTAAAAGAGAGGCGATTATGGCCAGGTGCGGTGGCTCACGCCTGTAATCCGAGCACTTTGGGGGGCCAAGGGGGGGCAAATCACCTGAGGTCGGGAGTTTGAGACCAGGCTGGGCAACATGGAGCAACCCCATCTCTACTAGAGAAGATACAAAATTAGCTGGGCGTGGTGCACATGCCTGTAATCCCAGCTACTTGGGAGGCCGAGGCAGGAGAATCGCTTGAACCTAGGAGGCGGAGGTTGCGGTGAGCCAAGATCACACCATTGCACTCCAGTCTGGGCAACAAGAGCAAAACTCCGTATCAAAAAAAAAAAAAAAAAAATAGAGAGAGAGGCGATTATTGTATCTTGAGCTCAATAAAAAGCATAAATAATCACAAACTCCCTTACATTTTCAGGCAACAATGAAATTACCGCGTTTGGTCATTAGGTGTCTGTATGCCAGGAACCTGAACCACAGTCGGTGTTCCAGGCCTGTGCATGAGGAAAGCTTCCTGATTCAAGGGACCAGCCTCATTGTGCCCTAATGCATACTGGTGTTGTATATTAATGCATTTTTATGTGGCTTCTGGGTATTTATTTAGTCAGAAGGGACCCGTTCTCCCCCAGGATAGCACCTGACCTCTGCCAGCTTTTACAGGGGTTACAGTTAGTTTTGCACCTCCCAGGCATACATATGCAAATTGGAAAGTCAACTCAGAAGCATCTGACAAGTAGTTGGTTTCTAACATTAGACACCAAAATGCTTTTTCACAAGTTATTCTCTCTTGAGGTCGGTTTCCATTCACTGGTAATCTGTGATCACGCATGCTTTCCTCCTGTGAGGCTGTTACCGCACTTTGCAACTTAAATCCTTTTTCTTTCTTAAAGACTTAGAGAAAAATTGATGAGAGGAAAGTGCTCGAAACAGCCCTGAACTCGCCTCAGAGTCGGTAACTCAGAAGAGACACCAGCCAGCACCAGTCCCTTACCTGTCATTTCAGTCTGAGCACTCAGGCTTTGATAGGGTCCCCAGCAAGGCAGCAGGCTCTGCACGACGGCCAATCCGTGGCTATGTCCAACCCGCAGATACCGGTCACACCGCCAAGCTGGTGACGCCAGAAACCCCAGAAAATGTATCTGAGTGTAGCTGGGTAGCATCAGCCACCCAGAATGTCCCCAAACCTCCTACCTTGAAGGTTCTAGAAGATGACAGAAAGGATAGCCCAGTTCTCCATATCTGCAAGTCAAAAGCAGCAGCAGAAGAAGGAGGAGGAGGAAGAAAAGGAGGAAGAGGAGCATCAACTTTAGGTGATGCTTCACACACCCTCCAGCTGTGTCACTTGCACGTCCCGGGCAGAATAATTCACTCCTCGACCTGTGTTGTGTTCTGCATTGAATCATATTAGCTTAGCTCACAAGTGTGTGCAGGGCGACTATGCAGAAAATGGCTCAAAAACCACCACTCTGCTTCTGCCTACTAATGGGGAACTAGCGGATTGGGTCTCTGGAATGTCTCCTTCCTTACCTGCATGGTAGAGGCATGAAGAGGGGTTTGGCGGTGTCTGTGCCTTGACTCACAGAGATGCATAATCCTTTGCTGTCTTCTCTTTCTCTGTCTTCGTTTGCCTTCCTTATACTCTCTGCCCTTTGATTCTAAAAGCAAATCACGGGTGGAGAGGTCGGCCGAAGGACCTGGCTTGCCCACCAGTGTGGAACGGGAGAGAGGGTCCCGGAAACCAAGACGCTATTTTTCTCCTGGTGAAAGTAGAAAAACTTCCGAGAGATTTGCAACCCAACCTGTAACTTCAGAAGAACGAAAGGAATCAGATAGGTAGGCACGCGTATGTGCGGTTTCCTGGTCCAGGAACATGGCAATGACACGGGAGTTTTACCACACTGATGGCCTTGATGCTATTTATATAGGATGTTGGCGATTCCATAATTCTTCCATCTAATCTATAAGCATTATTTATTTGGCTTACTTAAAAGTCTTTTTAAAGAATGTTAGCCTTTACAGTGGTATTATGATACATACACAATTTTACGTTGCATTCAGATAAGAAGTAAGAAACATTATTTTTCTTCATTTAATGGTTTTAATGTTTTTTACCCCCTTGTTCAATTAGATTCCAGATTGCATATTCACCAGATTTTACAGTGAAAATAACTGAGGAATTTTATATTGGTTTTATAAATGTCCATCTACTTGTTGTATTTGAGTTTTATACTAAAGTGTCATATACTATTGCATAGAAATGGTAAGATTTATCTAGAAAATTGTCATCAGTGGTGTTTAATAAGTTGTTCTTGTGCCTGGTCTCTCTCCACAGGGTGTGTACTTAGCTGGGATTGTGTACACACACGCTCCAGTGTCACTTCACAACTGTATGTGTGTTTTCACAACTGGAATTGCTACCAGGAGGTTATTTCTTTTCTTTTCTTTTCTTTTCTTTTTTTTTTTTGAGACAGAATCCCCCTCTGTAGCCCAGGCTGGAGCACAGTGGCATGATCTAGGCTCACTGCAAGCTCTGCCTCCCGGGTTCACACCATTCTTCTGCCTCAGCCTCCCGAGTAGCTGGGACTACAGGTGCCCGCCACCACGCCCAGGTAATTTTTTTTTTTTTTTTTCGTATTTTTAGTACAGATGGAGTTTCACCATGTTAGCCAGGATGGTCTGGATCTCCTGACCTCGTGATCCGCCCGCCTCGGCCTCCCAAAGTGCTGGGATTACAGGCGTGAGCCACTGTGCCTGGCCAAGTTATTTCTTAGAAGAATTTAATTGTATTTTTATTTTTACTTTCAGTATGGTGTTTTGTTTCGATCTTCTGCTCCCACCTACTAATGTATTATTATTATTTGCTAATGTCTTTCCTAGGTGCACTTCACATTCAGAAATGCCAACTATTGATGGCAAGTACCTGTTTCCCTGTTTTTCATTTGTCTTTATTATCTCATCTAGACTGGATTTAATAATAAGGTTTTTGGCTTTTTGAGAGAATAACATGATGGAGCATCTTGTCTCCCTTTGCTGCAGGTTTTCATTCTGTGAATATAATAAAATCTAGTTGAAAATTTTCAGATGAGGTTTCCCTTCTTTCTGAGCGCAGTTAGAGAATCATACAGTGACCAGTATAAAAACAACTAATTCAAACCAAAGGAGCAGGTTCTTCTTGTTGTGCTGCTGCTACTATTTAAAACTATAAGAAAATGCCTCCATAAAATATATTCATGAAATATCGATCAGACAAATGTTAGAGTAGAAATCTCTGGACAGAGTTTGCTTTGGTTTGGCTGGGTTGAATTGCAAGGGAAATCAGTACCTTTTCACTGAGCAGAAAGAATGGGCTCCCTGCAAAGGGAAACTACCACCAATTCTTATTTTGGTGCACCTATTCTTGTACTCAAAGATTTCCAGGCCAGCCCTGAAAGACTTTTTGGAGACCAAACTTACCTTTTCTAATGATGTCCAGTTTTTAATTTGTGACTTTTTACAGATGAAGAAAAGGTGGATAATTGAGCCAAGCTGAGCATCACCCCTAAGAGGTTGCTTTTCAGGGTAAGCTGTACTAACATGCTTGAATAGAGATCATGACCCCTGGTGCAGTAATCCCAGCTACTTGGGAGGCCAAGGCAGGAGGATTACTTGAGGCCAGGAGTTTAAGACCAGCCCGGGTAACATAATGAGACCACATCTCAAAAAAAAAAAAAAAAAAAAGTCATAAGCCTTAGCTGGGGAGACTCTCATGGCCCCAGCCTACTTAATGCACCTCTGGGCATGCTAAGGCCCTCCCGGCTCTGGCCCACCTGTTGTTCTCTTCCTAGTCTTTGGCTGGTTGTGGCCACCTCATGCACACAGCATGAGTGTACGCTTCTGACAATGATACGAGGCTCTCATTAGTGGCCCCTCCTGTAGGTCCTGTTGGAGAACAGAGGGGAGACTTTTTACTGCCCCCATTTCCTTTCCTTGAATTTATATTCTTTATTTATTTATTTATTTATTTATTTATTTTTTTTTTTTTTTGAGACGGAGTCTTGCTCTGTCGACCGGGCTAGAGTGCAGTGGCCGAATCTCAGCTCACTGCAAGCTCCGCCTCCCAGGTTTACGCCATTCTCCTGCCTCAGCCTCCCGAGTAGCTGGGACTACAGGCGCCCACCACCTCGCCCGGCTAGTTTTTTGTATTTTTTAGTAGAGACTGGGTTTCACCGTGTTAGCCAGGATGGTCTCGATCTCCTGACCTCGTGATCCGCCCGTCTCGGCCTCCCAAAGTGCTGGAATTACAGGCTTGAGCCACCGCGCCCGGCCTATATTCTTTATTTTTTTAGTGACAGGTCTTGCTCTGTTGCCCAGGCTGGAGTGCAATGGCACAATCATGGTTCACTGCAGCCCCAACCTCCCCTGCTTAAGTGATCCTCCCGCCTCAGCCTCCTGAGGAGCTGGGACTACAGTCTACACCACTATGCCCAGCTAATTTATGCATTTGTTTTTAGAGATGGGGTTTTACCATGTTGTCCAGGTTGGTCTCAAACTCCTGGGCTGAAGCAATCCTCCTGCCTCAGCCTCCCAAAGTGCTCAGATCACAGGTGTGAGCTACTGTACAGGGCTAGTTTTTTGTTTTTTGTTTTTTTAATTGTTTATGTGCTTGCATTGGACACATAGATATCCTTCCTGAAAAAAAAAGTTCATCCCATTAGGTTACTGACATCCCAAAAGGACTCCATGTCAGTGCCCCGTTCTATGGACCTGCTGTTAGATCAGCTGCCTGCAGTTCCTCCTCCAGTTGCTCCTCAGTTTCTTGGTGCATTTGTAGCTAAGTATATCCTTGCACTCTCTAGGAACTCTTTGCAAATCAGTTTTATTTTTAAGTAAATATTTGAATGGTGTAAAATAAGAAGTAGCTACCCATGGGAGCAAAGCAGTAAATACATTTTTTAAAATCTCCTTTTTAGGCTCAATAAATCTACTTTGATGTGTCTATAGATTTTGTAAGGACACTGATACTTTAAAAAATTAGATTGAAAACCATATTCTAAACTACAGACATAATCTACGGATTTGCATAAAACAATACAGTGTAAGTTATAATAAGGGTTTTGGTTTGTGAGTATAGCACATTTGAATGTTAAAAGTATTGTTTTGGAGAATTAGAATCGTTCAGGAGTAAATGGTTAAAGCTGACTTTCTGTGTCTCGCATACAGGAGAGAAACCAATTGCCACGAAGCATTTTGCCGTGTGGGTAACCCTCCGGGAAGTGTAGCGTGCTGCGTATTTGCATAAATCCCAGTGGATTGGGTCACCTGCCTTGTGCCCACGGCTTGAACTCCCAGAGCTGCGCTGCTGGGGGCGAATCGCTGGAAGAACGTTCGCCTGAAGAGTTCAGTGCTGATGCTGCTCTTTTCCTTCCCAGGGGCAGAGTTTGGGGAGCCCACTTCCGAGCAGACGGGGACAGCTGCTGGGAAAACTGTTGCTCAAACCGCAGCCCCGGTGTCCTGGAAGCCCCAGGGTTCTTCGGAACAGCCACAGGAGAAGCTCTGCAAGAATCCATGTGCGATGTTTGCTGCTGGAGAGATCAAAACGCCGACAGGGGAGGGCCTTCTTGACTCACCCAGCAAAACCATGTCTATTAAAGAAAGGTAATGAGATTTGGTGAGCGAAAAGTAATTCTCTCGGGGAGGAGCTTACAGCTTGCTTTAGAAAACGATCTGGGTGATGGGCAAAGAGATGAAATCACACATTCAGCTTCTAACAGGGCTGGGCTGTTGTCTTGGAATAATTTGGGGAAGCTGAGGTGTTTGAGAGTGAACTGCCTTTGCTCGTGAGCCTGGTTCGGTAATGATAACAGGGCCGGTTCCAGACTCAGATGAGAAAACAAACAGAAACAGATTTCTGCTTTATTTATTTGCTTCCACTGTCCCAATGTCTTTTATAATATTAAGTTCTTGGACTATCTAGTGACAGGAGCTGAGATCTTGGCTCTTCCACTTTTAAATACACAGGATTCATATCGAATCCACAAACCACTTGTGGCTTTGTGTGAAGTATGTGTAGAGGGAGTGAAGATAAATGTACATACAAGACATACATCTTTGGGCTTAGAATCCAAGTTTTGTTTCCTTTACAGATTGTAAAATGGATGACTTTTCTGAACTGCGTTTAGAAATTGTATGTCAGGTAATAGCTTGAAAGATTGCATTTCAGCATCAAATAACACAGTAGCCTAATTTCTTTCAAAATAATGATGTAGGGTGCAGAGGAATATATTTAAATGAGACAGATACAGAGAATTGGAAGTAAATTACCTTGGGGGTATGTTTTCCTTGTGAACTTTTAACCACAGTTCAATTAAGCACCAAAAGATACAATAGTGGAAATAAATTCAGAGTTTGATAGCAGAATAGGGTGACTAAATAAAAATGTACTGTACTCAGGTGATGGACACAGCCTGAATACCCTGACTGGGTCTCTACACATTACATAAGTGTAACAAAATTTCTCATGTACCACATCAATTTGTACAAAAAGGAAAAAGTCTTTAGTAGGAAAAAAACATGATGGAATAGTGACAGGAAAACTGGGTGAAGAAAAGTCATGTCAACTCCATATTAGGAGAACCATTTCCAACACCTTTTCCCACAGTTCTGCCAGCCTCGACCCTTCCTTACACCGGCCACCACACAGAAGTCTGCGTGCTTTGTTAGGCACTGACCATGGTTATTTTTCTAGATACATTTCAGACTGCCTAAGACTATACCAAACCACAAAGAAAAGACTTTTCTTTTCTTTCTTTCTTTTTTCAGAGACAGGGTCTCCCTCTGTCCCTCTGTTGCCCAGGCTGGTGTGTAGTGGTATAATCACAGCTCACTGCAGCCTCGAACTCCTGGGCTCAAGTGGTCCTCCTGTCTCAGCCTCCACAGTAGCTGGGACAATAGGTGTGCACCATCATGCCTGGCTAATTAACAACAACAACAACAACAACAACAACAACAAAAACTCTTCCTGGAGATGGGAGTCTCACTATGTTGCCAAGGTTGTTCTCGAATTTCTGGCCTCAAGCAAGCCTCTCACCTCCGCCTTCCAAAGTATAGAGATTACAGATGTGCACCACCATGCCTGGCCCTTCTTTCTAGTTTTAAGCCAAGCTTCTTGAACATTATTTATAAAATAATAGATGCCATCTTTTTCAACTGACAAGTTAATAAGATGGTTAAATCTGATTGACTTTCTCCTTTACTTACTTAAGATTCATGAAAAGTTAGACCTGGCAGGCTGAGGGGCCTAAGGAAGGGGCAGAGGGGTCAGTGCAGTGAGGCAAAGGATGTCTTCAGTCAGGGAAGCAGTTGGGCCTATTGAGGCTTGAAGTTCTCTTCCACGAAAACGGGGCTCGAAGAGAGTTTCATCCCAGAAACCCAAGTGTTGATAACTGGTTTGGTGAGGAAGAAGGGAAATCATTTAAGGAAATTAACAATAAATGTCACTCATACACAAGTTCTGATGCTTTACACATGAGAAAATATCCCTGGGGTATTCCCCAGTGGAAAATACTAATATTATGCCCCCTTCTTTCAAAGGCTTTTAAAGGAGCCTTCCCATCTTTGGGAATATTCTGTCCATCAGGACTTAGGACTTTTGATGAAGAAGTCCTGTGTCTACCCACTAAGCAATAATTCCTGATTTACTTGCCTGTTTTTTGGTAAATTCTAGTTGATCTGTGTTTTTCTGAAAGTTTTAATCTTACTGTAAAATTCTCATTTTTAAAACTGAGACACTGGAAAGATGAAGCTTCTTAGCTTGGGCTTTGTGGACATCTGAGGCTTTCAAGGGTGGCTGTAAAGTTTCTGTGAATGGCCCGGAAGTGCATTCAGAATTGAATGCGTGAGCACGCACACCTGCCGGCTAACAGAAGCCATAACTTATCCTGGTCTCCAAGAGATCCCTGAGCCCAGTCTGTTCAGAATCATGATAGAAAGGAACGCTTGATTGATATTCAGCTATTCAGTTTGTTAAAATATGTTTAAGAAAGGACAAGGGACACTTTATTTAGCAGCTATGTTTGTAACAAATTACACTAATGCAAAATATATTGCCAGTGATCTTTTCCCACTTACCTTGACAGTACTTTTATTTGTACTTTGCTGGAAATAACTAAACTACATAGTTTATTTATATTTATTTATTTATTTATTTTTTGAGATGGAGTTTCACTCTTATTGCCCAGGCTGGAATGCAATGGCACAACCTCGGCTCACTGCAACCTCCGCCTCTTGGGTTCAAGTGATTCTCCTGCCTCAGCCTCCCAAGTAGCTGGGATTACAGGCATGTGCCACCATACCCAGCTAATTTTTGTATTTTTAGTAGAGACGGGGTTTCACCATGTTGGCCAGTCTGGTCTGGAACTCCTGACCTCAGGTGACCACCCACCTCGGCCTCCCAAAGTGCTGTGATTACAGGCGTGAGCCACCATACCCAGCCTAAACCACATATTTTTACAATTTATCTATGATAGCTTTTTCCTAAATGAGACTTTAATCTCTCCCTTTTGTGAAAATGAAATAATGAAGCTTAAACTATTTAAAATAAGAATGCTATTCCTACATTTATTTGGGCTTTACTTTTCTTTCTTGAGGAAGAAGTATATAAAATCATAGGACTTCCAGACTTTATTCTACATACCTCTGACTGCCTCATTTTACCAAAGGAGGGATTTAGCTCCAGTAGCCTCCAGGGCCATGTAGTGAATAGAACTGACCTAGGAGCCATGTCTCCAACTCTCTCCCCTGGTCCACGGCAAAACTGCAGTGTGCTCAGATTAATGTTAGAACAGCCAGCCCTGTGTACTCTATCCAGGAGAATATGGTAAGAGGACAGAAATTCCAGCTAGACAGCAGTGTTAGAAAGACACACGCTCTTTCTTCATGAATTTTCTCAGTGCACATGCTCTTAACATCGCTTATTCAAATTACACATCCACATTCACATTTCAGAGTCTAAGAAATAGAGCCTGGAATTTACAGATTTCCTTTATCGTTTTTTATCAATGGCTGTGCCCACTAAAGAGGGCAGGTCTGTCTGCTTCAGCCTTGTTGTGTCAGTCTCTCCCCTGTCCGGGGCCTGACGATATTGAGTGCTCCGTGCTCAGTGCTACCCAGCATCACAGACTGCCTTCCGCATTTTGCACGTGATACCTCCTCTGATGTTGAAGAGAGCCTTCAGAAGAAAGCAATATTATCCCCATTTGTAGACAAAAAGTGGAGAAATTAAGAAATTAAAGGAAACCCTCCACACCCTCCTTTTTTAGAAAATGTTTGCTGCTCAAGGAAATCTACCAAAAAGTTATTTTGCGGTTTTCATCTTTTCTGACATTGTGAATGTCAAATCTGAACCATAACCAGCGTAAAACATAGGATGCACTAGACTTTTCTCACTGGATTGGTAAAATTGTTGTTTTATAACTGTCTAAATTATTTGTGTTTCAATGATTCTTGTTTGGGAACTTCTTTGAGAAACATTGTGAATTAAATAATTCTTAAGTTATTTAGGGATAAAACCTTTGCTATTGCTTACAGAGTACGTTAGGCCTTTAGAAATCTGATCTGCACCATGTCAGAAACAGTGGCATCTGGGCTTTCTTATTTGGCGAAGAAAAATATTGGAAAATAATAAAAGAGCCTTTATTTCACTTCGGGAAATTGGCGGCGTGTAAGGACTTAGTGGAACTACCTGAACTGTCGCAGAATCCACCTCACGCCTCTGTGGAGTTCTGCTCCAGAGGGGCCGGCTGGAGGCTCCTGTGTTTCCTGCCTGCCGGTCCCCGCCCCAACCATCCACCCCTCCCCATCCCATCCAGCCAGAGGCTGTCTCCCTGTCTCCAAACTCCCGGTTCTTACCTTGTAGCTGGGAGATTTCAGCCACTACAGGGCCCCAGATTTATGTAGGAATAAAAATAGAGATGCAGTTCCCCTTTGCTCTCTTTCTTTTCTTTTTTCTCTTCTTTTTCTAGGCAGAATCTTGTTCTGTTACCCAGACTGGAGTGCAGTGGTGTGATCATAGCTCACTGCAGCCTCAGTCTCCTGGGACTCAAATGGTCCTCCTGCTTCAGCCTCCCAAGTAGCTGGGACTACAGGCGTGCACCACCACACTCAGCTGATTTCTTATTTTCATTTTTTTGTAAAGACAGGGTTTTGCTCTGTGGCCCGGGCTGGTCTCCACCTCCTGGCCTCAAGCGATCTTCCCACCTCAGCCTCCCAAGGTGCTGGGATTACAGGTGTGAGCCACCACACCCAGCCCTCCTTTTCTGATGTTTGATTGTCTCCCACTTAAAAGACACTTTAGTTCGTTCGTGTCTCCAACTTGTGAACCAGCCAAGACCAAGATCTAATATAAGTATTTATGTATGCTGTTCAGCCTTATGTGAGATCTATGGGGTGCCTATAATTCTCTAAAATGAAGGGAGAATTCTAAAAAAGAGAGAGAAAAAACACTCTTTATTTAATATTAGGGGCACATGGTTGTCGTGTCTCCTGTTTGACCCAGCCCTGACTGCTCTGAGTCTGAAGTCCTTGTTCTCACCAAGCAGGGCTCTCAGGCCAGCATTCCCTGCTGGAATAGTGTGAGGTATGGAAGAAGAGGCACCGTTTCCCTGGGTGGCCTGGCAGGCACCTGTCATGGTGGCCCTGGACCAGGCGTTGGGTGAGCGGGCCAGTGTTGTTCCACTCCCTGGATTTACACAGCCCCAGACCAAGCTGCTGCCCAGGCTCCCGGCATCACAGTCCTGCAAACAGCACTTCAGCTTGGCAGTTGTCAGAAGCGCTGACAGTTGTTTGAATTGCACCAGCAGGAATTTATGTCCTGTGTAGACCCAGACGTCGACTCCTCGACCCTCTCAGAGCCTGGAAGTCTGCGGTGAGCTGGAGGGCTGTGAGCTCACAGGAGGAAGGAACACATTTGGGAAGATCTCCCTCCCTCCTCAGCATGGTGGACACCAGTGAGGAAATCAAAAGGGACAGGAAGAACCCACTCAAGTTTTAGTGCGTGTTATTTACGAGTTATTCATCATGTGCTCCATAGGCTGGAGGCGAGGGCTGGCTCCAAGTGTCATGGGGGCTCCATGGAAGCACAGTTTCTTCCAGGTTATTCTGGTTACTCTATAGTCTTCGGAAGACCCTAAAGGTAACTCTGTCAGCACATGTAGAAGCAAAACTTTAGGGTTTTGGAATGGAGAAATTCTTTGGAGACCTTCCCATGGTGGGAGAAACCTTATAAGAAACCTTATAAGAAAGGAAAAACCTTGTAAGAATCCTATGCCATTCCTAAAACGGTGTGACAAAAATGTGTCTGGTCAGCTAATGTTCTACCGCAGTGAAACAAGCACAGGCAGGCAAGGGTTGCAGTCACGTCTCTCTGCCCACTAACATCGAGTGTGACCTCAGCCAATGGAATTCTTGACCCGGATGTTCCCATGTTCCTCGTCCGTGGGAATGGGGATAACAGTTCCCTGTGTCTCGGGTCACCGTGCAGATCGCAGAGTATAAAGTGGATGAGGCGGTGATCTCAGATGCCACAGCTTATGTTTTTCCAAGTCAGTTTTAGATGCCACAAAGCAACCACCAGGGAAACCGTCCTATGACACAGGTGCTGGTGTCCTTGCCCTAGACTTTTGAGAGCTTCTTTTTCAGAAGGTCTTCAAAGACCAGAGCTCATGACTTCTAATAAACTCAGGAAGATGAATTGGATTGTTTTTAAATTCATCATTTGGATCCAACCTGATTAACAAGGTGGATGGTCAAGAGGAGTAGCTGCTGGCCTGAGTCGAAGGTGAAGTGAGGGAAGCTGGTTCTGGGGCCAGTTTGCAAGGAGAATATCAGTGAGATGAGTGCCTGGCTCCACGAGATGATGAACTAGAAGGACTTCTTCCTTCTCATTTGGGTATTAAAGTGCTGGCATGCTTACTTTTTGAAAGTCTCGTTTATTGATGCTTTGAAAGCTCAAGCACAGCATGCAAATACCAATTTCTTTTAATGATTTCATTTTGTGAGATTATTTTATTAGAATAAAACTGACTCATTCAAAATAATTGGAGAAAAGATGAATCATAGTCATTATATAGTATGAAATGATGCGGATTAAAACTCTTGAAGGAATTTGGACTTTGTGTCCAAGCCCACGAACTAGCTCTTGTAGCGTGCAGGGTGTTGTTCAACCTTTGAGAATTATAGGAGTTAGGACTAAATGAGACCTTGACCAAAGGGATCTGCATGAGATTGGTAAGGCAGCCTTACCACAGTTCTAGAGAACGGGCATGTGAGATCGTATCTGCTGCCACTTAGGAGAAAGAGGAAAACAGAAAGGAAGGGAGGAGAAGGAAGAGATTGAGGAAGGGGGCAGGTCCAGAGTTCAAAACTCCTGCCTCCTTTGGGGAATTCCTTTCTTCACAGCTTACTTCCCATTATTTGACTGAGTGAATAGACAAGTATAGATGTAATTGTGTACACATATGTAGACGTCACTGGATTCTTAAATACAAAAAGTTTGTTTTCTTTTTAACTTAACAAAACATTTGTCATAGGATATATCTCATCCCATCTCCAAAACAAATATTTAATGGGAATCGGGAAGCTTGCAAGAAAGACCCTTAGAGATCATCTGGTCCAGTTCCTGATGTGGCAGATACGGGAGAGAGAGCTGAGGTACTCAAAGGGAGTTAGTGGCCAAATTGGGACAAGAGCTGATGTGCTGCTTTAAAATACACTGTTGTCTAGACGTGGTGTCTCACGCCTGTAATCCCAGCAGTTTGGAAGGCTGAGGCGGGTGGATCGCTTGAGGCCAGGAGTTCGAAACCAGCCTAGGCAACAGAGCAAGACCCTGTCTCTACCAAATGGAAATTTTAAAAATTAACCAGGCGTAGTGATGCACACCTGTCGTCCTAGCCACTATGGAGGCCGAGATGGGAGAGTCACGTGAGCCCAGGAATTCGAGGCTGCGCTGAGCCATGATTATGCCACTGCACTCCAGCCTTGGTGACAAAGTAAGACCCCATCTCTAAAACAAATTTATAAAAATAAAAAATACAACATTTATGGATTATGCATTAGTGATATTGAGAAGACCTGGCCCATCAGGTCCAGCACAGAGGGGAAGGGATCTAGTTATTTGGTTTTTTCCCTACTCTTTAAATTGTTTGAACAGCAGCTCAAATGAGTTTAATGATCATCATCTTTTTTTTACCTTTTATCTTTCCCGTGTTTGTTTGTCCAGTGCAAGTGCCTAAGATTTCTTCATTCATGGCAATACAGTTAGCTGAAACAGCCTCATGTTTGTGAAAAATAACCTCTCAAGATTCTAATATTCAAGCAAATTCCTAGCCATGCCATTGTTGAACTAAAGGGGGTTAGGTAACAACCTCAGTTAGTTAGATTCTTTTTTTGTATATGCCTTTCCTGTGAGGAAAGTTGAAGTGATAATTTTTTAAAAATGGGTTGGTAGAAAATAGTTTCTGTTTAAAGAAGACTGATTAGAAAGACCAAATTCGTTTGTAGGAAAAGAACAGGGCTTAGAATACCTGAGGAGAAGCAGTCATAAACACATCAAATTTTACCTCTAATTGAAAGGGATGATATTAGGAGACTGTAAGTGCCTCATAGCTTTAGGTTTTTAAGCCCACGTCTGCATTATTTTCTGCAAGTAGGAACTAAGATACAGCTTTAGTCCTTTCATGTTATTTCACCAAGTGAACAGAAGGCGTCACTAGAAGACATTTTTTCTCTGAGGACGGTTCTCTTGATCTCAGCCCAAGGGCAAGGGAAAACGTTCCTTGGCTGGGATGACGGTGCATCTTTTATCTAGCAAGTCACATTTCGGCTCTGTGTTTCAATCAACTGTAAAATCTTCGGGGCCATCTTAGAAAAGGGACTTTATTATTTTTCCAGACATGCTATTTTCAGAATAAATGAAATTCAAAATGTTAAAATGAGGTGGCTGTGGTTGTGTCTTGGCCAAAGCATTCTCACTTACCTAGATTATGGTTCCATCACAAGGAAGAGTTTGGTGCTGAACTCTTTGTGGCTGGCATGTTCTTCTCCTAGATTGGCACTGTTGAAGAAAAGCGGAGAGGAAGATGGGAGAAACAGACTCAGCAGGAGGCAGGAGGGCGGCAAGGCTCCGGCCAGCAGCCTGCACACTCAGGAAGCAGGGCAGTCCCTCATCAAGAAGGTAACGTTCCTCGTGTTAGGAAAAGCCTTCAGACGAACTTGGAAGTGCATCAAAGAGACAAGCATGTGCCACCTAATTCCTTCTCTGTGAAGCATTTGTGCCTTTTTGCCCTTAGGGTACACGTTGAGAGCCTGTCACAGAGCAGCTAAAATTGGGTGAAAGGCTGTGCCTGGAGATGTTTTAGAACTGGGATCAGCAACACACGCACACTGTGTCAGAAACAAGTGACTGAATTTTAAAGTGTGTACTTTTTCTTCAGTTTAAAAACCTTCTTAAATGAAGTCTGGCTTTAGAATGTTATTAAAGCCTTTATAATGAAAAAAAATTGAACATCTTTAAGTTGCATATAAAATATGGACTTGATTTTCCTACGTAGATATTTTAAACCTAAGTATAAAAAGTAAGGACTTAATTGTGGTTTATGAGTATTTAGTTCATCATTTAAGCGTGTTTCGTCAGTGACTATGCCTTTTATTGATAATGTACAGTAATATATGTTACAAGTTGAAACAAAATTAGGTAATGCATGGTGATCAATACTAGCAAGCATTTCATATGCGAAAGTATTGATGGATTGTTAAATTACAGATGTGATGATGACCAACTTTTGACCAGGTAGTGCACACTTTCAAACCTGATGGTGACTGATTTGCTGGCTGGCCCTGCAATTGCAAATGCACCTTCTGGCTGGAGGCGAAATGATGCACCAGTGACGCACTCCCTGGTCACTTTCTAGGATCAGAAGTCTTCAAGCAGAAAAGAAAGAGAATACTTTCAACCAGATGATCCCCAGGCCCCTTCTAGCTCTAAAATGAGTTAAGCATCTGTGGAAGGGAGAGATGATGAGTGTGACTTTCATGCATTAAGAAACTTACATAAATATGAGATGTGCCCATAGAAGGGTGAGTCAGGAGCTCTGACACTATTTCATCCGATACTTCTGTGTCTTCTTAGGTTACACTGGAATGGCAATTTGAATTCTCTTCTTTGAGACATATGTGGTGTTAAAGATAATATAACTAAAGAATTTAACCCTCGGCCTTTCGTAAATTCTCAAATATAACTAGATGTTTAGAAAGTATACCAACATGCACATATTTTTCATACACCGTGTCAAATTCAGGTTTCAAAAATGAGATCCTGAAGTGAAAGAAAATTCATCTGTCAAATATTGTATCCCCACTACCCACAAACTTTATTTAAAAGAATCTTGAAATCATTGCTCCAAAAACAACTTTAACACATTCCTCATTAGCAAACCTGCCAACTACTATGTCCTGGCACCAAGCAGCGCCTGGCCCCTTGTCCATCATTTTGGAAGGTGCAGAGACTCCCTGACCCATCAGGAACTGGGAGTCCCAGAGAGCCGGTGGAAATTTAAATGAAGCCAAAAAGCACAAAGCAGGAGAGGTTCCCGGTGAATAGTGAAATAGGTGCGTTACCCCCATAGAAGAACGTAGAAGAACGGAGGATCACCTTAGGTGTGGAAGCCAGAAGGCTTTGAGTGGAGGATGAGATCCGAACCTGCCGGAGGCTGGCTAAGGTTTTTAGAAGGCAAGAGAGGCCAGTTGGCTGCAGTTGCCCTTGGGGTAGAAAACCCAGTGACCTGAAGCCCCGGGGCTTCCAAGCAGGATGAGGCTAGAATGGGAAATGCCGCCTCTGGGCGCGTGGAGGCTGCTGTTCCTGCAGCAGCGGTGAACTCTCCCACTCTTCCTCAGTGGCCTGCTTCCCTTTGGCTGGAGGCAATAAGCTCTTTGAAGTTAAAATAAGCCGATCTGTCTTAGGCCCTTGTAGCCCACATTGGGCAATCTCAGGTTCTGTTGAGGGCAGGTGTTTCTCATTCCTTCCCAACGGCTGGCACTGTTTTCAGTCACCCCCTGGCTGTGCTCAAATGCGGTGGGTGAGGCGCCTTAAACCTGGTCTGTCTTAAGGGAGTCCCCCAATAGCTGAAGAGGCTTGACATGCCCAGTGCTTGTGGGGTGTCTGAATGCTGCCTTGGAGAAGGACAGACAGTCATGACACGTGGGGCCTGAACAGGGGCGCTTGCTGCACGGAGTAGCTCTAGCCTTGCTGATGGAGAGGTACCCAGGAGAGCAGGTGCCGGAACCTTCCATCTTTAGCACCAAGGGCAGAAAGGAGCCAGTGTTACAGTTACGCCCTTCATCATGCCCTTCACAGTTCCTGCGTTCCTTTTATATGCTGAGAGCCTGCTGCTGTGAGTGTGCAGTCTGTGGAAATGTAGAAGAGGCAGGAAAGAAATGGGACTCTAGAAGTTCCTTCCATTGTTCCTATGAAAATACATGCAGCATGGAAGTCAGCACTGTCCTATAAAAATATATAATGTGTGCCACATAGGTGATTTTGAAATTTTCCAGAGTCACATTTAAAAATATACTAAAGGATGCCATGAAAAATCTATAACTGTTTTGTCTCTGTCAATGGATTGGTCCAAAAAGAAAACATATTTGAGGTGCTCTAGCCAGCATCTCATTTTTGGTCTTTTTTTTTTTTTTGAGGTGGAGTCTCGCTCTGTCTCCCAGGCTGGTGTGCAGTGGTGCAGCCTCGGCTCACTGCAACATCCACCTCCCTCTCCTGTCTCAGCCTCCTGAGTACCTGGGACTACAGGGGCCTGCTACCATGCTCGGCTAATTTTTTATTTTTATTTTTAGTAGAGACAGGGTTTCACCATGTTGACCAGAATGGTCTCAATCTCCTGACCTCATGATCCACCCGCCTTGACCTCCCAAAGTGCTGAGATTACAGGCGTGAGCCACTGTGCCCGGCCCATTTTGGGTCTTTTATGTTAAGGTTTATATTGGGGCTGGGTGCAGTGGCTCACGCTGTAATCCCAGTACTGTGGGAAGCCAAGGTGGGAGGACTGCTTGAGCCCAGGAGTTTGAGACTAGCCTGGGCAACATGGTGAAACCTGGTCTGTACCAAAAAATGCAAAAAGTTTCCAGGTGTGGTGGTGCACACCTGTCATCCCAGCTACTTGGGAGGCTGAAGTGGGAGGATTGCTTGAGTCTGGGAGGTTGAGGGTGCAGTGAGCCATGATCACACCAGTGCACTCCAGCCTGGGCAACAAAGCGAGAAGAAAAGAAAGGAAGGGAGAGAAGGGGAGGGAAGGGAAACTCATTTCACCAGAGAGAGAAAAACGAAATGAAGCAAAGTCTCAAAGAAGTGGTTTGGCAGGAGTCTCTGTTACAACTAACTTTGGGTTATGTATTTATTTTCACCAAATAGTTATTTTCAATTCCAACCCCATTTCAGCTTATCCGGCATTAAGACATACATGGTGACCCCCCATCTTTTGTGAAGATAGTCATCCAGCAAATCAGACCTTTTCCAAGAAGCAAAAACCCTTCATAGACTTGGCCATTAAAACCCTGTGTCTGTTTCTGAATTCCAGATGGGAACTGGATATCCTACTGTGTTTCAGTAGCTGTGAGGTCAGTGCACCCAGCTCAGATCTATGACAGCCCCAGAACAAGTGCCTGAAATTTCAAGAAAACTGAATCTGGCACATTTATATTCTCTGTGTCTGCTGCCATTGAAATTCCAGATCGCAATTCAGGAGAATTTAAAAGTCACTTTAAAGTGCGAGGATGGGAGGGAGAGAAAGGCTGGTGGAACGCCCTCTAAACTCCAGATGCTCATTCTACAGTCAGGGAATGAGTTGGCCTGAGGTTCACATCACTGCATTGTGTGAGCACGTGCATGCTGCTGTTTGAACCCAGGCACGAAATACTCGAAGGCGATTGCGACACCCTGATGAGGCTCTTCTCTTCCAATACTCTGCAATGTTCCCTGTTTGTTTTAACCTGTAGGAAGAAGGAGGAGTTGCGGATGATATTGCCATTTCTAATCTGCTTTGGGTAAGCCTGACTCTAACACAGGTGTCCTCTAGATGGTGGCCAGTATTACACCTCACGTGGGTGTACACTTCTGATCCTGGGTGGTTCCTTTGTGCACCCTCCCTGGTGCTTTTCTTATCTCCAGACCAGATGCAGCCTTTGCCCGGAGTGGAGAGCTGAGCCCATGCCCTTAAACTATTTTTTAAATCATGTAATGAAAATACTTTTAAGAAGATATTTTCTGTTAAATGTTAAAACTGTCAATCAAAGTGATGGTTCCTCTCTCTGTAACTAACAATCTTCTATAAATTAACTCATTTAATTACTGCACAAAGCTGACTCAGGTATATTTACCGCGCTTGTGTGGATTTATTTTAGCATCAGCATTCAAGGGAGGACTCTCTTGAAAAGAGAACTGAAATTGCAATGAGTCAATTAACAGTCTGTTAGAAAAAATCATTGTTTTGTCTCTCCCTCCCCCATGTCCCTGCCTGGCCCTGCTCTGATATATCCTCTCTTTTCACCTTAAATCCTCTTGCTTTGCTCTGTAGGAACCTGTATATGCTTCTACTTATTCTCCTGCTATTCCTGCTGCCCATAAATACCTGTCTTTTGTGTCGATTAATTGGGTGGGGAAAAGCCACTCATGTTAAGCCTCACTGCAATTTCTGAGCAGCAGGGGAAGAACTTCTGTTTAATTTGGGGAATAATTTCTTTGCTACATTTCACTGTGAAAGAGGGGGATGTGTGTGTTTCAGTACTATTGTGTGTGTGTCCATGAGAATGTGCGTGCATCTATAAGAGAATGTCTGTGTGTGTATCATTGATAGTGTGTGTTTGTGAGAGTGTATCTATGAGAGTGTCTGTATGAGTGTGTGTGTCTATGAAAGTGTGTGTGTATCTATGAGTGTGTTTCTGAGTGTGTATCTGTGAGAGAGTGTGTCTGTGTCTGTGAGAGTGTGTGTGTGTCCATGAGATTGTGTGTGTATCTATGAATATGTGTGCTGAGTGTGTATCTATGAGAGTGTGTGTATGAGTGTGTGTGTGTCTATGAGAGTGTGTCTGTGTCTGTAAATGTGTGCACAGGTGTGTGTTTAATTGGTTCTTCATGTATTTAGGGTCAGTCACACACACACTGATCCTTGGCTCAGATTTTCAGGTGGACTTGGTGGCATTAATTCCCCTCAGTCATGAAACTGGTTTAAGGGAAGAGTGTCCCCTTTCAGCCTCCACGCTTGGATCCTGAGTCAGGAGCCCAGGAGAGGTGGCCGTGTTTTTCGCTCCGGCCCAGTGGGGATGTTGTCCTGCTCAGTTCCTAGAGGAGGAGGATATGGTGGAGGTGGTTTGGGGTGTGGAGGGACAGGGAGGAAGACTCAGCGAGGGGAGGTCCCTCCAGTGACCCTAATAAAGAACCAGAAGGAGCAGGTTCCAATGGCCCTATTAAAACTAGAGACCACGGACCCCCTGTCCCTTCCCTCCATCCTAGCTGTACTCACTCTGAACCCCACCCTGGAGGGGAGACCCGGCCTGGCTGAGCCACTCTGTAGGTGAATAACATGAGAAATGTGAACAGTTGTTTTTTTATTTCCCCATGGAATGTCCTTGGTGTCAAAACAGCTCCGCTTTTCCAGGAATGCCAGGCTCCCATCTCCTCTCTGCAGGGCTTTGCCCCGTCACTTCCCTCTAGGGCCTCTTTCCCCTCCCTCTAGGGCCTCTTTCCCCTCCCTCTAGGGCCTCTGTCCCCTCCCTCTAGGGCCTCTGTCCCCTCCCTCTAGGGCCTCTGTCCCCTCCCTCTCAGGGCCTCTGTCCCCTCTCTCGCAGTGTCTCTGTCCTCTCGCTGTATAAACAATCGGCAATTATAAACAAAGTGATATAAACATCCATGTGCAGGCTTTTGTTTGGACATAAGTTTTCAACTCATTTGAGTATCAAGGAGCATGATTTGCTTTATCACATGGTAAGAGTATGTGAGTTCTGTGAGAAACCTCCAAACTGTCTTCCAAAGTGGCTGCACCATTTTGCATTTCCATCAGCAATGAATGAGAGTTCCTGTTGCTTCATATCCTTGTCAGCATCTAGTGTTGTCAGTGCTTGGGTTTTTGCCATCCTAATTGATGTGTAATAGTGTCACGTTGTTTTAATTTGCAAATCCCTAATAATGGGATTTGCAAATTAGATATTCAGCATATTTCCATATGCTTATTTTCTATCTATATATCTTCTTTGGTGAGGTATCTATTTAGATGTTTTTCCTATTTGTTAATCTGGTTGTTCTCCCATGGTTGAGTTTTTGTTTTTGCTTTTGTTTTTTTTTTTGAGACGGAGTCTGGCTCTGCCGCCCAGGCTGGAGTGCAGTGGCCAGATCTCAGCTCACTGCAAGCTCCACCTCTCGGGTTCACACCATTCTCCTGCCTCAGCTTCCCGAGTAGCTGGGACTACAGGCACCCACCACCTCGCCTGGCAATTTTTTTGTATTTTTTAGTAGAGACAGGGTTTCACCGTGTTAGCCAGGATGGTCTCAATCTCCAGTGATCCGCCCGTCTCGGCCTCCCAAAGTGCTGGGATTACAGGCTTGAGCCACCGCCCCCGGCCCCGTGGTTGAGTTTTAAGAGTTACTTAAATATTTTGGGTAACAGTCCTTTGTCAGACATGTCTTTTGCAAATATTTTCTCCCATTCGTAGTTTGTCTTCTCATTCTTTTAACAGTGTCTTTTACAGAAGTTTTTAATTTCAGTGAAGTCCAGCTTGTTAGTTATTTCTTTCTAAGATATTGCCTTTGGTGTTACATCTAAAAACTAATCATCAAACCCAAAATAATATAAATATTCTCCTATGTTATCTTCTAGGAGTGTTACAGTTTTGAATTTTACAGTTAGGTCTTTGTGATCCAGTTTGAGTTAATTTTTGTGAATGGTGGAAGATTTGTATCTAGATTTTTTTTTTCACATGTGGATGTCTAGTTATTCCAGCACTCATTTGTTGAAAATAGTATCTTTTCTTCATTCTATTGCTTTTGCTCCTTGTCAAAGATCAGTCGACTATATTACATGAATCGATTATTGAGCACTCTATTTCATTGATCTATTTGTCTATCCTTTTACTAGTACCACACAGTCTTGATTACTGAGGCTTTATAGTAAGTCTTGAAGTTGACTGGTGTTGGTCCTCCAACTGTTTTTTTTTTTTTTTTGATGTGGAGTCTCGCACTGTCTCCCAGGCTGGAGTGCCATGGCACGATCTCAGCTCACCTCAAGCTCCGCCTCCCGGGTTCACGCCATTCTCCTGCCTCAGCCTCCCGAGTAGCTGGGATTACAGGCTCCCGCCACCACGCCCGGCTAATTTTTTTGTATTTTTAATAGAGACGGGGTTTCACCGTGTTAGCCACGATGGTCTCGATCTCCCGACCTCATGACCCACCCGCCTCGGCCTCCCAAAGTACTGGGATTACAGGCGTGAGTCACTGCGCCCGGCCCCTCCAACTTTTTTCTTCCCCTTCAGTGTTGTGTTGGCTATTCTGGCTCTTTTGACTCTCCACGTAAACTTTATGATCAGTTTGTCAATATGTTCAAAATACTTTGCAGGGACTTTGGAATTGCATTGCATTTATAGATCGAGTTGGGAAAAACTGACATCTTGACAAAATTGAGTCTTCTTATCCACGAACATGGAATGTATCTCCATATATTGTTAAGTTTAAGGGAAAATAACATTTGCCAAATACATTTATGTTTCATCACTTCAAAATTAAAATTTCAAAAAATTCTATATTTTTCTTCTGACCAGTTTTTCCCAGCCGAATGTAACTATTTTACATACCAAGTATGTAGCACTAGCTCATCTGTGTTCTCAGAGGTCAAGTCACTCCTTTTCTTCCCTCCAGCAATACTGGTGTCTTAATATTTAACAATACAAAGGTTCAGAGAAGAAAACAGAGCATTTACACAGCACACAGGCTCTGTCTAAATGGACTGTTTGTCTCTGTGTCAGGCTTCAGCCTGAATTCTCTTCTTTCTCACATGCCTCAGGACTGTACCAGAATAAGATTTCACTTTATTCCCTTCTTTTCATCTTAGGAGCTGGTAGATGGTGACAGGACTGGAAAGCAGTTACTTCGAGATCTGAGCCTAGACCCGTGATCTTCATCTTTTGTTCAGGCTACTTGAGGCTGTATGCAATGATGAGGGACTGAAATTTCTCTTAAGGAAGGTGCAAAGCTAAATTTCTTTCACAGTGTGTAGACATCGAAATGATGCTAGCGTTTTTGAAAACTGAAAAGTACAACTTTATTACATTGACCATTTTTCTATTGCTTAATAAGTGCTCTTATAATTTCTTCCTTTACAGTTTAGTTTAACTAGATGTGAATAAGATAAAAATTTAAAAACCAGATCATAGTATTTTCTTCCCATGAAGCTCTCCGGTTGTGGAGTTTTACCCTGAAATCTATCCTAATCCTTATAATACGTCTTAGTTCTACCCTCTCTTGTTGGATCACATCCCTGTGTGAGAAACATTAAGGGAGATTTGCTATGATTTCTCAGTCGATGTATAAAGAGAGAAGCAAACCCATCAGCAACATCACACAACCTAAAAGCATTCATGTTAATTCAGTCTTTGCATAGTTTCTAGCTGTGACCTACCAAGTCTCTGACCATCTTTGAAAGAAGACGGTCCTTTCTACCTGTTTCACTACCTTCTACACACACACACACACGTGCATACACATACACAAATACTCATTTTCTCCTCCACCCTCTCTCTCTGCCTCTCCCACCACATTCATGGGATCTATCTTTGAAAGGATAAAGGACAGATGGGGTAGAGATTTCTGTTCAGATTCTTCGCCTATTCTCTTACTATTCCAGTCAACACTCAACGTGTATCAGCTAAACCTGGGAAATGATACAGTACTTATTACTGTACATATGTCCTTCTCTAAACAAGGAAAGAAAAAATTAGAAGGAAAAAAACAAGACAATAATGAAGAAGCTAAAAAAAGCAAATGGACAAAGATATCCATCTTCTTTGTTTTCACATTTTGAGTTCTAAAATAGAAGAGCAAAGAATTTTTATTAAATTCTTTGGAGTATAAACAACCTATATTATTTACCTCTTTATAGAGCCATGTAAAGTCAGACAGCAGGAATTGGGGAGCTGTAAGCCAACCCTACTAAGTAGCAATGTTAAGTAGAAATGTTTAGAGAAACAAAAATGTTTATGTTTAATACTATCATTTAGCAGAGAGTGAAAATTATTTCTTCTTGACCTACATCTGGCAAAGAAATTGAAGCTTTCAATTTTAAAATGGTCATATCGGCCCAGGGTTCATATCCATCATGTACATGAAGGGCTCTGGGGGAATCCCAGTGCTTTGAAAAACAAAATTGTTGACTCAAGGCTACCATCTTTCTGAGTCACCATCCACACCCACTACCCCACCCTGGACTGTCAAGATGCCTCAGAGAATTCACCACAGAGTTGACTAAGTGAATAGTGAATCACCATCATGATGGCTGGACCTTTGGAGACGCCAACTTTCTTGGCACTTGGTATGTTTCTTGGAAATATTTGAAGCCAAGTGTCATCTTGGTTTGATTAAAATTCACTCCTGAAACTTCATTTTCAAAGAAAACATATTCTCTTTGTTGAATTTTGATGAGGTCTTTTGGGCAAGTGAACCTCATCGTTTATTTAAAAAGGATACATGATTCAGAGAGTTACTTGGAATTAGGGGTTTCTCGCCAATCATGAGCAGAAAAGTTAGGATTTTTTCAAAAAAATTAGTAAATCTTAATTGTGATAAAATGTTAAACTTATAGAAACATTTCCATTCTAGACAGAGCACTTTCATACCCTCCACCAGAACCACTCATCGTTGACATTGGCCCCTTCCTTCACTCTCCCTCCCTTCCTCTCTCCACTCCTCATCCCACTTTCTTTCTTTTTTTTTTTTTTTTTTTTTGAGATGGAGTCTCGCTCTGTCGCCCAGACTGGAGTGCAGTGGCCGGATCTCAGCTCACTGCAAGCTCCGCCTCCTGGGTTTGCGCCATTCTCCTGCCTCAGCCTCCCGAGTAGCTGGGACTACAGGCGCCCGCCACCTCGCACGGCTAGTTTTTTTTTTGTATTTTTTTTAGTAGAGATGGGGTTTCACCGCGTTAGCCAGGATGGTCTCGATCTCCTGACCTCATGATCCGCCCGTCTTGGCCTCCCAAAGTGCTGGGATTACAGGCTTGAGCCACCGCGCCCGGCCCTCATCCCACTTTCTTGCCTTCTCTTCCCCCATCTCATTTTTCCCACCCCAACCATATGCCAGTAGTTTGGAAACATTGTGCTCCTCTACCATTCAAGATTTGAGTGTGTATTTCCTAAAGTCAAAGATATTTTCTGCCATAACTACAATATGGTGATCAACATGAGGAAGTTAATGTTGATACAATATTTATCTGATCCACATCTGTCTTAAATTGTGTTAATTTCCTCCAATAATGCCCTTTGCAGCCCCCACCCCATCTAGGATTCAAGCCAGGATCATTGGTTGTCATATCTCTTTAAGAAAAGGTTTTTAACCCAATTTAAATTGGCAGGGACCTCAAAATCACTTCTGGCTATGAGGGTTTTATAAAAGAATCCTGTGAAAGAAAGATTTGTCACTTAGATGGTGGAGAAGCCCACGTTCATAGCTTAAACCAAATCTTCCCAGTGCAGACCTGATTTTGTGCTGCTGGAAATGAAGGGAAGGTGCCTTTCCTCTGTCAACCCCCATCATTCCAGGGCGTTAAAAAAGTGAACTGTCCCCATCTCCACTCTCTTCCTGTCTCTCCTGAATCAGGAAGTTCTCTCTCTTAAGGGAAGTGGTTTGCCATAGTGAGGAGGAAAGGGATTGGGGAAGAGAATCTCCGGGGTGGGCTTCACTCGGGGCTCTCCGAGTCCTCCCCTGTGTCAGCGTGAGACCTTAGGATCACAACGATTCATGGAAAATGCCAAGGAAAATGCCTTAGAAAGGCAGACCAGCTGGGAGACCTGCTAGAAGATGTTGAGTAGTGCTCAGAAGCAGTTTGAAAGCAGATGCCCTAGGAGCCTTCTGGGGGACCTGCTAGAAGAAGGTGTGGAGTGCTCAGATGTAGTTTGACGCTAGTGCAGATGCACTAGCAGCAATGGCCTTCCTCCAGTCTGAAAGACGGGGAAAGTGAGAAGCCAAAGCCAGGAGGCCATCTTCAGCCCCCAGAGCCCTTTCCAGAGGCGACCTGCAGGTGACAGCCAGGGACATGGCTTCTTCTCTAGAGGGGGCACCTTTCCACTCTTCCTTCCTTGGCATTAGCTCCATAGCCCCTGTGCTTCTCCCCTGCTCTCCACCCAGCCCTGTGCCTCACCATAGTCAGGGGTCTTGTGGTGCAGGGAGGGATGGCTTGAAGGCAGAGGGAAAGCAAACTCTGCCGGCCAGCGTTTGAGGACCTCCTGCCCTGATATCACCCGCGACCACCACCTACACTCTTCTCCCCAGTACACATCACTCAGTGGCGTAAGCCCTGTCCTCTGCCTTCATCCCTGCTCCTCTCCCTCCCTCCTCAGCCCCATCTCCCCATCCCAGGCCTGTCCTGAGCCCCTTCTCCTTTCCTGATGCCCTCTGAGTCCTCTGTAGCTTCTTCCCCTTCCCCTCCTGCCACATCCCCAACTGCAAGTCTAATGAGCATCACCAAAGGCTTGGAAATGGAAGAAGCAGATATCTCCAGAGACTTTCCAGTCAGAAACTGTTGAAAGCATTTTCAGTAGAATGTTATCGTGCATGTAGGTTACGTCTACAGCATAGTTCATCTTCAGCGTCAGATCTCTCACAGCTTAAAGCCACTTCCGTGGGCTCTCCTGGTTGCCTACCTGCCCGCAGAACATCAGTGACTGCAGGAAAAAGCAAACAGAGTCCCAGCAAACTTTCCCCTGCCCCTTATTCCTAACCAGCCTCCCTCCTTCTAACTGGGCAAGTTCCTTGCTTGCTCATGTGGATAAAGTTTTCTAGATCAATCATGTTCTTTGTGAGTATATAGGGATAAAAATCTCCCAGTTAACAGAGTTTAACTAGATGGGTTAAGACAGAGAAACTTTAAAACCCTGTAGAGTCCAGGGCATGAAAACAATCTATTTTGAACTCTTTGTGTTTGCAAAGGATTTTTTTGGTGCTCCAGTGCCCCAAACCGGTAAGTCACAGGACAAAGGTGTTCATCTAAAGTTTCAGTATCGCCAGTGGTTATCTCCGACCCAACCTGGATGTAAGGAAGCCGAGCCCATTTCAGATAGAACATTTTTGAACATCTTTGGACAATATACTTACTCCTCTTTGTCTACCTGCTTTTTTCACTCATGAAATGCTGCAGGCTGAGATCCACACCGCTGTCATTTCTCTCTCCTGTTTTCTGTTCTGTACATTTATGAACAGCGGGTCACAGAAAGTCGAGAGAGCCAGATGACGATTGAGGAAAGGAAGCAGCTCATCACTGTGAGAGAGGAGGCCTGGAAGACGAGAGGCAGAGGAGCGGCCAACGATTCCACCCAGTTCACTGTGGCCGGCAGGATGCTGAAGAAAGGTCAACGTGTGTGTGTGCCTATGTATGTGTGCCTATGTATGTGTGTGGTGTGTGCACAATGCACACCTGTGAGCACACTCACCCATGGAGGGCATGGTGGTACATGATAACTCAATTTAAAAGAACAAACCATGGTCTCTTTAATTTTTTTATTAAAAAAAAATTTTTTTTTGAGAGATCGGGTCTTGCCCTGTTGCCTAGGCTGGAGTGTAGTGGCTCAATCATGGCTCACTGCAGCCTCAAACTCATGGGCTCAGTCTTCCCACCTCAAACGCAAACTCAAACTCAATCTTCCCACCTCACCCTCTCTAGTTGCTGGGACTATAGGTGTGCAACACCATGCCTGGCTTTTTAAAACTTTTTTTTTTTTTTTGAGATGGAATCTCACTCTGTCGCCCAGGCTGGAGTGCAGTGGCGTGATCACAGCTTACTGCAAACTCCGCCTCCTGGGTTCAAACAATTCTCGGCCTCAGTCTCCTGAGTAGCTGGGATGCCCGCCTCCATACCCGGCTAATTTTTGTATTTTTAGTAGACGAGATTTCACCATCCTGGCCAGGGTGGTCTTGAACTCCTGACCTCGTGATCCACCCACCTCGGCTTCCCAAAGTGCTGGGATTACAGGCGTGAGCCACCGCGCCTGGCCTTTAAAACTTTTTATGTAGAAATGGGGTGTCACTGTGTTACCCAGGCTGGTCTCAAACTCCTGGGCTCAAGTGATCCTTCCGCCTCAGTCTCCCAAGTAGCTGGGATTATAGGCATGAGACACCATGCTCAGCCTTCTTTAAAAGTTTTAAACTTACTGACATTCTGTACATGTCTTTTGGGTAGGTTCTGTGAGATAGTCCTACTGAGTATCTTTTCTTCATAAATAATGTCATCTTCAATGTAAATGCATATTTCAATTTGTCACTATCTCAAAACTTACCCCTTTGGAATTGAGTGCAATTGTAGGTTTCAAAAGCAATTCAGATCTGCTAGCAAATATTGGTCCTTTCCCAGAATTACTTTTAAATCATTTCCATTTCCTTGTGACCCAGCAACCACATACCCTAAGTCAGCCTTTCCCAGTAAAGAAGTTTATCCCCTCTTCCTTTTAGGTTAATTCCTAGGTCCTTCTCCATGAAATCTGATTTCTCTGACTGACCAAGCCAATTCCGTATATGCTTTAATAAGTGTCTAAAAGGTGTGCTCAGTTCCAAGGCAGTGGGGCGTCCCTGCTGCAGTCCTCTGCTGCTGAGCTCTTGGAACTGATTTGATGCCTGTATTCAAACATGTATGAAACTGACTTACATATGAAATGCTTAGTAAAGTCACCTGAGAGCTTTGAGTCTTCATAGGAGTGTTTGGGGCTTTATTTCCTATCCTGCAGGAAAATATTAAAATTTGGGGTCCCTTTGTCACCTATATGCACATACCATCATTTTCTAAGCTATTATTTAAAAGCAGATTTCCCAACTTAGTGGTAAACATTTTCACATTCACTTCATCTTAACATCTCGTCATCAGCTTTATAGGCTTAGCTTTCCTTTTTCTCAAAACCTTCAGAGAATCACACTTTCATGAATAGGACCTAATTCATTATAGGTACATAATAAATGTCTGCAGAAGGAAAGGAGGGGAAATCCCTGAATTGTAACTAACTCAAATCTTAGCAGGAAATCCCTTCCAGTAGATCTCTTCAACCTCATCTTGGAATTGTGAAAAGATAAGAAAAGATAGTTTACTCTCACATTAAATTATTTGCCAATTTTCTGCATCAGATCACAGAACTGGATAATCGTGTTTAAACTCCTTTAACATGAGCCCCAACCCTTCTTTAACAGAAGCACCTCCTTAGGCGCAGAGTGACTAAGTAGAACTGGAGCTGAGAACTTGAATTAGACCTCAGGTTTTCCAACTTCTAGCCCAGACTTTTATCTTGAAGACTTTCTGCTTTGGTTTCTTTTTTCCTCTTCCATCTTAAAAATCCTAATTTATTTGTAAGTGAGTTCTTACTACCAAATTCCACTGCCCTTGTCCGCATTGACATAAGAGGATATAGATTGGCTCTTATGCAGGTTTGGAGAAGGAACAGTTCCCATTTCTCTGTGAATGAGTTCGCTTTCATATTTTCCTGAATATATCAGGGAACTTGATTTAACAGGTGCTATATGGCTCACTCAGGAAATTATCTTCTTATGCTTTATAATTAATGAAAAAACTGTTTCTTATATTTCTAATATTTGCCATCACCTCCTGGGTTATATGTTTCACTTGAGTCATTAGCTCTTTTTGATTTGTAGTGATAAGGCATCCGATTTACATTCACTGAAGAATAAAATAACCCCCTACACAACAGCCTGGGTTCCTACCTCCTGGGAACATCAGGCAACCAGGAGTGACCACTTCTCAGTGCGTTGCCAGGAGGCATCCGGGGCCTGACCTTCATTCTCTCACCCCAGAGACCTCTCTTCTCCTGCTAGTCTCCTTAGGACTTTCTCCCTTTTTTATATTCCTCAATTCTGTGTAACAGCACTCCACAAGGTTCCTGTGGTATTCTAGGTTTCTTCTGGAAGCCAAGTACTCCAGCCACACCTGGAGTAAGCGAGATGTGACAATGTTCCCGAAGAGAGTAGGTGACTGGTTGCTGTACCTAGAATTCATCGAAAAGAGCTACGGGGGATCTTTGTTTTAACGTTTTGTAATTTGCATCTCTATGCCCTGAGCCATTCATTGCCTAAGGATCCTTATCTCTAGCTGGGAGAAGAGCTCTTTTGGATAGTGCCACTGCCTGAACCGCCAGCAGGGGGAGCCATGGCAGCCGGGTTTGCCTGGCACCGGCCAGGACGGGGAGGGATTTCTCCGGTTGCTTTGGAAACCAACCTTCAGAGTCAGCCCTGTTTATTAGCTGCGGAGTTAACGGCTTCTGTGCTAAAGAACTCCTCTGATGTCTCTTAAGCATCCTTCTAGTGAGTGATGGTTTCCCTCCCCACCCTGTGATACCAGATTTTATTTATCTTTATCATCTTTCAATAAAGTTTACTTTCTCGTGGATATAAACCCTTTGCAGTTCTGGCAATTGAAACAAATTTTAAAACTTTTATTGACATCATCAACCAAATATATGTGCAAAATGAGAAGTACTTCTAGGATGTTACCTGCAACTTGAGTTTTAAACCATTTAATGGTATTTTTTATTAAATTTTTATGCTGTAATACTTCTCCCATTCACAGGAGGAAGGAGCAGAATCATTCATTCATTTGGTTTTCCTTGTGATAGTGATTGGCATATTCTCTGGATGTTGTTCATCCAGGGATGCATTGTCATCTAAGTGGCAATGTCATCTAAGGATTTCACATTTATTACAAATGAGTACAGAGAACATTCACATCTCATTTTGTTTTTTGTAAATGCACTAGTTTTCTTTCCAATGCCTTCCACTTAGGTTAGGGAAGCGATACTCATCCTTCTCTTTACTAAGTTTTCTTCTTCCAGCTGGATACTTTCTTCATGCTGGAATTCCTCCCTTTCCCTTTCGTATGTCTCTGACCATTTGCCCTTTTAAAGATTCCTCACCCTGCTTCTCAGTAAATATACGAGGAAAAGCATTTCCTGTTTCCGCCCACATGGGAGATGGACAGGACCTTCCAACACGCACAGTCAGTCCAGACCTGCCCTGGTCTGTGGTTTCTTCTGAAAGGTTTGGTCCTCCTTGGGTTACTGTCTGTGTAATGTCCCCAAGGCCACTGTCCCTCCCTCCCTTCAGCCTGGAGGAGAGCTTCAGTGCTGAGGGTCACTTGCTGGCGAGTGTGACACAGCTCATTCTGCAGATGGCACTAAAGCACTCTCAGCTGCCCCCGCCATCCCCAGAGGGCCTCAGAACTCACAGCTGCATTTCCTCAAGTTTACATGTCACGAATATGTTTTCCCACGTCTTCAGCATTCATTTTGGAATATCAGCTTGTCAGCCACTACGATCCTTGGAAATAATAAAATCCTGTCTACATTTGCAGTTGGTTGTCCCACAGTCGCTGTACCTATGAAGTGCGTGTGTGTGCGCCTGCATGTGTGTACATTCTTATATGTTGTGCCGTCTACCCTGGGACTCCTGGAGATCCATCAGGGTTCTGGACATTTCCAGAAGTGACCCTGAGATGCTCAGTAGCTCGTCTGTGTGTTCCGCAGGTTTGGCGTCACCCCACTGCCATAACCCCAGTAGCCTCACCCATTTGCAGTAAAACAAGAGGCACCACACCCGTTTCCAAACCCCTGGAAGGTAAGTCGCCAAGGCCCCGGCCATGCCAAGCCTGATCAGAAGAGGCCTCAATGATGTGGTCTCACTGACAGTTTCTGCTCACCTAGATATCGAAGCCAGACCAGATATGCAGTTAGAATAGGACCTGAAGTTGGACAGGCTGGAAACGGAATCGGACATGAAGTTGGACAGGCTGGAAACCTTTCTGAGAAGGCTGAATAACAAAGGTACCTACCAGAAGCCAGAAGGTTTTGCTCTCAGAATCTCTAAGTCCAAATTCTGATTGCTTTTCTTCCTCAGCTAAATTGTTTTCTTTCCATTATGGCTTTACTAAGTCATACTGTAATCATTATCTTTGTTGTTATCTTCAAAAAATGAAGTTTTGGTCAAGACTGATTAGACTATCAACCCCTGATTCACTTGATAATGTACTAAATTGGGGGCCCCAAAAACACATTTGCTCTTGAATCTAAACTCTTGGGATGCCATCCAATCGGAATTGTGAACTGAGTGATTTTGCTTATAACTCTGAAAGCAGATTATTATATGTCGGCCAAATCAACATGATCTTGGGCCTGGTGAACTTTAAATTGTATGTTATCAGTTTCCAATAAGCTAAAAGCTGACGTTATTTCTTATAATCACAAATGATTTCTAAAAGAAAATTATGGCAAATGAATATTGAAATAAATATTTCAATATAAAAGTCAATGAAATACACAAAATAAAAGCAATATGCAGAAATTGCCTTTTATCTCTTGATTAAAATGTCCAATCCAGGAAACTTACCAAATACTAGGCACTGGGAGCCCCTCCTATTGACAGTGACCACTAAAAGGTTGAAAATAATAAAACCACCACTGAACAGAAATATGAAAGTATAATATAATCACTAAACTAGCTAAGAAAGGAATACCAATCAGCAAAGCATTTATTACAAATGTGGAACAGTGATCTAGCCTTGGGTTAGCAAGCAATGGCCATTGCCAAATCCAGCTGCCCACCTGCTTTTGTTTTTTGTTGTTGTTTGTTTTGTTTGTTTTTTAGAGACAGTGTCTTGCTCTGCCACCCATGCTAGAGTTCAGTGGTCCATCATAGCTCACTGCAGCCTTGAACTCCTGGGCTCAAGCAATCCTCCCACCTCAGCCTCCTGAGTAGCTCCAACTATGGGTGTTCACCACCAAGCCTGGCTAATTTTTTTACTTTTTCTCTTTTTGTAGAGATGGGGTCCCACTATGCTGCTCAGGCTGGTCTTGAATTCCTGGGCTCAAGCAATTCTCCTACCTTGCTCTCCTGAAGTGCTGACACTATAAGCCTGAGCCACCATGCCCAAACCTGTTATTGTAAATAAAGTTTTATTGAGACACATTCATGCCAATGTGAGCTTTTGCATTATAACAGCAGAACTGAGTAGTTGCAACACAGGCCCCATGTCGCCCCTCCCCATGCAAAGCCTAAAATGTTTACTGGCTGGCCCTTTTCAGAAGAAGTTTGCTGACCCTTGATGTAGAATGAGGCCGAGGCTGGTTCATCCACCCTCAGCAGAAGCCAGTGCAGGTTCAGAAGCGTTCAGTGGGTGGGTGTGTGCAGTAAGGTCAGCCTCCCTCTCTCCCACCATGTTACTGCAGAAGATTTGTTCAGGTGGGAAGTCCTTACGTCAGAGATAGGTCAGAGATTAAGTAAGGGCCTGGGAAGCAACCACAGGACCCTGTATATCACAATCATGTTTCCTCCACTCCGGGAACTTAGGAGGAAATAGAATCTTCAAACTATTGTGAGGCATAATGGGAGTCCTTGTTTTTATAAAACTCTTAAGTCATTTGCTTGTTTGTTGATAGTAAGCGGGATGCAAGAAACGGTGCTCACTGTCACCGGCAAATCTGTGGAGGAGGTGATGAAGGCGGATGATGATGAAACCTTTGCCAGATCTTACCACAGTGTGGATTATAATACGCCCACAAGTCCTGTGGAGCTGGACGAGGACTTCAATGTCATTTTCAATCCTTATGCACCCAAGTGAGTTATTTGGGTCTGCGTCTTTCCTCCACTGAGAAGGGCTTCCTTCGCCTACACACAGCATATCTACCAGGCTCTTTCCCCATGTGACCTCCTTCTCCTTCTAACTCCATCACAGGGGCGTTAGTATTCTAGAGCCAGGGCACGCTGTTGCAGGAGCCAGGGGCACAAAGCCTCCCAGCAGATAAAACATGCAGACGGCAGACCAGATGTGCAGGCAGGCAGACCCGTGTGCCACAGGTGCTTGTCCTGTGCCATAAAGAAAGTGTCAATGGATTTTTCACATAACTTGAATACTGTTTTGCAGTTTTTAGGTTTACATCACTTAGCAGAGTTCAACGCCTGTCTTTCATTTGACATATTTAATTCTTACTCATAACTTTGCAAAATATTTGGATGAGATGGGCTCAAATTAGTACAGCTCACTAGAAAATCAGTAAGGCATGTTACTTAGCTTCCAATCATTTACAAAATCAATAGATCTGCGGGTTTTCTCAGTGATGACTAAGGGTTTCTCTTCCCACGGGAACATGACTAAACCAACTAGGAAAAGTGATTATAGTATTAGGAGTCCGTCAATCTCAAGTGCCAGAAAAACATCCCAATTCAAACCGACTTCAACCAAAAAGAAAAATGAGAGGGGTTTACTGGCTCACTGGCTGAACAGTGCGGAGGGGTTTACCAGCTCATTCGCTGAACAGTGCGGATGGGTTGACCGGCTCACTCGCTGAACAGTGCCGAGGGGTTGACCGGCTCACTCGCTGTAAAGTGTGGATATGGCCTCGGGTTCTAGCGGCCCCTCAGAACACAGTCTGTCTTGGCTTTGGGCTGGCCGCACTCTCCGTCAGGCAGTGGCCTGACGGCAGATGGACACCCCAGCTCTAGAGTCACAAGGCTGCCTCCCTGGCCAGCCCAGCACAGGTAGCTTCTCTTCCCAGTAGTCCCAGCAGAATTTCCAGGTTTGATTTTCTTGGCTTCAACTGGAGTCCCGTGTCCATCCCTAAACCAGTCACTGTGGCCAATGGGATGGAAGATGCCGACTGGCTAAAGGCGGGTCCCTGGGTCTCCTCTAGAGCCACGGTGGGGGCGCAGGGAGGTGGTTTCCCCAAAGGAAAATCCAGATGCTATTACAGAAGCAGAGGAGGACACGCTGGACAGGCTCCACCCACGGCAGTCCACCACGCCCATCGGGTCTTTCCTGCGAAATTGTCAGAGTGACAATCTCTTCCATTATCATATATTTAAACTGCTCTCGAGATATTTTTTGCATGTTTAAGTTTGTTCAATTTGTTTCAATTTGCATATTTTAATTTCCTACCTTAAAAAATGAACCCTTTGCCATTTTCCACCTCAAAATAGTATTTTGGGTATTTGCATACGTAGCTATTTAACCACTTCGCAATCTTCCACCCACCTAATGTCACTGTTTAAATAGTTGTATATCATAATTTAAACATGTATGTATGTTGACACACACATATGACACCATGGTATGTAAAGAGGCCTTTCGGGCACAGAGGCCCGCGCAGTGGAGGTGGAGAGTGGCAGCGGGAGTCTGTTGGGAGATCGCTTCGCTCGGTCTGCTCACCTCCCCGGGGCTGGTTTTCCACCCCAGAGTTGTGAGAATGTGGGGTGGTCACAGATGGTTGCGGGCCCATTTTATTTCAGATATTCTTCCCAAAAGTGGTTTTTTTCAGAGGGGGGCAGTGAGTTGAGTGAAAGTTAGTCGTGGAGAGACAGTAAGGGGACGGAAAGCTATTGCACAGGGAGAAAGTTTAGTCGGAGCGAAGAGGATTACATCAAGGAGCCGTGGTCTGCAAATTCCCTAGGGGCTTGCGGGAGACAGACAAATAGACATGGGTGTATGATTCCAAAGTGAGAATTAGGACACGTGCATGGGCGCCGTAAGGAGAGGGAAGAGCTTCCTAACCCTTAGAGCTGTCTAGCAGAGCCATGAGCCGCCCGGAAGTACTCCACACCCTTCCAGGCAGAGACCAAGGGGCATGAGTGAGTAGGGGCGTCCGGGCGTGGCTGAGATTTGAACTCAGTGGGCTTGCATCCCTCTTCCATCTCCAAGATTCTGCGACTCCATGTCAGGGGAGTGGCGGTGGGAGGAGGAGTTGCAAGACTCATAACAAAATCAGGAAATACCCTGTGGAGTCCAAGACCCACAGGTCATCCAGGGGCGGTGTCGCAGACTGGGACCGCGGCTCTGCTTCCATCCGCAGATTGACGTCTTCTGTGGCCGAGCACAAGCGGGCAGGTAGGCACAAGCGCCGGGTTCAGGCCTCCAAAAATCCCCTGAAAATGCTGGCGGCAAGAGAAGATCTCCTTCAGGAATACACCGAGCAGAGATTAAACGTCGCCTTCATGGAGTCAAAGCGGATGAAAGTAGAAAAGAGTGAGTATTTGAACCCCCACCCTGCTTCTGTGCTTGGGAATGGTTTTTTCCGAAGATTTACTCATTGCTTGGTTTTCTGCCTTGTGAAGGCCAATAATGGTGCTCAGAAGACCCTCATGAAGTAAAAAGGAGTAAGTTTGCACGTACATGTGCACGCTTACCTAGACTTTAAAGATTTTTCATGGAAATTCTCACAGTGTGTACCACCTGTTCAACTGGTTAATTCAGATTATCCTGGGGTTTGGTTTTTGTTTTTGTTTTTAAGAGACTGGGGTCTCATCCTGTTTCCCAGGCTCATCTCAAACTCGCTGGCCTCAAACAATCCTCCCACCTTGATCTCCCAGAGTGCTGGGATTACCTGCACGAGCCACCATGCCTGGTTACAAATTACCCTGTTTTGTTGAGTTTTCTTTCTGGAAGTTAGAAGAGATGGATATTTCTGAGTATGGTAATTCAGCCATTTTCAGCTCTGTAGATCCTGAACACAACCATTCTTCATTTAATCTTATTCAAGAGCAAGTCATTTGATCTCTTACAGTAAAACACCTCAAATCACTGCGGTTTCTAATCCTAGATTTTTTTTTTTTTTTTTTTTTTTTTTTTTTGAGACAGAGTCTTGCTCTGTTGCCTAGGCTGGAGTGCAGTGGTGCAATCTCGGCTCTCTGCAACCTCTGCCTCCCAGGTTCAAGCAATTCTCCTGCTTCAGCCTCCCGAGTATCTGGGACTACAGGCGCACGCCACCTCGCCCAGCTAATTTTTGTATTTTTAGTAGAGTTGGGGTTTCACCATGTTGGCCAGGATGGTCTCGATCTCTTGACCTCGTGATCCAGCTGTCTCGGCCTCCCAAAGTGCTGGGATTACAGGGGTGAGCCACCATGCCCAGCCTCTAATCCTAGATTTTTATATTATTAACTAACACATATGCCAGTGCTTTTCAAATTGTTCTTGGTAGGACCCTGAGCTTCTCAGAATTGGGATGTGGGCTGAAGGGAGCTGGCTGGGGGCAATGAATGGAGGCGAGGAGATGGGCTTCAGGCTCTCACTCCCGCCGTAGGCTGAGCCACACTGTTCTCATCTGCCCATTAATGTGGGGTTCCATCATTCTGAAACAGTGATTTTCTTGGTTTGAGGTGATAGCATGCATAATCTTGATTTGTGGAATAATCTTGCTATAATTTTTGTTTTCCCATAACATAAACCTATTTCCTCATGTTTTTCTTAGAAATATAGTATTTAGATGAAGTGGTTGAGTCTTTTCATTATAACTAGTTTACTAAGAAAGTATATTTCAGGCTGGGTGTGGTGGCTCACACCTGTAATGCCAGCACTTCAAGAGGCAGAGGCAGGAGGATCACTTGAGCCCGGGAAGTCAAGGCTGTAGTAAGCTGTAATCACAGCACTGCACTCCAGGCTGGTGACAGAGTCAGATTCTTTCTTAAAAAAAAAAAAAAAAAGGCATATTTAAAAATCACAACACCACAATTAATTGACAAATATTGTCATATTTCTCCAAACATAATCCCAGTAAAAAATGTTCTGAATATCTCTCCAGCATATACATTTTTAAAAACAATAAGTTGGAGAAATAAAGATTTGTTAGCACAAATCTTACATGCATTTCCTGTGCTTGCAGTTTTGGGGGGCTCAGGGGTTGGATTAGTGATGACTGACTGACCCATAGATGTTTGCACTGAAAACCCGGCATCTTATAAATACAATCTTAACTATCTTAACTCTGAGAGCAGTAGACCTCAAGATAACATCTAGTTGATCACTTTGCTTCAGCAAAAGATTAGAACCTAATCATCCCTTACAGAGTGCCTACTTTTTTTTTTTTTTTTTTTTTAACATATAAAGGGTTTTGGTGAAAACTGTCTAACAGTCATCTGGCATCTGTACATTCGGGCATCTAAAAGTTGTTAGGATTTATAACAGCTTTCAGTGGAATTGCAACAAGTGAATCCAGCTCCTGGTTTTGTACTAAAGTGGCTGGTCCACATCATCACTCAATTCCTGTCCCTCTGCACAGCGCAGTGTGACACTTGTCTACAAGCAGTTTATATTTTCAATGCTGTATTTAATTCTTAACAAAGTGGTTAAGCACTGAATTGCACATTTAATCAAACTTGATTACGTTTTCCCTTTCAGGATTCACTTGAAAAGGCAAAGATGTTGAGTCAGTTGTGAATAATTTCTGACTGCAAATATTGTCACTGTAACTGAACCTCCTGCGTTGTCTTTCCTTATTCAACCCACCCAGTGTCTTCCAACTCCAACTTCTCAGAAGTCACCCTGGCGGGTTTAGCCAGTAAAGAAAACTTCAGCAACGTCAGCCTGCGGAGCGTCAACCTGACGGAACAGAACTCCAACAACAGCGCTGTGCCCTACAAGAGGCTGATGCTGTTGCAGATTAAAGGTATTTCAGAGCAGCCTGGCAAGGTGACTCAGGGCCCGTGGTTTCTGTCTGGTCACATAAAGCTTCCTGACTGTGTAATTCATCGCCTGTGCCGGGAAGGGAACGCACGCTTTTTGAGAACCTACTGTGTGTTCCTTGCTATGCAACCTCTTGTCTCTTAAGCTTCCCCCAATCCCATGACATAGGAAGTATTCTGCCCATCATGGCTTCCAGAGGCAGGAATGTGTCTGGGGTCCCAGCAGCTACTGGGTGGCAGAGCTGGATTCGAACCCAGGTCCCCCCACTCCGGAATCCCAGCTTTTGCTCCTGGTGCCCCGTGCCCCATGTGGTGGCCAAACATCCATGCAGTTACCAGAGGTGCCCTACGTCATCAGAGGGGCTCTCTGCTCCCTGCCCAGTCCTCCCCGAGTCAGTACAGAACCGGGGAGGAAGACACAGCTTGGGGAAGGAATCAAGGAAAAGTGGATGCAGATGAAGCCCACCTGCCTTGCACTCCAGTGCCCTTCCTGTCCGTAGCCAGGGAGATTCCAAAGACGAACCAGGGGGCTCTGGGCCATGAGGAGGGAGACTCGGCTGCCTCCTGGCGGCCACTGTATAGATGAATCTTCCAGATGTGAATGGAGGAAATAGCCTCTCCCTCCAGGAGGGTTTCCCAAGTCTTTCTGCATGACCGCTGTCCTATTGTGAGTGTTTAAAAAGACCAGTGACAAACTCAAATAACCGATCTCTGTCCTGAGTCCTAACCCAGAGACTACACGATCAGTGTAATTGTGGAAAGCTCAAAATCAACAAATATTTAGGAGAAGGTGTTGAAAGCCACAGAAGGTGGTGGCTCCATCCTTCCTGTTGAGAGGCCCCTAGGGTTCTTAGTGGAAACTCCCCAGGGAAAGATCTGACCCTTCCGGAAGGCGTGGCTTCCCTTGCCTGGGCCACAGATGTAATTGGGTGCAGCAGGTGGCCAGGGGAGAGAAAGGCCCCCGGAGAAGAGTGAAGGAAGGAAGAGGAGCCTGTGCGCTCATCTCCCTGGAAGGGGGAGCCCTCATTAACCCACACACGTGACACTGATAATGGTCCTGAGAAGCGGGTGACATTTGGGAAAGCACGAACCACACAAGCAGCCACTAGTGCCATCATGATGCCCTTTCTAAATCCCGCTGCTGCCACCCTGGGCATGGGCACTCTTATCAGCAGACAAGACTCTTTAGAAGTGAAAGTGTCTGCAGCAGAGATGCTTCCAATGTGGGTGCGTCCTGTCCCCGTTCTGTCTGGAAAGACGGTGATTGTCTGCCTTGTGTTCAGGAAGAAGACACGTGCAGACCAGACTGGTGGAACCTCGAGCTTCGGCGCTCAACAGTGGGGACTGCTTCCTCCTGCTCTCTCCCCACTGCTGCTTCCTGTGGGTAGGAGAGTTTGCAAACGTCATAGAAAAGGCAAAGGTTGGTACCTGAAAAATAAAAATGCTTTAGCTAACCTCTCCTTTACACACCAGTGGAGTGTTCTTCCTGGCGTCAGTCACAAAGCTTCTTAAACGCCAGGTGTTGCATTCAAATGAGAAGGGATAGGTAGGATTTCTTGTCCTGAATGTCTCTCAAACAAGCCTTCATTACGTGTTTAAATGGAGTGTTTGAGGACTATGACCTACACCCAAGTGTTTAGGTCCTGGGTTTCTTCTTACTCCTGTGTAAAAAAGGACTTTAAAGGAAGCGACTTTAAAGTCCTTTATCCCAGGTAGCTGCGAAGTTCTGCCATAGACCTAGTGAATGAGACTGTCATGGGGTAAAGCCCAAAGAATGATGTTTTTTTAAAGCATCACATGTGACCTATTGAAGATGGAGAACTGTTGCTCTAAAGAATTGATACTCCCTGGTCTTTCAGTTACATTTTCTTGAGGTCATTGAAAATACCCAGTAACCAGTATCCACCCACACCCATGATCACAAGGCTTTCCTTGCAGGCACACACTGTTTCTCCCTCTGGTTTTGACACGTGCCACTCTGTCTAGCCAAGGGCTTCTCTACCCAGATAATTGTATTCCTTTCTTTTCTTAGGCCTCAGAACTTGCAGCTTTAATTCAGACAAAGAGGAAGTTTGATTGTAGAGCTACTTATATCTAAACCATCGAAGAAGGAATTAACATACACACTCATGCAGCCAAAGACTTCTGGAAGCTTCTGGGTGGCCAAACCAGTTACCAGTGTAACACTTTATTGCACTTCAGAGATTGACAAGGCTTGAATCTGCTTTCTCCTCCCTTAGCTCATTCTTCTAAACCAGCTATTTTGCAACGTAAAATGTGATGCCCTCCTGTTGTTCTTATCCCCAAGCTGCTGGAGACCCAAAAGAAGATGAACTCTATGAAGCAGCCATAATAGAAACTAACTGCATTTACCATCTCATGGATGACAAATTTGTTCCTGATAACAACTACTGGGGGAAATTCCAAAGTGCTCCCTTCTGCAACCCAAAGAGGTACAGCCCATGGGCTCTGCCCTTCAATGAGAAAGCACATTGAAAGCACTCAGCACAGGCTGCCCAATAAATTAGAGAGTAAGTGCCCAATAAAGGTTAGCCAGTGTCAGTACCCATTGTAGAACATTTACAGTTTTTTAAAAGATTTTCTTTCTTTCTTTCTTTTTTTCTGAGACACAGTCTTGTTCTGTTGCCAGGCTGGAGTACAGTGGCGAGATTTCGGCTCACTGCAACCTCCGCCTCCCTACTTCAAGCGATTCTCCTGCCTCAGCCTCCTGAGTAGTTGGGACTACAGGTGCACGCCACCACGCCCAGCTAATTTTTGTATTTTTGGTAGAGACAGGGTTTCACTAAGTTGGCCAGGATGGGCTCGATCTCCTGACCTCGTGATCCAACCACCTCAGCCTTTCAAAGTGCTGGGATTACAGGTGTGAGCCACTGTGCCCAGCCAGAATATTTGTTATTTCAACCCATTACTGACACCTTAAATGCTAATATGGAATCCAGAATATTGTTCAAAGGTGGCATGGATCATTGAAAGCATCATAGGCAAAATGTAAATATTAGCCCTATCTCTTACATTTTGTATAAACATTAACTAGAATATTTTTCAGTCCTTAAGTTTGAGGAACAATAGATGCATATATATATATAATTTATGGATTTTTCAATTAATATGCTGTTTTTGTCCTATCACACCAGAAAATATTTATTAATTACATATATTTCCAGTACCATTAAGTATACTAAGTGTTGAGAAAGTGGAAGACACACAGGCCCTTAAGTTTTATTGGGTGGAAGAGTATTAAAAGGAATGTAATCTGGAGCAAGGTTGACTGTGTGATATGTATGGGCATTTACATGGAGGAAAAGTCACAGAAAAAGAAATCATCAGGAATAATTTTCAATAGAAAGTGAAATTGAGCGGAGTTTAGAGTTAAGCAAATTTGAATTGCTGGAAGTGAAGGGAGAAATCGAAAGAGTAAAACAAACTGTGAAAATAAGAAATAGCATTACATTCATGTATTCATTCAGCAAACACTTAGTAATCAATCCCTCCTGTATGTATTACTATGATCTAATCCCTGCCCGTAAGGATCTTGGAATTGTGTACAGGAGGGAAGACACCACTGGACCACGAGTGCCTGGCATATATGAAGTGGCCCCTATGTATATATTAGTGAATGAGCACATGAGGGGGGAGGAATCGGGGAGAGAGGGAGGAAGTCGACAGGACGATGTACCTAAAGAACTCTTGTGAATTGCAAGTTGTTAGCAGTTTGAGAGTTCAGAGGTGGGAACATTATCTTGGCCACTTAGGACACTGGGAGGAGGAATCATGCCCCCAGGGCAGCGGCTGGCTTGGCGGGGCAGTGCCAGCTGAGATCTCCTGGCGTTTTTGTGTCTGCGTTGGTTGCCCCATTGGGATTTCTGTCTTCCTCCCGTTTGAGTCGCTGTCAGCAGAGACCCTGTTGCACCTGATTCAACTGTTGCACGTTCTTGAAGTTAACAAATTCTTTTGTGCCATTTCTCCCAGGTACTGGTGTTCGATTTTGGTAGTGAAGTTTACGTATGGCATGGGAAAGAAGTCACATTAGCACAACGAAAAATAGCATTTCAGCTGGCAAAGCACTTATGGAATGGAACCTTTGACTATGAGAACTGTGACATCAATCCCCTGGATCCTGGAGAATGCAATCCGCTTATCCCCAGGTACTCCTGCCGCCACCTGGGGACGGCTCCCCGAGCGAGCTGATTCCCTTCGATCCCTCCGTTCTCACCACAGTCCTCTACTCTCGCTCTTTATAGGGTTCAGTTTTCATAAACGGTTATATGCAGCGGACTGTGAATAGTCACAAAAGGAACCGTTCTTTAACTTTTATCTAACTATTGTGGAAATATGGATGCTGTAGTCTTCTGGAAGAGGTTTGTTACAGTTGATTTAATGAAATGAGCAAGAAAAGCTGCCAGTTCCCCTGCGGCGTCCCAGGTGCTGCTGTGGCAGTCGAACAGCAATTGTTGAAACAAATGCATGCAGATCTGAAAGGCTTCCCGGGTCTGGAATTCAGCCATTGATCTGAAAGTGCAAAAGCAACATGCCTCCTTCTAATTTCATACCTTCCCAGCATCACCCTCAAATTCCAGGATTTATTTGGCAGCAGATGATGTTTATATCTTTATACCTTTGGGAAGGGAAGAGGGGGAGAAGATGGTATTTAAATTATGATTGCAATTTTAATATTCCCTGCATGTACTGGACTCTAAAGTCATTTTGGCAATTCAATAGAATATGTACAAACTCTGAAATTATGATTATGAAAAAAAGAATTCTTACATGCAAAGGATTGCTGTTGTTCTTTCAACTATTAGACCAAAAAAAGTAGGTTTTTAAACTATGTGTGCCATTACAATAGATTGAAACCGATGAACCACCAAACAGCGTAGAATATTGGGCATCACACAACTGCATTTTAATGTTTTCCATTGAACTGGTATATGAATTTCAACTTTCCTGCCTAGGTTCCTGCTTTAAAATCCAATTATTGATTTCCTTATTAATTATTATAGAAATCATTAAAATTATGTCAATGTGGTAAGAAGTTTTAAAATCCTTGTTAAGCAAATGTACTAATGTTTAACATCAGTATGGTAACAACCGTTGTTTTAAGGACTGGAACTACAGCTCAAACGATTTTATTTGGTATAGCAAAGGAAAAAAAAACCAGGCTAAAGCATAAAATCTATGTGATGGCCAACTGTATTTAATAATGGCATAATCACAGATCTGGAAGTAGATGACGGAGCTCCTAACCCACTGGTTTTCAACATCTGAGACAGAATCACCTGAGGGGCCTTTAAAAAGATGCGTTTGCTCAGCCCAGCCCCAGAGATGTGTTTTCAATCCATGTGAGTTAGAGCTTACATGTCAATATGTCTTAAAAGCTCCCGGGGATTTTAAGATGCAGCCAGGATTACACACCCAGCCCTTCTTAGCAAACGAGGCTGAAACCACTGAGCCCAGTTCCAGCTATAAGTCAGGGAAGGGAGGAGAGAGACACACCTGGCTCCTGGCCCAGGTTCGTCCACCTCACCCTGCAATCTGCCACGTGGCTTGCTCACGACACTTCAAAACGTAAACGACAGATTCTAAAGCAGAAACCAAGAACCCTTTCAATCATCGTCTTAGCAAGCCTGCAGAGTAGGACTGACATAAGAGACAGGCATTCAGATATTTTCTGATAAAGACCACAGCCTTTCAAGACCGCGTGCATTTTCCATAGGTGCTTATGTTTGGTTCGCGAAGTCCCACAAGAGCACGAGGTGGAAGTGTCTGTGTTCTACGATTTATCCGGCAGCTTTCTTTGAATCAGGCAGCCTTTTTGATGTGCCTCAGCTGTGACATCAGCAGCTGTGGTCTTGACCAAGCAGGAAGCCACTGAGGCAGTAGCACAGCAGGGCACGGGCAGCAGGGCTGGTTGCTCTAAGGGGTGGCTGCATCCCGGCCCGGATTCACAACCGAAGATGGATGTGGAGGGATGAGATCGTGCATATTATTCCAGGGCTACGCCCCCCACAGCACGCGTATCTTCTCTACCTTTTCTTTTCTTTTATTTCTTTTTCTTTCTTTTTTAAAATTTTTAATTAATTAATTAATTTTTTTGAGACAGAGTCACTCTTGTCGCCCAGGCTGGAATGCAATGGTGCTATCTTGGCTCACTGCAACCTCCACCTCCCGGGTTTAAGCGATTCTCCTGCCTCAGCCACCCGAGTAGCTGGGATTACAGGCACCCACCACCACGCCTGGCTAATTTTTTATTTTTGGTAGAGACAGGGTTTCACTGTGTTGGCCAGGCTGGTCTTGAACCCCTGACCTCAGGTGATTCACCCGCCTCGGCCTCCCAAACTGCTGGGATTACAGGCATAAGCTACCACACCCAGCCCTCAGCTCTACCTTTTTCTAAATTACCTGTGTTCTTGGGGACAGCGCAAATTCTGAAATCTCAAGCCCACACAAGACCTCCAGTTGGGGCTGTGCCATTTTCTTTCCTATTTCTCTGTGCTCTCCTCGTCTGCTGCCCTGGCCAGTCGCCTAGAAATAAGTGTACAAAAGGGCACTTCAAGAAAATGAAAGTGTGTTCATTTTAGTGACAGGAGAATCTCTGTACTCTGGAGAGCTTTGCTGTAACATGAAATAAAATAGTGGAGAATTGTGGGGAGGGGAGCTACGTCTTTCCTACGTCTATTAATTAATTGGAGGGAAACTTGGTGAGCATTTGCAGGTGACTGGGTGGCATAGAGTAGATGACAAGTGAGGTTTGCCCGCAGCTCCTGCCATTGCCAAAATCTCCACCCAGCATGCCACCCCGAGGGCATTCCAAAGACAAGAATTTGCTAGAATGTGGCCAGGCACAGTGGCCCACACCTGTAGTCCCAGCACTTTGGGAGGCTGAGGTGGGAGGATCGCTTGAAGCCAGAAGTGCAAGACAGCCTGGGCAACATAATGAGACCTGGTCTCTATTAAAAAATCAGCCAAGCATGGTGGCACACATCTGCAGTTCCAACTGTTTGCAAGGCTGAAGCAGGAGGATCACTGCAGCCCAGGAGTTCGACGCTGCAGGGAACTGTGATTGTGCAATTGCACTTCAACCTGGGCAACAGAGCAAGACCTTATCTCAAAAAAAAGAAAAAAAAGACTTGCTAGATTGTAAAAAAAGTCTAGTCCTGACATGGTTCATGTCACATTTAGGCACATCAAAAACTCCATGGACACAAAGCTTTGCAAGACTTCAGACTAAAATAACAAAATGTCATTATTTGGTAACATGCAGGAAAATAAACCATTTGTTCTATACACCACTTACGTGCTTTGAGATTTTTTCCAGTAGCCGCATGTGTTTTAGATTCCTTTGTTTAAGCTTGGCTTAATCTTGGTTCTTTTCCTGTCTGTTCTCCCAACCCCCACCCCCACCCTGCAGAAAAGGACAGGGGCGGCCCGACTGGGCGCTATTTGGGAGACTTACTGAACACAATGAAACAATTTTGTTCAAAGAGAAGTTTCTGGATTGGACAGAACTGAAGAGAGAGAATGAGAAGAACCCTAGGGAACTTGCCCAGCACAAGGTATTCCAGTGACCAAGTCTCAAACCTCAGGGCTTGGTTCGGGTCCCAACAAACGTGGCCTTGATGTAAAATGATCAAATCAGGATAGTTTGCATGGTCATCACCTCAGATGTATCATTTCTTTGTGGTGAGAACATTCAGATCTTCTCTTCTAGCTCTTTTGAAATATGCAATACAGTATTGGAAAACAGTCACCCCACTGTGCAGGAGAAAACCAGAGCTCATTCCTCCTCTCTCGTTGTCATTTTGTAACCTTTGGCCAACATCTCCCTATCCTCCCTCTCCCGTCTCCTTCCCACACCCCTTCCCCATAAAACAGATGCATGTATCAACACATCAAATCATACTCATAATAATGTGTCAACTAAAATACTTTTTTAATTAAAAAAAAAAACCATGGACACACACACACACACACACACACACACACCCTTAAAGCTAAGAGGCCTTCCCAGGAATCACTGGTAGAACAGCAGACAGGCCTCCAATTCTAATCTGACTCCGGGAGGTGAAGAGTCTGGTTTGCACCTGTTCTCGGGCATCCATGCGCTGTTGTGGCAATGGGTGTTCAGACCTCTCAGAGTCTTTCTGGAAATGCAGCCTTTCCCTGACTGCAGTTAAACATCCGAGGATGAGATAGAGGATGGAAGCTGTATTTTTATGCTGTCCCAGGAACAGCTGAAGCAGCGTTGAGTGTGACAAGGAATGGCTGTGGAAACAGGCAACTGAACCGATGTCTTCATGTTCCCCTATAGGAAGACCCCAGGGCTGATGTCAAGCCGTACAATGTGACACGGATGGTGTCCATGCCCCAGACGACAGCAGGCACCATCCTGGACGGGGTGAACGTCGGCCGTGGCTATGGCCTGGTGGAAGGACATGACAGGAGGCAGTTTGAGATCACTAGCGTCTCCGTGGATGTCTGGCACATCCTAGAATTTGACTATAGCAGGCTCCCCAAACAGAGCATCGGGCAGTTCCACGAGGGGGATGCCTATGTGGTCAAGTGGAAGTTCATGGTGAGCACGGCAGGTTAGTGAACGCTCATGGTTTCTTCCAGCTGAAAGAGGTCGGCCCAGCAGCCCTGCAGGAGCCAGCTTCCCCGATGAGCCCTGTTGTGCTCACTGCTGGGTGTGTGCAGTGGGGCACTGCAGTCATGTGCCTTTGAGAGCCACCTAGTAAACCACAGAGATGAAAAGAAGTAAGGCCGAATTCCTAACAACCTAGCATTGCCAAGGCCGCTGGTGTTCACCTGTAGAAATTGAACTTGCACATCAAGTCTTCTCGGCTCCCTCTCTCTCTCCGCTGCTCCTGTCCCCAGAGCTTTTCTGGGAAACAGAAAAGCTCTAAATGATGGCCTCTAAATGATATTTCCCATGTGACTGTGTGCTGCTTCAATTAAAGTCGTTAAGTACAGCATATCTTCGTGATTTAAAGCTGGAACCAAATGGGCTGTAACATTATAGTAAATACATGCACGGAAGATTGATTTGAAAAGTGAAAGAGTCTGTTTCTCCTGAGACTGAGCGCACGCGTGGTGCTTTGTGGGTCTGGTGTAGTAAATGCAGAGTCTAAACTCTCCTCGGTTCCTGATGGTGACATACCGCATTGCAAAACACTGACCTGGATGCTCTGGAGAAATCACCCCTTTCCTTGCCAAGGAGGAGCCTTTCCCACAGCGCTCCTCACCCCTTCCCATTTAGGAGAGCATGCAGGTCACAGGTCTGTGATTTCAACTCAGAAGAGAGTTTTTTCGCCTCTTTACAGCCCCCTTGCTGTGCAGGTGCACCTGCCCCCGGGGCCACAGGAAGCACAGGCAGCTGTTTGCTGATCAGAAAACTGCAGGCTCAGAACCACGTGATTTCTTTCCTGGCTTATATAAAATGCATATGTTCATCAACTGACACCATTTCCTGAGCACCTACTCTATGGGAGACACTTTTTGTAGGGACCAAGTAACTATTTCAGATCCTGTCTCCAAGACAGTTATCCATGATGTAAAGCAAGTGCAGGAACAGCCAGCAGGCGGGCCTCGCTGAGTACATGGCCAATGGGGTTGTGTGCTGTGCAGAGCCAGGTTGTGGCCCAGAGGTCCCCCTGCCCCCTCAGGGCACGATGCGGGGGGCTTTATCCTGCCTCTAGCTGAGTGCCTCCTGGGCTCCCTGAGACTTGTTCTGTTGTGATGCTAATTTCTCAGATGAGGAACAGGACCATAAGATCAGGGAACCTGCCTGAAGCCACACAGCTAGCAGGGAGCAGAGCCGGACACTCACACCCAGGCCTGCCTCTTTTCAAACCCAACTGTGCTGTTAACCCACTCTGCAGGCAGGGAGTCAGAGTGGGGCTCCAGCACAGGATGTGGGGAGCCATGAGTTTGGTTACAAGGATGGGCCGAAGAGCCCAGTCACCAGACCGTGGAGCAGGTCAGGGTTGAACCAGCGGCAAGGCGACTTGACGTTGAGCCGCTGAATGCATCAAACTTCAGGAGCTTCTTAAACAGCAGGCATGGGCTCTTCCAGGGCCCAGGCAGCTCCAGCCTCTCCTTCCAGGGAGTAGTGGGGTGTCAGACAAGGACCCCCAGTGGGAGGGACTCCCTTCCCTCCCACTCCCCTCCCCTCCCTTTCCCTTCCTTGACAGGGTCTCACTATGTTGCCCAGGCACGCACTTTCTTTCTTCGTTTCTCTCCTTCTTTTCTTCCTTTCTTCCCTCCCTCCTTCTCTCCCTCCCTCCCTCTCTCCCTCTGTCTCTTTCTCCCTCCCTCCCTCCTCTCTCTCTCCTTTCTTTCTTTCTTTCTTTCTTTCTTTCTTTCTTTCTTTCTTTCTTTCTTTCTTTCTTTCTTTCTTTCTTTCTTTCTCTTTCTTCTTTCTTTCCTTCCTTCTTTCTTTTTCTTTCTTTCCTTTCCCTTACTTCCTTCCCTCCCTCCCTCCCTCCCTGCCTCCCTGCCCCTGTCTCTCTCTCTCTTTCTTTCTTTCTTTCTTTCTTTCTTTCTTTCTTTCTTTCTTTCTTTCTTTCTTTCTTTCTTTCTTTCTTTCTTTCTTTCTTTCCTTTCTTTCTTTCTTGCAGACTTACAACTTTGGAAAAGTCCAGCTTTGGAGAATTAGGATAGAGCAGGGAGCGTTCAGATTCCAGACCATCCCTCCAGCAGCAGAAGCACAGCCCAATGGCACTTGCAGTCACTCTGTAGCCAACGCGGAAGCTCTGGCGCCTTGGTGACACTCGTCCGGCTCCTCTATCACTTGTGCCCACAAGAGCCACACCTGCAATCAGGACCGAGTCAGAGCTCAGGCAGCACTGCTGGGAGAGGGTCAGCACACCTGCACACAGGACCGAGTCAGAGCTCAGGCAGCACTTCTGGGAGAGGGTCAGCACACCTGCACACAGGACCGAGTCAGAGCTCAGGGAGCACTGCTGGGAGAGGGTCAGCAAAAAGCAGCAGCTGCACAGGTGGTAGAGCCTCCGCTTGGCTGATGCTGGCCGGCCTGCTGGGGTCAGTGTCCTGGCCCGGCGCCTGCAGGGTAGGGTTGCTTGCACTCCAGCAGGGTCAGGGGACAGCTGCTCGAGGGGCCCAGGGATGCTGAGCCAGGCTCCTCCAGGGCACGATAGGGGTTTAATTTCTATAAATAGGTGGCTCTGGGGCAAGGATACTTAACCATAAGCAGTCTTCACACCTCTGTTTTCTGTTATTCCTAAATAGCACTACTGGTACCAAACTTATTCTTGAAACTGCTTTGATGGTGTAACATGTCCACACTTTATATATCTATTTATCTATTTATTTATTTATTTATTTATTTATTTACTTACTTACTTACTTATTTAGAGACAGAGTCTCGCTCTCGCTCTGTCACCCAGGCTGGAGGGCAGTGGCGTGATCTCGGCTCACTGCAAGCTCCGTCTGCCAGGTTCACACCATTCTCCTGCCTCAGCCTCCCAAATAGCTGGGACTATAAGCATCCGCCACCACGCCCGGCTAATTTTTTGTATTTTGAGAGAAGCAGGGTTTCACCGTGTTAGCTAGGATGGTCTCAATCTCCTGACCTCGTGATCCATCTGCCTCAGCCTCCCAAAGTGCTGAGATTACAGGCATGAGCCATGGCACCAGGCCCTGTTTATTTATTTTGAGACAGAGTCTCGCTCTGTTGCCCAGGCTGGAGTGCAGTGGCGCAACCTTGACTCACTGCAACCTCTGTCTCCTGGGTTCAAGCAATTCTCCCTGCCTTGGCCTCCCGAGTAGCTGGGATTACAGGTGCCCGCCACCACGCCCCGTTAATTTTTGTATTACACTTTAAATTAGGCAACTGATCAAGGCTGTGAAAAGAATGGCTCCGGATCACGAGGTCAGGAAATCGAGACCATCCTGGCTAACACGGTGAAACCCTATCTCTACTAAAAATACAAAAAAAAAAAGAAAAAGAAAAAGAAAAGGAAAAGAATGGCCCCATAAGTTCTTCCCACTAAAAATTGAATCTTTACATTGCTAAAATTAAAAATGAATACACATATGAAAAATGAATTTGTATATAGGACTACATTTCAATACGTGAAGAAAAACTCTTAACGAAAATTAGTGAAATGCCCATTTTGTAAAATATCTTTAAAGAAATAGAAGTCTAGGCTTGCACCTGTAACCCCTGAGTTTTGGGAAGCTGAGGTGGGAGGATCACTTAAGGCCAGGTGTTCAAGACTACTCTGGGCAGCATAGTAAAACCTCATCTGTACAAAAAATAAAAAAATCAGCCCAGTACAGTGGCATCTGCCTGTAGTCCCAGGGCTTTGGGAGGCTAAGCCAGGAGGATCCCTTGAGCCCAGGAGTTCAAGGCTACAGTGAGCTATGGTTATACCACTACACTCCAGCCCGAGCAGCAGAGCAAAACCCTGTCTCTAAAATAAAAATACTTTTAAAAAGAGATACAATTGTATTTTGGATATATACGGTCAAGTCTATTTAGAATGTTAGGACATGATATTGGTTATTTAAGTGTAAATGTGTATTTACACAATGTATTTGAGTGCTAAAAATGTCTAGGTCTTTATAAACTGTTATGCTCTATTTGAAACATGCCTTTCTTTCCCCAGTAATCTAGTTGGTGCAACACATTTTCACTACTTTGAGGAATAAGATTGCTAATCAAAGGCAAAATTTTTTGCTAAGTTAGCAGAAATTTCAGTTGAGTGGCTTCCAAATTAATTTTAGGTATTTATAATGTAGTCATTGATGGTTCCTATTTTATTTTGCCCTCTCGAAAACATACAAACTTAGCCAGTTCAGATCTACAGTGGATGGTAGGAAAGGCCATTTTTAGTGAAAATACTTTAAGAAATTATTAGAATCATTTATGGAACCTATGTTACAGATACTTTACCAAAGAAATGGCTGAAAACATCAAATAAATATGACCCCTGAACTTTTAGGAACTTAAATGAATTTTCTTCTTCCTTTCAAACCCCAATACAGTTGTAATGTTGGAAATGGGATTGAAGCTAGGAAAAATTGAGGTGATATAGAAGCAGAGACTCCAGTCTTTTTTGTTTGTTTGCTTGTTTGTTTGTTTTGTTACGGAGTCTCACTTTGTTGCCCAAGCTGGAGTGCAGTGGCCCGATCTTGGCTCACTGCAGCCTCCACCTCCTGGGTTCAAGTGATTCTCAGCCTCTTGAATAGCTGGGATTACAGGCATGTGCCACCATGCCCAGCTAATTTTTGTATTTTTAGCAGAGACGGGTTTCACCATGTTGGCCAGGCTGGTCTCAAACTCCTGACCTCAAATGATCAGCCCACCTCGACCTCCCAAAGTGGTGGGATTACAGGCATGAGCCACTGCACCTGGCCAGTTTTTACTATTACAATTTAACAGGTCTTCTACACCTCGAAGCTCAGATAAATTCTACCTGTTTCCACAATGCTTTGAATTATTTCTTATTTTACATTCATTCTTCATCTGGAATTTACTTTAATTCCTATGGTATCTTTAGCTTTGTTCTCTTTTCTTTCAAAGATCCTGGAAGTTTTAACTTCGCACCCCGCCTGTTCATCCTCAGCAGCTCCTCTGGGGATTTCGCGGCCACGGAGTTTGTGTACCCTGCCCGAGCCCCGTCTGTGGTCAGTTCCATGCCCTTCCTGCAGGAAGATCTGTACAGCGTGCCCCAGTCGGGTACCGCTTGCAGGCGGCAGCTATGACACACTGCTAAGCAGCTATGACACATTTCTGCTGCTAAGCAGCAGAAGACACACCTTCCATGTGCTTCTGCACACCCAGAACATATGCTTATCCTCACCCCTACACCAAAAGGAAGGAGGGTGAAATCAGCCACACATTATAGCATAAGAAACGAGGCTCAGTTACTTAAACCACCGAAAGACGTCAGCTAAGAACAGGTTGAGCACCACAGCGGCAGGCCTGGCGTCTCTATTCTTCTCCCAGCCTTGCTCTCAGTCTTGTTGCTGCACGGTCACTGGTCGACTGCCATTGCTCCAGCCATCATGTTTGCATTCAAGACAGAAAGAGAAAGAAGGGTGGTGGAAAAAAGGGAACTTAATAGCCACATCTCTCTCTTTAATCAGATAAAAAAGACGTTTTCCCAGAAATCCCCAGCAGACTTCTGCTTTTATCCCATTGGCCAGAGCTTGTCACATGGCCAACCCCAGCTGCAAGGGAGCCTGGGAAAGCAAATGGCAGGGGAGAAGAGTGTTGAGGTAACAGCTACATTAGCCAGTGAACGGGGTCTGCCATACCAAGTCTCCACAGCAGAGGCAAGACTCCAGCCCAGGTCTTCTGATCCCAAGGTCAGGGCTGTTTCCACCAGGCCACCACCTCAAGACAGAAACCTCTGTGCCCTCATTCTGGCTGGGAAAGTCACAATAGACTGGGCTTGACAGCCCGTCCCGCCCACCCTCCAGTGAAGCCAAGGTCAGCTGCTTCTCAGTTTGTGTTTGTTGCTTCTCACATTACAAGAGCCTGGAGCTACAGCCAGGGACCTCACCTTGCACTGAGAGCCCAGGACACCACTGAAAGTTTGACCAGTGCACATGTCATGCTTGGAAAATCTTAGCCATCAGAAAGAGAGGCTGTGCCCACACCCTTCATCCTGGGGCTCAGGGAGGGTTATCAACCTCCACTGGGCTTCTAAAATGTGGCTTTCACAGAATCCTGAAACACATGCTGGGAAAGGACACACGGTGAGCCGACCAGCAACAGTGAGAGGCGTTTTGCCCCGTGGAGTAAGAGTCAGGCTGACAATTTGAGGAGGAGAAAAAGTTAGGATGAAAAGGCAGTAGAACAATTTTGATTTTTATTTCATTTTATATTTTTTAGAGGCAAGGTCTCACTCTGTCATCCAGGCTGAAGTGCAGTGGTGCAATCATGGCTCACTGCAGCCTCAAACTCCTGGGCTCAAATGATCCTCCCTCCTTAGCTTCCTGAGTAGCTGAGACTACATGCATGCACCACCATACCTGGCTAATATTTTTTTTTTTTTGTAGAGATAGGGTCTCATCATGTTGCCCAGGCTGGTCTTCAACCTCTGGGCTCAAGCAATCCTTCCTCCTCAGCCTCCCAAAGCACTGGGATTACCAGCATGAGCCACCACTCCTGGCCACAGTTTTGATGTTTAAAGCCCATTTCTCTGTAAGAGAACCATGAGCTCACCTCACTGCTAAGCAGTCGTGCGCAGGGCAGGAATGCCTCTGACCTGTCTGCCGTGAGATGTGTGCTCCAGTGTTGATTGTTCTCTTTGGAGATACGTGGTGCTAACAGCCCCTTGAGTGGCACATGCATTATCCCTTCCACTCTTAGCACAGTCCTGCCAGTATCCAGAAGGGCCAGGAGCTTGAGCTGGGGCAAAGGGAGGAGGACCTGGAGGACGAGGAATGAAAGAGACTAACTCCTTGACGCCACCTCTCTCTGCCTAGAGGCTTCTCCCAGTTGACCTTTCAAAGGGCTGGGGTGTCCTGGGTTTCTGTTTGCCTCTTTGCCCCTGGTTTGACAGCCAAGGGGGTTTCCCCCATGACACAGCAGCGGGGAGGAACAGCATCCACTAGGTTTGGGGAGGAGTGAGCTGGAAGTGTCCGTGAAGGAGCTCCTGACGGTCGGGGTCTGTCCCTGCCCTCACAGTGCTTTTCCCTGTTGACAATCACCACGAGGTGTACCTCTGGCAAGGCTGGTGGCCCATCGAGAACAAGATCACTGGTTCTGCCCGCATCTGCCCTGCCTCTGACCGGAAGAGCACGATGGAGACCGTACTCCAGTACTGCAAAGAAGAGGCCTCGCCAGCAGCTCCCCAGAGCCCTAGACCCTCTTTCTCTTCTGCATGGGTCAGCCAGTGTCTATAAAGCCTGGCAGGTGGTAATGAAACCCATTTTTCCCCCCTTTAATTTTTTTGAGATTTATTAATTTTTAGATTAGTGCATTCTCAGCTGCCAGCATGAAGAACAACTAGTTTTTCTCTCTGGTATTATGAGGCCATCTAACATGTTACCCTCAAGGATAAAGGCTATATTGTGGAACGCCCCAGGCAGATTAAAACCCTGTTGTACTCCGGGTTGATCACGCTGAGAGACAAGTTGGCCTCTGCCATGTACATTATCTGCAACCACTACCATGCTGTTGGAGAATGAAAGTCTCCCCCAAATGGTGAATGGCCATTGCCAACCTTTTTATTATTTATTATTATTTTTAGTATTACATCCTAAAAGTAAGTTTGTAGTTTTTCATATACCATCCACATGAAATTTCTGGTCCTTTATGTAAAGTGAAAATACCAGTAATTAATATCACATTTTTATGGTTTCATTGATGCCATTAGTTTAACATCACTGAGTATGTGCAATTAATTCTCTTCCTGAAGAACTGTTCAGCAATAAATAACATATGAAACCTTCCACCCAATGTTATAGTAAACGTAGATGTATAAGATGCTGTCATTCGCTGTCAGCCATATTGGAGTTAATCCCGTGGTAGGAAGGCAGAGGGAAGCCGCTACAGTGAATTCAGGAGGAAGAAAATGCTCCACCCAGAAGCTGCAGACAGAGGAGCTCTCCCTTCCAGGAATACAGAGCGTTTTGTTAGGTTCAAGAAGTATAGACTCAGGTTGATTATAGGTCACTATTGTAGTCACAGGCATGAAACTAACATCTTACATAAACATTATCCATGTGTGGTTATGAACTACTCGTAACTTGCATTTTAAGCATGAAGTCATGAGTTCCGACAAAGAAGAAAAGATTTCAAGGGAAATCAGTGAAAGACAGGGTCTCCCTCTCCCTTGGGTCTACTGACGTTGCATTCTGTGTAACTACAGGGAAAAATCTCAAGAAACCACCCCCCAAGTCTTACCTTATCCATGCTGGTCTGGAACCCCTGACATTCACCAATATATTTCCCAACTGGGAGCACAGAGAGGACATTGCTGAGGTCACAGAGATGGTGAGCACGCTTTCCTGCCCTGTGAAGGTGGCTCTTGAGCCTTTTGGATTGTGGGTTGACTTTACTTTGGGGAGAGCATCCAGTTGCACTGTCAAAGTGGGAAAATATTTTTTATTTTGCAACATGATAACATGTCATAGAATTCGCTTAGGAAGAAGAGAAGTCTAACGGGAAATCAATTGAACTATTTTAGTAATTTTCTACACAGTGTACCCAAATTTTAAAAACTTAAAAGCAAAGGTGAGTTTAATCATGCTGACTATATATGTACATAAAAGCTGCGAACTCTTCATTCTGTTTGCCAAGAACCTGTTGCTTGGCATCGCTTGTCTCCAGTGTCCATGTGATGTGCAACCAAACCCTTATGTTTCAGACGTTAACCTTGTGTAGAGGAGACACAAACAAAATCTGATGAATTAGTGTGTTCAGATAACTGAATGAATGGATGTACTGCGACTCACTTATGAGAAGATTTGGCTCAACATCTCATTCATGTTGTCTTTTATGAGACCACCTGGTATTTCCATATGAGCCATTTGTCATAACTTCTATCTACTGAAATATATTGTTATCCAGAATGTTTTCCAACCACACAGAAAAGAAGTTACCTATAATGATGTTGAATTTCTTATTGATGAGCTATTAGCATTGCTGGGAATAGCAGTTCCGAGGATTTGTTTTGGTTTGATGGGAGATGGTGTTTTTTCGTTTTGATTTTTTTTTTTTTTTTAACCATGTAGGAGAGTTGCTTTGATTGGGGAAATGACCCAAGTGTATTTTGTTGTCTCAAATTTGTGTCTCTGACTGACTAAAATTAGGTTGTTTTACAGCAGGGAAGAAATGTAACCATGTTTGGGAAAACAGGAATGAAGGAGGGTTGAGGAAGAGGAGGTGGTCAACAGGAAGCAGGGAGTCAGTTGGGCATCATGAAGGGTGAGGGGCCTGGTAAGCTTCCATTTTTTCTTTTCTCTTCCAGCCCAGGCTGGAGTGCAGTACCACAATCACAGCTCACTGCAGCCTCCGCCTTCCAGGCTCAATCAATGCTCCCAGATCAGCCTCCCAAGTAGCTGGGACTACAAGCACACACAATGCCCAGCTAAGTTTGTATTTTCAGTGAGGTTTTGCCATGTTGTTCAGGCTGGTCTTGAACTCCTGGGCTCAAGCCATTTGTTGGCCTCAGCCTTCCAACGTACTAGGATTACAGGCTGGCTTTCCAAAGTGCTAGGATTACACTGTTGGCTTTCTGATACTCTCAGAGAGGCCTGATGGTTGATTTCCTGAGAAAGTAACTCAGATAAGACAAATATAACTTTCTCAAGTTTCAAAACTGGGATAGTCAAATTTTTGATGTTTATTCGAAGAAACCATAAACATCAGCTCTGTGGGACAGTTTAGCCAGTTTCAGAAGGAGGTAACTCACCATTCTCTCTCTGTATTCACTATAGATCCTGGGGGTTGGCAACGGGGCTGTTTACTGTTGTGCGGGCCCATGGGATTCCAGCCAGAAAAGAGTCGGGCTTCCCATGCCAGCAAGTTATACAAATAATTAACACTCACCAAGTGCTGATTCTGCACTAGGCATAACTCCAAGCACTTTACACTGATTCTCTCGTTTAATTATCACAACAGTTCATCAAGATCTATCTTCTTCTTATTCTCATTTTACTGGCGTGGGAGCAGAGGCACAGAAACGTGAAGTGACTTTCAGCGAGTAGAAAAGTCAGTACTCAGATGCAGGCAGGATCACTCAAACACCTGCCTTCGTCTTGCTTTTTTTGAGACAAGGGCTTGCTGTGTCACCCAGGCTGGAGTATACTGATGCCATCATGGCTCATTGCAGCCTGGAACTTCCGGGTTAAAACCATCCCCCTGCCTCAGCCCCCTGAGTAGCTGGGACTATAGGTGTGCACTACCATGCCCAGCTGATTTTTGTATTTTTTGTAGAGATGGGGGGTCTCACTATGTTGCCCAGGCTGGTCTCAAACTCCTGGGCTCAAGCAATCTCCTGCCTTGGCCTCCCAAAGTACAGGGATTATAGGCATGAGCCACCATGCCCAGCCCAAAACCTGCCTGTTGACCAGTAGTCCCCCCATATATTTGTGATTTGGGCAACAGCTATTAGTCATGCATTCCCATCATCCACCCACCCAAAAAGAGAGAAGCCAATCTGGGGTCCCAAGTTTGATGGAGGAAGAGAATTTACCCAGAATAGCTTGTTCAGATTAAATTCACACAATGGTTTAAAAGCAAACTTGATTCTGCTCCAAAATATTCTGGATGCACTTTCTGACCTTCTTTTTCTATTGTGGATTAAGAAGGTGCTGAGGCGGGCGGATCATGAGGTCAGGAGATCGAGACCATCCTGGCCAACATGGTGAAACCCTGTCTCTACTAAAACACAAAAAATTAGCCAGGCGTGGCGGTTCACGCCTGTAGTCCCAGCTACTAAGGCGGCTGAGACAGGGGAATCACTTGAACCTGGGAGGCGGAGATTGCCGAGATCGCGCCACTGCACTCCAGCCTGGCGACAGAGCAAGACTCTGTCTCAAAACAAAGAAAAAACAAGAAAAAAAATAAATGAGGCCGGGGAGGGGAGGAGGGTGTGATTTCTTTTCAGTTTAATTATTTTAAAAATATTTTTAAACAAATTCCATTATTTGGAGGTCTCTGGTGTTTAGACGTAAAATTTACTAATCTTAGTCTGTAATTCACTCATGGTGAACGTTTTTCCAGTGGCAGTCCTGAGATAAGATTTGTTTGAAACTCTGTGATAAGTTGAGAAAACATCTAAAAGTCAGAGAAACAAGATTCCATCTCTACAAAATATTTTTAAAGTGTATTAGGCGAGCATGGTGGCATGCATCTGCAGGCCCAGCTACTCAGGAGGCTGAGGTGGGAGGATCACTTGAGCCTAGGAGTTCAAGGCTATGGTGAACTATGATTGCACCACTGCACTCCAGCCTGGTGACAGAACGAGATACTGTCTCTAAAAAATAATAATAATAAAAGGGGGCCAAATGCAGTGGTTCACACCTGTAATCCCAGCGCATTATCAGGCTGAGGTGGGAGGATCACTTGAGGCCAAGAGTTTGAGACCAGCCTGGGCAACAGAGCAAGAGGGGAGGGGAGGGGAGGGGAGGGGAGGGGAGCGGAGGCGAGGGAAGGGGAGAGGAAGGGAGGAGGAAGGAAGGAAAGAAGGAAGGAAGGAAGGAAGGAAGGAAGGAAGGAAGGAAGGAAGGAAGGAAGGAAGGAAGGAAGGAAGGAAGGAAGGAGAAAGAAGAAAGAATTAACCGGACATGGTGATGCACATGTGTAGTCCCTACTACTTGAGAGGCTAAGGCAGGAGAACCGCTTAAGTGCAGGAGTTCGAGGCTGCAGCGAGCTGTGATAGTGCCACTGAACTCCAGCCTGGATAACAGAGACCTTGTCTCCAAAATATTTTTTTTATTTAAAATTTAAAAATTAAAAAAATTAAAACTCAAGGCAACTGCAGGGCTTTGGGCAATCCCTTATCTTTCAGAGCCGTTTCCTCCTCAGTGGTGTGGAGCCATGCATCCTCAGGCTGTGTGCAGATGGCACAGGGCTGTGTTTGCAAGCACTTAATGAAACAAGTTCAAATGTAGGACACAAGCTCTCCTCTCTGCCCCCTCCTCTTCTCTAGGACACGGAAGTTTCCAATCAGATCACCCTCGTGGAAGACGTCTTAGCCAAGCTCTGTAAAACCATTTATCTGCTGGCCGACCTCCTGGCCAGGCCACTCCCGGAGGGGGTCGATCCTCTGAAGCTTGAGATCTATCTCACCGATGAAGACTTTGAGGTAAGCAGTTCTTCCGGTGGGGTGGGGACGGGAGTAAAACAACACATGCATGCCCGGCTCCTTTCACTGAGCCGCGGGGCGCTTCTCCCAATGTTTCCAGTTTGCACTAGACATGACAAGGAAAGAATACAATGCCCTGCCCTCCTGGAAGCAGGTGAACCTGAAGAAAACAGGAGGCCTGTTCTGAGTGGGGAGACGCCACAGGAACCTCGGAGTCACGTCCAATACCATCACACCAGGGAAATGGGTATATATTTTTGGACTGGTGGGGTTTTTTTTGTTTGTTTGTTTGTTTGTTTGTTTGTTTGTTTTTTGAGACGGAGTCTCGCTGTGTCTCCCAGGCTGGAGTGCAGTGGCCTGATCTCGGCTCACTGCAAGCTCCGCCTCCCGGGTTCACACCATTCTCCCGCCTCAGCCTCCCAAGCAGCTGAGACTACAGGCGCCCGCCACCACGCCCGGCTAGTTTTTTGTATTTTTAGTAGAGACGGGGTTTCACCATGTTAGCCAGGATAGTCTCGATCTCCTGACCTTGTGATCCACCCGCCTCGGCCTCCCAAAGTGCTGGGATTACAGGCTTGAGCCACTGCGCCCGGCCATGGACTGGTGTTTTCCACAAAGTATTTTTCAATCAGAGTTTTCAGAACCTGACATTGTTAAAGATACTACTTGTCTGGGAGTTGTGTATTTTGTAAACGTTCAAGGGAACTATTTGGGAACTTCTTTCCACCATTCAGCAGGTTATCAGAATTAATAAAAGTATGTTATGTGCACTTAAGCCGCAGCTGCTGTAGATAGCACTGGGTTCTTGTTCCAATTAAGCAATGCTTTTTTCTTTTTTCTTTTTTTTTTTGGAAGCAGTTCTCTTTATAAAGTGTTATTTTGATAGTTTGTGGATTCTAAAATATATGTATACTTATAGAAACACCATAAAAGTCAAGTAAGTATTTAACAAAGCAGTAAGTATTCGTTCACTTTCAAGATTTTTTTTTAATGTCAAAATAATATGAAAAGGTAGATGGAGTTGCTTCTGTTGAATTAGCTCTGCCACCAATGCGTATCTTCATACACGTTTGGAAACGTTTCCTGCAGCATTAGGTATGACTTGTTCTGAGTACTGCTTCCGGTGCTAAAATGAACAAAGAATTTGTACTTAATGGCATGGACTCTGGAGAATCTATGCGAATCAGCCTTTCTACCTTAATATCTCCCCCGAAATGTATAGTGCCTTGTTTGATGTACAGTTTCTATACAGAACAGTTTGCTCTGCGTCTTTGATGATGGTTTGGAACATTACCTACGATTTTACTCTCAAATAGTCAAAATAAAAACATCTCAATTTCTAATACCTCTTATAAACAGTACACATTATTTTGTGATACAGGACTTTTGTCTTGTGCTTTTGGAAATAATAGCATCAGAATAAACACAATAAACACAACAATTAATCGATGGGTTCATATTCAATTCCAAGCATGTTCCTTTCTGGAAATTTTTTTTTTTTTTTTTTTTTTTTTGGTAAATGTTAACCTAGCACCAATATTGTATCATTAAATATTAATGGCTATACATTTGAATTTAGTTTAGGGCAAGATTTTATACAAGGTCATAAGATTAAATAAAGAGCTATTTGCCCCGTAAAATTAGTACTCAGTACTATATTGCAGACATATTTTTGCAAATCATCATTCAACAGAAGTTCTTTTCCTTTTGCTTTTTTTTTTTTTTTTTGAGATGGAATCACACTTTTGTTGCCCAGACTGGAGTGCAATGGCACCATCTCAGCTCGTTGCAACCTCTGCCTCCCGAGTTCAAGCAATTCTCCTGCCTCAGTCTCCTGAGTAGCTGGAACTACAGATGCCCACCACCACGCTTGGCTAATTTTTTGTATTTTTAGTAGAGACGGGGTTTCACCACGTTGGCCAGACTGGACTCGAACTCCTGACCTCAAGTGATCCACCCTCCTTGGCCTTCCAAAGTTCTGGGATTACAGGCTTGAGCCACTGCACCTAGCCTCAACAGAAGTTCTTTACCCCACAACTCTATCTACATTTCAATTTCAAGATCTCAGTGCCTTAAAAAAAAAAAGTATGTGGATAAGACGTCTAGAAAACTTAAAAATGAGTTAGAAAACTCTTCACGAGCGTATATGTTCTTAAAATACAAATTCATGGGTTTGAAGGTATTCTGTAGGCCTATTATGAGTTGTTACAGCCCTTCCTTATTCTCTGTTAGCCTAAGTTTAACACATTCCATCACAGCACACTTGCCTGAAACTTCAGAACTTACGTGCCCCACCCTTTCACTGCACCAGGGTGGGGACCTGTAACCTGCTCCTGGCCTCACCACTTTATGATTGTGTAATATTGGGCTATCACTGAACTTCTCTGCCATGATTTCCTTTAAAAAGGAGACACTCCTAGCTATCTCACCTGCATCACAAGATTCCAAGGGAGGATCTAGTGGAAGCTCTTTGAAAATTGCCAAGTGCTAGATACCTAATGGTATTAAGATCATTGTGACGGTAGCTGAAATAGGAAAGCAGGGGGGTTAAGTTAGGGAATGTTGTCACGCACCTAGAAATGATGGATTAAAGCAAAGCAAGGAGAGGAAAAAGGAGAGAGAGAGGTTCAAACTCTATGTCCCATAGATAGCACGCAAAGAGGCGTGGAGAAAAGTCACTAGGGCAACCTGAGGGTCCGAAAGAGAGAGGCAGGGTTGCAACCTCTGCAGCAGGTTCCAGTAATCACCTGGATCCTTAGATACCCAGGACATAGCTCGAGTTGCTACAGGAACTTCCAGTGGAGAGCTGCTGTAATCAATAAACAAGACAGGTGTCCTCATTAATATCCATTAACACCAGATTTTCCCAAAGTGCTTAAAAATCATGAATATCTACTTGTGTTAAACATTGTCCCCCAAAATGTGCTGTCCGTTTGCTTCTCTTGGTGAATAAGACACCCCAGCTTGTAGTGCCAGTTTACTTTTTGCCTCTTTTCCTCTGAATTGTTTCCTGCATCTCTTTCCTGCTTATAGAACCAGATTCTATTTTCCTATTTTCCATGTTTTTTTTCTGATCCTTTTCCTTCCATAACTGCAACCTTTGACCTTTGTGCACTGGGAAGCTGAAACATGCAAATTGCTAAACCTTCAAGTCTCAGCCCTTGAATTGACACTGGTGCCTGGGGCTTTTCTCCACAGTCCTCCAAACTCAAACCCCTGCTCTCACTACATGCAGCAGGGGCAGGGAAGTGGGATGTCCTTCATTTGCTGCCCGTGAACGAAGGGACTCATGAGAGGGGTGGATGTTTGGGTTGAGATCGATGTCAGAGGTGCCGCGGGGCAGACGGGATGTTGAGCGTGTTCCGGAGCTTTGGATGAACTGTGCGAATATGAGCCACTTCCAGAGTGGGACAATCGTGCCCCTTTGTTCCCGAATCCGAGGAGGGGAAAGGCTGCTGCGAGCCTGCTTCTTCTCTCCTACTTTACGTTTCCTGCCCCACTCTTAGAATTCCCATTTTGGTAAGAGGAAACGTATTCCAGAAACAGTTCCAGAATTCATTTTGGTCCTTTGGTTTTGTTTTTTTGATTATAAAATTAGCCGTGTGTGTCCACACAGAGACCTAGACACAGATGTTCATAATGACATTATTTGTACTAGCCCAGACCTGTAAACAACCCACGTGACTGTCAACTGAGGAACAGAAAAACAAAATGCAGGACCTCCATGCGATGGCGTCCTCCCCGATGGCAAAGAGACAGATATTCCTGCGTATACATGATATACAGGTGATACTCACTACGACATGGATACACCTCAAAAGCATTAAATGAAAGAAGCCAGATACAAAAGGCCGCATATTGTTTGATTCTTTTTATTTGAAACTTCCTGAAAAGGCAAATCTGTGCACACAGCAAGATGAGTGGTAGCTGGGGTTGGAGATGGGAGTGGAGGTTGACTGCAAATGGCATGAATGATCTTTTTGGGGCAATGGAAATGTTTTAAAACTAGATTGTGGTGATGGTGGCACAGCTCTATGAAGGATTAAAACTCACTGATGCTGGGCGCAGTGGCTCACTCCTGTAATCCCAGCACTTTAGGAGGCCACAGCAGGAGGATCGAGCCATGGCCCAGACAGAGAATTTGGCATCATTTTCACAGGCCTTTCTTGATCTCAGATCCAGAGTAAAGCACATATGTTTCAAAACAGGCCTCTGTGCAAATCCTTTCTGAACTAATGTAGCCACTAATAACGGGGGGCCATTACCAAGAAGTCAATCAAGAGTACTGGTGCAAGTCCAGGGCAGCGGCTCATGCCTGGAATCCCAGTGCTTTGAGAGGTTGAGGAGGGAGAATCACTTGAGGCCAGGAGTTCAAGATCAGTGTGGGCAACATAGTGAGACCCTGTCTCTACAAAAAATTTAAAAATTAGCTGGGCATGGTAGGGGCATGCCTTTAGTCTCAGCTACTCAGGAGGCTGAGGCGGGAGAATCACTTGGGCCCAGGAGGTGGAGGCTGCAGTCAGCTGTGATCCTGCCACTGTACTCCAGCCAGAGCAACAGACCAAGACCCTGTCTCTTAAAAAAAGTACAGTGCTCTATTTTCAGAAATATCAAGGTAATTCAAACGCAAATAACTGAGAATTAACTATATTGGTACGGCATTTGGCCCAAAGAAGCCTTCCTCCTTTTGAAAAGTAAATACGTTGCATTGCATGCATTTGCTCTTCTCCTCAGAGAAAGGATGCTGGGCTGCTTCAGACCTCTGACAATGGATGCACCCTGAGGATTAGATCAGAAAGATGGACCTGCCAGGGAAAAGCGTCCGAGGCTTCTGTTCCTACCATCAGTACCACGGATGCGATGAGAGTGTGGAGCCTGCATGGAAATGCCCCACGGGTTTCACAGTGTCTAAAGCTGACCCTTGGGGACTAATAGAGAAGAAAGATTAACAGACCAGCATCCCTCGTTTCTAATACTGAACTGGCTTCTACTGAGCTTTTGTTGTGCAGCTGGGATTGGAAAGGAAGCCGCAGGAGCAGAAGTGAATGCAAGCTAACAGAAAGGAAGGCAGCGCGGAGGACGCCGCAGCCCCAGCGCCCTCACAGTCTCAGCAGAGCTGTGGGGATTGTTCTTCACATCTGACGCCATGGGGTTCTGGAAGTCTCTTAAGGGATATATTGGAACTGACTTGTATTATTTGGAAATCGACATAAATTGTCTATTATTAAATCTCACTGAATTAAGTCCAACTTTACCATCTGAACACCGTTTTAGCATTCATCGTGCAATGGTTGGAACATGATTTGTTAGCTCCATAAGGGTAAAGAAATATTAGCTGGGTGCAGCAGCTCATGCCTGTAATTCCAGCACTTTGGGAGACTGACATGGGAGGAAGGATTGAGCCCAGGAGTTTGAGACCAGCCTGGGCAACATAGTGAGACCCTGTTTCTACAAAAAATTAAAAAATTAGCCAGGTGTGGTGGCACATGCCTGTAGTCCCAGCTTTTAGGGAGGTTGAGGTGGGAACCTTGTTTGAGCCTAAGAAGTTGAGGCGGCAGTGAACTGTGATTGCGCCACTGCACACCAGCCTGGGTGGCAAAGTGAGACCCTGCCTCAAAAAAAAAAAAAATATTGAGCAACTACTGACCAAGAGCCCGTATTGAAGCAAAGAAAAATAAAACAAGCCTAATTTTTAGTAGTGGTTTCTACATATGGAAGACAGCAAGTGGCAGAAGAGTGCATTTGGGATTGCAGGACTTGGTTAGTGTCAGAGCCCGTCCTAAAAGACGATGATGCAGCAGGACCCTACTTCTCCTTATGACTTCCTTTCTTCCTCCACGCTCACCCTCCGTGCTTCCTTCCTGAAGGAGGCCATTCCATTATTAAAATCAGGAACTGCAAAGAGCTCGCAGGGAGCATCGTTGGCCAGTGAGGACATCTAAGGTCCCAATGGGGAAGATTTTTTTTTTGGTTGGATGGGGTCTTTCCACAGATTCACATACGGTCATCACAACAGCCACAGCATCTGCTGAAGTCTATTTCTAGCATCATGTTGCACATTCCAGACCCCTCATTATTTGCAGTGGTCCACATTCATTCATGAATACTTATATTTACTACTTGTTCGTTCAAATACTTATTGAGTGTGTGCTTAGCTTATGGGTCAACAGAACACAAATACACCTTATATCTAGGCTCTGATGCCCCAAGGGATCTGCATGCCAGGAGAGGTGAAAATAATGATAATACACCAAGAAGTATAAATAATGATGCAGGGTCAGACATGGTGGCTCACACTGTAATCCCAGCACACTGGGAAGCTGAGGCAAGAGGATTGCTTCAGCCCAGAAGTTTGAGACGAGCCTGGGCAACATAGTGAGACTCCATCTCTATAAAAATATTTAAAAATCAGCCAGTCATGGTGGGTGCACCTGTAGTCCCACCTACTTGGGAGACTGAGGTGGGAGGATCGCCTGAGCCCAGAAGTTCAAGACTGCAGTGAGCTGTGATTGCACCACTGCACTCCAGCCTGGGCAACACAGTGAGACCTTGTCTCTAAAAATAATAATAATAATAGCAATGCAATAAGAATCTGTTCTGGGTGGAATTGTGCCCCACTTTTTCCCCCTCACCCATTCCCTCAAAAAAGATTGGAGTACTGCAGAATGTGACCTTATATGAAGATCCTCAGGTAATTAAGTTAAATGAGGTTTTCAGGGTAGGCCTAATCGGATCTGACTAGTCTTTTTATGAAGGGGAAATGTGGAAGTGGCAGCAGGCGTGCACAGAGGGAAGCCCGTGTGCAGACGCACGGGGAGAAGACGGCCCTCCGCAAGCCCAGAAGAGAGGCCTCAGAAGAAACCAACCCTGCCCACACCTTGATCTCAGACTTCCTCCCTCCAGAGCCGCGAGACGATAAAGGTTCTGCTGTTTAAGCACCCCAGTTTGTGGTACTTTGTCACAACAGCCCAAGGAAACCAATCGTGTCCAAAGGAGGGACTTCTGGCTAGAGGTGGGAGGGAGGGGAAGGAATCAGGGTGGCTTCCGGGAGGAGGTGTCCTCTGAGTCGGCCTTGAAGGACTGGCAGGATTTCTCACTGCAACTGGACATCAGTCCTTCAGCCATCAGCTCCGAAGAGAAGATCTGAGAGTGGGAGAGAGAGAGGAGAGGCACGCCCAGTCTCCCACATGTAGCACTGGCAGAATAAGGGCATAGCAAGTAGGGCCTCGAGGCTGAGATGACGACACACAGAAGGAAAGTGGACTTGGACTTGGACGGGCCAGGGGACCCCGGCAAAGGGGCTCTTCAGATGTGCGGATGACCCAGCAACCGCACCTGCGACTGACTCCACTGGTCCGCAGGATCCCCAGGCCTAGTGCCTCCCTTTCTCATGGGGCCCGAGGTGTTTCCAGGGCTGGGACTGGTTTCACAGCATCCTGTGCCCTGTGCTAGCACTTCTACCTTGGACCTTGATGTTGAAACCATTAGAGGTGCTGACTCTGTTACATCCTCCTCTCCCTGATCTTCATGTAAAGATATTTCTGAAATCTCCAGCAAACGACATGGTACTTGGAAAATGGCGGACTTGGGTTTCCTACACAGCAATGCCGTTTTTAGTAGACATCAGTGACCATGTGGCAGCTCTACCAAATGCTGCTGTGATCTTATAAGTTGCTCAGGGAAACGAAATTGTTCTGCTGCATTGAAAATAAGGGAAGTTTTGGAATCTTATCTTGCTATGTTAAATGATTAATGTTTTTAGATTTTGACTCTTAAAAAAATCTTTGAACGGCCCTGGGAGATAGATTGGGCACGTCATGAACAAAAGACCAAGGCATAAGAAAGTTACGGGACTCGGCTAAGACAACAGAGCTGGGTGTGGCGAGGCCCTTTAAGGACAGCACCCAGATGTGGCTGTCCGCATTCCCCTGTACCTGCTTATTGTTGAATAATGGAGGTAAACTGAGGCCCGAGGTCACCTCCTGCTTTAGGGAGGGCCTTAGGGAAGGGCGGGAGAGGAATCGCAGTCCCCGCCCAAACCGGCTGCTTTCTCCGCATGATTTCATCACATTCTCGAAGGCAGCCCCGAGAGGCACCTGCTGTGCCCCTTACCGAGGACGGTCTCCGACATTCGGTTCTTCCTCATCCTCCCGTCGCTGGTAAGAGGCGCATTCCAGTGGGAGCTGAGGAACGAGACCTGCCTGGGAATGAGACCTTTCCTCATGGACACTGATTTTATCCAGGGGTGACAGGGTCAGGGGGAGATGTTTGCTGTGAATATCCAATGTCTCTCTAACGGATTTCTATCACGTTTGGTATAACCTGTCAGCTGCCTCCCTCCAGGTGGAGAAGCCAGGAAAGGAAATGCAGGGACTGGCCAGGGAAGGAAACGGAAGCGACAACGGAGAAACCTTTGCATCTGGCGCGGGGCAGCCGCGCTGAGGGAAGGCTGTGGTCAGCAGGTGGCGCTGTTGCTCACCGCAGAAGCCAAGGCTCCAACTCCAGCGCCGCCTCCAGCTCGCAGTCAGGATCTGCAGAGGAAGCCTCTGCTCTTAGGCACGGAAATGGGCCAAGACCTTCCCCTAAAGACCCCAGGCGCCAATTCCAGCTCCATCAGGCTCATTTGTATCTTGTTCAAGGAACCTGAACTCTACATGGGCTGACCTGGGATCGTTCCCATTGCCCTGATGCAAGCAGTGATAAATTGTGCAGTGACATGAACGTGCCGAAGGGCTGGGGGAGTCTGCGAACCACAGTTCCTCTTAGCCAGGCTTCCCTCCACCTGCATACACACGCTTTCTAATTTTTAATTTTTTTATTTTGCTGGCTTCTTTAAACCTCTTCCCTTTGCCAGTTTTACCATCTGTAGAATGAAGGTGATACCTTTCTTTGGCTCAATTAGTTAATGTCAGGAAAGCTCTCTGCAGATGAAAGGCACTAAATTCTATTGATCAAATATTTAATTAGCCACACTTGCGGATGATTCGTAATAACCTATTCAGCTTCCTGAATTACCCAGCAGAGAAATTGGCATGATTAGAAATATAATTTTAAATACCGGTTTTCTGAGATTTTGTACCTGTCAAGGCTATGGGAGAATTTCTGAATTAGCATGCCAGTTCCTCCCTGATTTTCCAAGGGCCTGAAGAAACCGGCTCCTTCCCACTCAGCCTGTGACCACAACTGCCCTCCTCCATCCACACCTGGCCTGGGGAGTAACTCGGCCGCAGGGCCTCACTGGCAGCGTCCAGGAAAGGAGAGAGGAAGGAAGGAGAATGGGGAGGAAAGAGCCTCTGAGTGAGGGGCAGCTCTGAGAAGGTCTGACCAGCCCCCAGGGAGCCCCAGCAGTCGTCCCCTGGAGGAAGTGGTCAGAAATGGCCGGGCCCAGGACCCTCTGGACTCTGTCACTGGCTGGGCCTGACCTTGGCACGAAAGGTGTATTGCAGCAATCCCCAACCTTTTTGGCACCAGGGATAGGTTTTGTGGAAGACAATTTTTCCATGGAAGGGGAGAGGGTCGGAAGTGGTTTCATGAACTGTTTCATCTCAGATCATCAGGCATTAGATTCTCATAAGGACTGTGCAGCCTATATCCCTCAAATGCACAGTTCACAATGGGGTTCCTGCTCCTATGAGAATCTGATGCTGCGGCTGATCTGACAGGAGGAGGTGCTGAGGTGGTACTGCTTGCTGGTTGGCCAGCCACTCACCTCCTGCTGTGTGGCCCAGTTCCTAATAGGCCATGGATCAGTACCAGTCTAAGGCCTGGGAGTTGGGGACCCCTGGTGTAGTGAATCCAGAAGGCACTGCACCTAGAAGCTGCTGACTGGACCACACCCCTTGAGACAGGCTCTCGTTTAAAGTTTGCTGAGCAATTGCACTTCCTCAGTTGCCCTGGCCTGTGCCAATGACTTATTTAAATCATTAAATCGATAATGATGGAGCCGACAGAATCGTAACATTAGTTCTGAAGAAGCCAGGGGAAAATACACACATACACAGACACGTAGATACGTATGTATACAGAGGGAGACAATAGACAAAGGAATGATGGAATACAATTTTGAAACAACATTCAAAATTGGTTAACATCCTACAAGGTAATAAAACTGTAACACACACAGTTATGATTTTCTACTGGCCAGAAATACTTTACACCTCTACTGGACAAAAATCATCTATAGTTTATCAGTTTTCTATAAGTTACATGGAACTTTAGAGTCTAGGCCTGATCAATAGTAAACTGTGAATCAGAAAAGACAATATTCCCTAGAGAGTCAGATACCTGTAGGCAGGCATGTTGGATAATGCACAGGTATAGGCATGTAATCGTCTTTACGCCTCACTTCCAAGTTGTAGATAATTAACACTTCTCTTGAGGAGTTACATTCTATCGGGAGAGGGAACTAAATAAATAGCCAGTTAAAATATTGTATGACAAAGAAAAGGGGAGGAATGAGCAGAAGAAAGCAGGAGAAAACAACACAAAGGTGCTTTTTTTTTTCTTTTCTTTTATGACACGGGGTCTTGCTCTGTCACCCAGGTGTGATGAAATTAAGACCTACTGCAGTCTCAAATTCTCAGGCTCAAGTGATCTTCCTGCCTCAGCCTTCTGAGTAGCTGGGACTACAGGCATGCACCACCATTCCAAGCTAGTTTTAAAATTATTATTATTATTTTTAAGACAGTCTCACTCTGTTGCCCAGGCTGGAGCACAGTGGTGCAATCATGGCTCACTGCAGTCTCAACTTCCCAGACTGAAACTATTCTCCCACCACAACCTCCCAAGGTCTGGGACCACAGGCATGCATGTATCACTACGCCCGAAATTTTTTTTAAGTTTTTTTTTTCTTTTTTTTTTTTAGATATGGGATTTTTCTGTGTTGCCCAGGCTGGTCTCAAACTTCTGGACTCAAGTGATTCTCGCACCTCAGCCTCCCAAAGTGCTGGGATTATAGGTATGAGCCAACATGCCCAGCCTATTTTTTTTTTTTTTTTTTGTAGAGATAGAGTCTTGCTATGTTTCCCATGTTGGTCTTGAACTCCTGAGCTCAAGCCATCCTCCCTCCTCAGCCTCTCAGAGCACTGGGATTACAGGCCTGAGCCACTGTGCCTCACAGATCCCAAAGGCTTTTGATGGCCCCTCCATAGAACTGCTAATAATTCCAAACAGCTGAAGGCAGAGAGGAACCAGTCTTGAGACTGAAGCAGGCATTGAGACTGGCCAGGACAGTGGATTAAATAGTGAACTATCTCGTTTGCCATGCTGAGGAATTTGGATTTTTATACTTAAGGCTATAAGGAGCCATTGAAGTGTCTGAAATTATAAAATTTTGTTGATAAAGATCACTGAAGCTGAAGGGTGGAAAATGGATTGGAGGGGACTAAAGCTGAAATTAGGCAACAAACAGAAATGTAGCTAATTTAATTGCACTGAACTTTCTGGATCTGTGGTTTGGTGTATGTCATTAATATTAGAAGGCCTTCTGCCATTATTACTTCAAATATTTGTTCTGCCCTATTCTCTTTCTCTTCTCTTTCTGGTATTCCAATTATGTGTATGTTACAACTTTTGTAATTGCCCCCACAGTTCTTGGACGTTGTGTTTTTTGTTGTTTCTTTATTGTTGTTGTACTATTTCTGTTTGGGAATTTTCTTTCAACATTCTCAGCTCACTGATTCTTTCCTCAGCCATGTTGATTCTACTGATGAAACCATCACAGGCATTCTTCATTTGTTACCATTTTTTTAATTTCTAGCATTTCCTTTTTAGTTTTATCTCTCTGTTTTCCATCTCTCTGCTTACATTACCCATGTATTCTTGCATGTTGTCAACTTTTTCCATTAGAGACCTTAACATATTAGTCATAGTTACTTTAATGTCCTGCCTGATAATTTTTAACATCTGTGTTATAGCTGAGTCTGGTTTAGATCATTGCTTTGTCTCTTGTGATTTCTTTCTTGATTTTGGTGGAACTTGTACGTTTTTGTTGAAAGCTGGACAAGTTGTATTAGGTAATGGGAACTGAGGTAAATAGATCTCTTATGTAACAATTTATGAGAAGCTGGCTAGAAGTTGGTCTTTTTGTTTAGTGTTTTTTGTAAAAAAACTAAAGGTGCCAGAGGCTTTTAATTCCTCCAATGTCCTTGTTTGTGTTTTTTCTCTCCCCTCTTGACCTCAGGCTTCCCTACATACTCCTCCTCAAAGAGAGTCTCTGTCTCAAAGCTCTTTCAGCTGCAATTCACTATTATTACATGCAGCCCTGTTGGTGTGGTGATAATATGTAGGAGAGTCGGGAGAGTTCTATAATCTTCCAATTAAATCTCAGGCTTTTATTGGGCCTGTGACCCTGGCCTGTGACATCCAAGTGTTTCTTCTTGTATATACCTCCACCCACCTTAGGTAAGGCAGGGAAGCCAGAGGGGTGTGGGGTGAGAGGGGTGTCCTTCCCCCATAGCTTTGGAATAAGACTCTGGTGAAGACTTTTCCACAAAGGGTAGGCCTTTGTTCTAGAGAACGCTCTAGGTATATTTCACAAGAATTACTCTTCCATCCATCATGCCATCTTGGATCTTCACCATGAGAACTTGGTAGGGTTTCTGGAGGTAAAGTCCAAAAGTGTGAGGGCCTCCTCAAGACTGCAGCCCCCAGGAGTTTGTTGTTCTCACACTACTCCACACTCAGCTTCCAAAATTCATTAAGATGATCACTTAAGTGTTTCTACCAGTTTATGAGTCCAGTGGTTTCTCTTCTAGGTCAGTAGATCTTGGCTCTGACTCTGGATTTATCTGTCTTTCAAGATTTCAGGATGGTAGTTTGCCCTGTAAGCTCAGTTCTCCAATGGGTCCTTCCAAAAAGTCATTGATTTTCTGTTTGCTCAGCTCTTTCTTGTTGTAAGGACAGGAGTGATGACTCCCAAGCTCTTTATGTGTTGGAGCTTCAAACAGAAGTCCCTAAATAACTTACTTTCAGATAGTGATGAGTACCAGAGAATGGACTAGGGAGAAGAGTGAGTCACCATCAAGGTCATGGAAGCCTGTCTGGGGAGACACCATGTGGAGGAGACCTGAATGGGGGGAGGGCATAGAGGCAGCAGGATTGGCAAGTGGAAGTTCTTGGAGCTGAAAGAAGGACTATGTGGCCGGAGCACAGAGGAAAGGATGCAAGAGGCAGAAGGTGAGACTGGGAAAGGGACCTTGGGTGAGGACATGCAGGGATTTGTTCTAACTGCAAAGGGAAGCCACTAAGCAGGGGAGTGATGTGGTGGTGTAACCTCGGTTTGCGGATGATCCCTCTGGCTAGGGAGTCCATGTGTCCACATTTGCTCAGGACAGTCCTGGTTTATGTCTTTTGCCTGCTGTCATTATCTTCCATGCCCCCTTCCACTTACACAAGTGCCTTTGTTCAGATGACAAATCACAAGGTCCCCCTGATTCTGGCCACAGTGAAGAGCAGATGTTAGAGTGGCCATGAGGGAAACTGGGAGGTCAGTTGGAGGTGAATGCAGTGAAGTGGACAAGCCATGATGGGGTGATGGCCTTGGAGCTGGAGGGAACCGATGACCTCAGGACGTGTTACAGAGGTGGAGCCAGTGGGACTGCGCCTGGCTGACCTGGGAACCAAGGAAAGAGGAGGGGGGATCAAGCCACCAGGAACAATTCCATCCCTCCGTCATCTAGTAGTGTCAACTCCATCTCTGTAAACTCAAATCTGTCATTTGGCTTCCATTCTCACATCCATCTCCCTTGTTCAAGCCTCTTCACTGCTCACCTGAAGTTGACATCCCCTCCCATCCCCATGGGCTTTTGTCATCATCCCCCTCTGAACAGTGGACACAACCTCCGGTCCTGCAGCCCACACCAAGGGCGGACCCTGAGCTTGGCAAACACTTCCCTTCAGATCCACCTTCCTCATTCCCACCAGAATGTCCCACGGCTCCTCCAACACCTTCCATCCTTTGGGCTGCCCTACGCCTTCTGCATGGGGTCCCCTCTTGCCATCTCCTCGCCCTTTGGGGAGGTTAAGTTGTGCCTCCTCCATGGAACCCTTCAGCTGTCATGTCCCACTCTGAGTGCCCAAGGTCCTCCAATCTCATCTCTGCTATGGCCCTTCCTGCATTCCACTTTATAGAACAGTCATCCATGTGTTTACTGCCACCCCTCAACTAGTTGGTAAGCTTTTGAAAGAAAGAATGATGTTTTCTTCTCTCTTAATCTCCCACAGGGAGCTTGGCCCACTACAGAGTTCAACCCTTTGTGGAGTTGGATGCATTTGGCAGAAAAGAACGTTGCATGCTGGTTTCGCTGGTTTGGCCCTGGCAGGTTTACCCCTTGACTTCACTGTCATGTAGCCAAGTGGGAAGTTCCTCGGGGGTTCCTTGCCTAGAACCAGTAATGAAGATCACATCAGGAAGAGTGACCCAGGCCTGCCCCTAAGCTTACCCTTGGCATTCAGGACTGGTGGTGGGGATCCCAGAGACAGGAGTCAGACTCTGATTTTGAATTCTCACCACTTACACGCTATGAGCTTTGGGCAACTCACTTCACCTCTCTGTGTTTCAGGTTTCTTCCCTGCAGAGAAAGGCAATAATAAGACCAGCTCAGGAATGCTGGGAACATTAGATGAGATAACACATGTAGGGTGCTTAGCAGAGTCTGGTGTGAAGGAAACACTCGATAAATTAGCTATTAACAATGAAGTGACTAACAAGGATGGAAGTCATAGAGGAAACCATGATGGAAGATGTTGATGAACTTTGATCGTTTTAACAAGTTTATTAATTTCATCACCTGGAGAGAACCTAACGTCAACACTTGAGTATATCATATAATCTTCATGCATGTACTTTTCACATAATTTTGTTCATTTACATAAAAATTTCTGTAGCTGACTTTTCCCACTTAACATTATAAGCATTTTCTCTAGTAATTAAGAGAGCTTTGTAAACACGCTTTTGATAACTGTGTGTATTTTGTTGTCTATCATGCCAAACACCACCCTGGGCAGTCTTTTTAAATTATTTGTTTTTTTTGTTCTTGTTTGAGACAGGATCTTGCTCCGTCTCTCAGGATAGAGTGCTCACTGAAGCCCCGACCTCCTGGGCTCAAGCGATCCTCTCATCTCAGCCTCTCGAGTAGCTGGGACTACAGGTGTGCACCACTGTACTAGGCTAATTTGCGCTCAAATGGTAGAAGGTGGGGTGAACAGGCACTGTTAGTAGGGATGTCAAAGGCACTGACTCTGAAAAGCAATTAGACAGCATCCGCCATGAAAACTGGAAATGCTTATGTCATTTGCCCCAGTAATTACACTTCTGGAAAATCTAGATTATGGAAGTTCACAAAATACAGACAAAGCTCTACTCCCAAAATGTTAATCCCAGCGTTGTTTATAATAACAGAAAATTAGAACTGACCAGCTAAGGAAATATTTGTGGAAAGTTTAGCACGATATACAACGAAACACATATAGTTATCACAGTTTTTATTTTCCTTTCTTTGTATTCTTTCTACAGTTTCTAAAATGGGAATGTACTACTTTTCTAATTATAAAAATTATGCTATTCTTAAAAAGACATTTGGGGCTGGGTGCAGTAGCTCACGCCTGTAATCCCAACATGTTGGGAGGCCGAGGCGGGCTGATCACTTGAGGCCAGGAGTCCGAGACCAGCCTGACCAACATGGTGAAACCCGTCTCTACTAAAAATACAAAAATTAACCAGGTGCCGTGGTGCACACCTGTAGTCCCAGCTACTTGGGAGCCTGAGTCATGAGATTTGCTTGAAACTGGGAGGCAGAGGTTGCAGTGAGCCAAGATTGCAACACTGCACTCCAGCCTAGGCAACAGAGGGAGACTTGGCCAAAAAAAAAAAAAAAGACATTTGGGGCAAGGCATGTAATCTCAGCCCTTTGGGAGGCCCAGGTGGGAGAATCATTGAGGCCAGGAGTTCAAGACCAGCCTGGGCAATATAGTGAGACCTCCCCTCCACCTCTACAAAACTTAGCCAGGAGTAGTGTTGCCTGACTGTGGTCCCAGCTACTCAGGAGGCCAAGGTGGGAGGATCGCTTGAGTCCCAGAGTTCAGGGCAGCAGTGAGTTATAATCACACCACTACACTCCAGCCTGGGTGACAGAGTGAGACTCTGTCTCAAAAAGAAAAAGTAAGAATCACAATAAAATAAAAGACATTTGATAATCAGTAGGTTTCTATTTCACGGCATATGAACGTTGCATATTTGGTCGCTACTGGGATGTGTGAGCATATTCACATCATGGATTGACTTCTCTGAACCTCAGTGGCCTCACCTGTGAAATGGGAGCACTAACTTTCACCTATCTGCAGGCACGTAGCCAAATCAGGTGCCATTTGAAAGACTTTTCCAGTCTTGATGTCTTCAAACTGTGAGGCTGTGAGGCCATTTTTTCTCAGGGTGTGGAAGGAGCATGATAAGGGTGATTAGGATGGGCTTATTGGAGGAACGAGGAGGGCAGAGGTCACTTTTCCACTTCATGGCACCGAGCGGGTGACGACAGAGGACTGATTCAGCCGCAGCAGCTGCCGGAGACCTACCAGGGCCGTGGAGCCAACTCAAGCAGGAGTTTCAGAAAGCGAAGGGGTCGGAGTTCCATCCTTCCTTCCTCGCAGACTGTCACCCTGCCAGCTCTCATTCAACACAGGGCTGTGTGATGCTGGCCCTTAAAGCTTCCTCGGCAGAGGGCGCATCTGCAATCCCTTTCCTCTAAAATATTTGAAGTGCAAAGGGACCTGCAAGCAGAACCCCGCCTTCTTCTCCATTCTCCCTTTACTGGGTATGAGAGGAAGAGAGGCTCTTCTGTTCAGAAAATGCTGTCTGGGACCCAGGAGCTGGGATGGAAATGCTGAGTCCACTTGGAGCCTGGTGTGACAGTGACAGATATCTCACATGGCAGACACGGAGCTTGGGAGCAAACAGGTGCAGGCACTTGAAGGTGGTCTTCTACATGGGATCAGCAGCACAGGCAAACGAGTAACTTTCAATCCTGTGATTCTGCATGGGGTGGGAGAATCGCTTGAGCCCAGGAGTTCAAGACCAGCCTGGGCAACATAGCAAGACCCTGTCTCTATGATGAATTACTTAAAAATTAGCCAAGTGTAGTGGTGTACACCTGTAGTCCCAGCTACTCAGAAGGCTGAGGTGGGAGGATCGCTTGAGCCCAGGAGGTCAAGGGTGCAAGGAGCTGAGATTGCACCACTGTACTCTATCCTGAGTGACAGAGTGAGATCCTGCATATAAATAAACAAATAAACAAATAAAGCTGGCTACGGTCGCTCATGCCTGTAATCTCAGCACTTTGGGAGGCCAAGGCAGGTGGATCACGAGGTCTGGAGTTCGAGACCAGCCTGGCCAACATAGTGAAACCCCCGTCTCTACGAAAAATACAAAAATTAACCAGGCATGGTGGTGTGTGCTTGTAGTCTCAGCTACTTGGGAGGCTGAGGCAGGAGAATTGCTTGAACCCAGGAGGCAGAGGTTGCAGTGAGCTGAGATCACGCCACTGCACTCCAGCCTAGGCAACAGAGTGAGACTCCATCTCAAAAAAATAAAAAATAAATTTTAAGATATATAAATAAATTTAAAAGACTGCCCAGCCTCAGCCTGGGACCAGCCAGGAGTGTCCTGGAAGGGCTACAGGAGCCACCTGTCGGTCCCAGCTACATTCCATGAGACAGGCTGAGCAGGGGTGTGTGGAGTCAGTGGCCTCAGCCAACTCCACCCACCACCTTCTACTGACTATGTAGCTCTGGGAAAAGCATGTGATCACCTTAAGTGCTAGTTTCCTCCTTGATAAAATGAGAATCACAGTGGTACCTACTGTGTGGGGCAGCTATGTAGATTAAATGAGATGATAGATGGAGGTCACTTACCCCGGCGTCTGCCACATGGCAAGAGTGCAGTCCATTGCTAACTGTGTTTTTTGATTTGTTTTGTTTTGTTTTTGTTTTTGTTTTTGTTTGTTTTTTGAGATGGAGTCTCACTCTTGTTGCCCAGGCTGGAGTGCAAGGGCATGATCTCAGCTCACCACAACCTCTGCCTCCCGGGTTCAAGTGATTCTCCAGCCTCAGCCTTCCAAGTAGTTAGGATTACAGGCATGTGCCCCCACACCTGGCTAATTTTGTAATTTTAGTAGAAATGTGGTTTCTTCATGTTGGTCAGGCTGGTCTCGAACTCCTGGCCTCAGGTGATCCACCCACCTTGGCTTCCCAAAAGTGCTGAGATTACAGGCATGAGCCACTGCACTTGGCAACCGTGTTTGTTATAAAGCTCTTCTTAGAGGCCTGCACTCCTGTGGGCAGTGAGGGGGATACAAAAGGTTAAACCACATCCCTACCTTCGGTGAGCTAGGACTATTCCCAGGAAACAGTTAAACAGCTAAGCAGTGGGTGATTCAGTGCAAAAGCGACCGGAGGCAGCACAGCTATTTATAATAGCAACAAGCTGGAAGTAACCCAAATGCCCAGCAATCCTGTAATGACTAAGCAAACCCCACGACGTTAGCACGGCAGACCCTTGCAGAGCCGGCTGGAAACAGGCATGGCGCTGATGTCCATACATGGAAATGTGCCTCCAAAATAAAGGTTTCTAGAAGGAGATCACAGAACAACATGTGCACACGATTTCCCAAGATGTGAAAATCCATGTAAAGTCTCCCAGGGAGGTCAAAAAAGAACTTAGAGGGATGGAAGGACTTTAAAGTTGGATGCTCATCTGGTGATTTATTTATTTTTCTCCCTGAAAGGTTGCTTAAGCACCTAGTATTTTAAAAAGATAATGGTGCAACTAGGAAGTGTTAGGGTTCAGAGAAAGGAGGGAGGTGTGGGGTCTTGGAGTGCTGAGGAAGGCTTGGCAGAGGTGCTGGTGTCTAAGCAAATGTTGAACCATTTGTGGATTTCTTTTTTTTTTTCTTTTTTTTTTTTTTTTTTGAGAGGGAGTCTCGCTCTGTCACCCAGGCTGGAGTGCAGAGGCGCAATCTCGGCTTACTGCAACCTCTGCCTCCCGGCTTCAAGCGGTTCTCCTGCTTCAGCTTCCCAAGTAGCTAAGAGTACAGGCACGCGCCACCACACCCAACTAATTTTTGTATTTTTAGTAGAGACGGGGTTGGCCAGACTGGTCTTGAACTCCTGACCTCAAGTGATCCACCCGCCATGACCTCCCAAAGTGCTGGGATTACAGGCATGAGCCACCGTGCCTGGCCCATTTATGGATTTGAATAAAAGGGACAGAGTTTTTCCAGTGGGACCATTTGTGTTCCCCCCCTTCACCAGTCTTTTTTTGCTGAAGAAATGAGTTAGGTGCTACTAAAGGCAGCATGAGAAGCAGATGCAGGAGAGAACTAGGCAGCCCATCCTTCTCCTTGGGGGCCGAGAGGAGCTGAGGTTAAGTGTTTGTGTATTGGACAGTTGGGCTTATCTACACTAGCTAGCAGACTTCCTACCTAGCAGTTCTCACCTGGAGGCCTCCCCAGCTATCCTGATTGGCTGTGTCTTTGGGAGAACAGAGGCCCATGTGGTGCTCTCCCGGCTGGAAATTTTGCATCCTTGAAGACCCATAAGTCTCCACACAGGATCCCATAGACACCAGGAGGAAAACTAGTGAATCAGAGGAAGTCCCCTGCATCTGTCTGACCTGTGAAGGCTGCCAACTGCGCCTCAGATCGCCCACACCATGAACGAAATCTGATGGGGATTTCTAGGCTATTGTCTCCCTGGTTTAGTTTATGGGGTAAGTCAACCACTGCTGCGTGGGTCTGGCTGGCCTCCAGGGATCATCAGCTCTTGGGTCTGGTTTCTGTCCCCATCACATGAATACGGATGCACCAAGAAAGGACACAGACTTTGGCTCCTGACAGACAGACATGGGTTTGAATCCTGACTCTGCCTCTTGACATCTCTGTGACCTCGAGCAGGTTTTCTGACTTCTAGGGGCTCCAGTAACTCACCTATAACCTGGGGGATCCCATGCCTCCCTCCAGGGCTTCAGGATTGGCAAGCGTGCATGCCAATGTTTGGCTCCGAGCGGACACTCAATGAACAGTGAGCAGCACCCTTATTCTTGGAATGGAAGCATTCCTACTTCTGTTAGACAGTCGTTGGTCACAGATATGACCGTGCAGCTTGAATGTGGCCCCTTCCTACCCCACACACTCTCCCTAGGCAAGTCCTGAGCCGTCCAGATTCAGGACTTTCTGACCAGCCCACGGCTTTGGACAGAGTCTGGGGAAAGTAAGTCCCTCCACAGGGACAGGATCAGCTGCTGCAGGCAAGGGTGCTGGCCAGAAGCTGCTGCTTCCTAGGGGACAAGAGAGAGCTGCTGCTGAATTTGGCTGCAAATCGCTGCTAGGATTCCCATGGGTGCGCCCCTTACCCAGGGAGCACCTCCAGAGTGGACCAGTCACCTGTGCCATAATGAGAAACATAGGCCAGGGACAGTGGCTCAGGCCTGTAATCCCAGCACTCTGGGAGGCCAAGGTGGGGAAATCACTTGAGCCCAGGAATTCAAGGCAACCCTGTGCAACATGGAGAGACCATGTCTGTATGAAAAATAAGCAAAATTAGACAGGCACTGTGGCTCACACCTGTAAACCCAGCACTTTAGGAGGCCGAGGCAAGTGGATCACCTCAGGTTGGGAGTTCGAGACCAGCCTGACCAACATGGAGAAACCCTGTCTCTACTAAAAACACAAAATTAGCCAGGCGTGGTGGTGTGTGCCTGTAATCCCAGCTTCATTGCATAGTTCATTGCAGTACTATTCACAATAGCAAAGACATAGAATCAACCCAAATGCCCATCAATGGTAGACTGGATAAAGAAAACGTGGTACATATACACTATGGAATACTATGCAGCCATAAAAAAGAATGAGATCATGCTCTTTGCAGAGGCATGTGTGGAGCATCTTGTCTGGCCATCATCCTTAGCAACTAAAACAGGAACTGAATTAAATTTTTGAACACTTGGTGTTTAGAGAATCAGATAATGGGTTAATAGTGTTGGAAAATACCCCACCACCTAAACTTCAAAGTGACCAGGAAGTCACTCCCAGGGAGTGAGGGAAACATCTGTGATATTTCCTTTAATCTATTCTTTTCCTTCCTCAGCACAATCGCATTAATGAATGGCCTCAGACAGGGGCCAAAAAGTGATCAGGGACGTAGCCGAGAACCTTCCTTTGGGGCTGTACAGGTCTTCACTCATATTAGGAAAGGCCAGGCTATCTTTCCCAACAAGACAGGCCATTAGCTCTTGTCAGAGAGCCTTAATGAATCAGAGTGCTTCTAAAAATTAAAAACCAATTTAAATCTCTAACTCATCAGTATTGTTGGATCATTGAAAGGCCCTAGACTGTCAACAGGTGATGCTATTATTTTATGTTTCCAAAGGACATATGACAGTCAGCCTTCAGTATCTGCGGATTCCACACCGGTGGCTACAATCAACCATGGTTTGAAAATATTCTGGGAAAAAAATGGATGTTTGTGTCAACTGAACATGCACAGGCTTCTCTTTTTCTTGTCATTATTCCCTAAACCATATAGTATAGCAACTATCTACATAGACTTACATTGTATGAGGTATCGTAAGTAACCTAGAGATGATTTAAAGTACACAGAGCATGTGCACAGGTTGTGTGCAAATAGGAAACCATTTTATCAGAGACGTGAGCGTTCAAGGAATTTGATACCTGTGGGGGTCCCGGAACCAGCCCCCATGGATACAGAGGGACAATGATACTTTTAATCTTATTTTGCACACAATCTTTTTTTTTTTTTTTTTTTTTTGAGGAGTTTGAGTTCTTGTTCTCCTCCTGCCCGTGAGACTTGAGCCTCCCTTGCTGCTTGTCACACTGGACAACCACCCCATCATCTAGTAGAACCATCGAGAAAAGGAAAACAAGACAGAAAATCAAGGTTCACAGAGACCTGCAAGTCCACCATGGCCATATCTTCTCTCGTCTCCTCCCTGTTCCTGCCCCTCTCTCCATCAAGGTAATTCCCTGTTTGACTTCTCCTTAAATAGTCTCAAAGACAACCGAAGCCCAAATTGTTCAGTGGCGGACTCATGCTTTCTTCCCAGCCCTCCCGGCCAGTGCCATGTGATTGATCCCTTCTGAGGTCCCAGGGGCATGCATGGCATCAACCTCCATTCTGGAAGTTGCCCAACAAGAAAACTGAAAATCATCCTTATCATTTCCTTTATTCTCATCACCCAAACCAATGCATCTCCAAGCACCAATCATTTTACCTCCTCAAGATCTCATAAGTCTACCCATAGTTTACCACCTCCACTGCCACCCCCTTAATCCAGGCTGTGTTCATCTCTTGCCCTGAAAAGGGTGGAAGGTTCCTCTTTAGATCTAGTCAGATTCTCTTCCAATCTAATCCCCACACTGCATCTATGATCATCTTTTCAAAATGCATATCTGGTCCTAGCACCTCTGTTTAAAGCCCTCCAAGGGCTCCCTGTTGCTGTTTTAAAAACCCCAATTCCCTAAGAATCCCATAAGGCCCTTATTCAAATGCCCACGGTTCTCTGTGCTCAACCATACTGGCTCCTTTCAGTTCCTCCCACGCCCGGCAGCCCTTGCAGACAGGCCATCGCACACGCTCTGTCTTCCATCTAGAATGATCAAATGCCACCACAACATCCCCTTTTTCTAGCCAGCCCCTGCTTGGCATTGAGATCTCACTCAAACACCACTTAGTGAAAAACCGTTTCTGACCTCAGTCTGAGCAGTTTATAACAAACTCCCCTCTAACTTATTCTTTTCTTTTCCCCAGGACATGCATCCCAGTTTGCAATGATGTATTATTAATGTGATTGCTTGAGTCATTTCTCTGCTCATGGTTGAGCCCCAGTGCCTAACACACTGTGTCCTTAACAAATCCTGACTGAGGAATGAATGAATAAATGAGTGAGTTAAAATATTGGGGTCTTGATTCATCTTCTGATAATCTAAGAGTTATGGCATCCCAAAATTGGTCAAAGCCACACGTTCCAAATATCCACAGATATATGTTGTTGGAAAGATGGAGTATTTCAAAGCTATGAGTCACCAATAGGAAAGCCATCACGCAAATGTGTGATGCTCAGTCACTCTCGGGCACTTGGAGGACAGGTCACAGATTGGGAGAGGAGTCCGGCCCAAAGGCTTTTTGAGCTAATCCAATTCAATTTGGATATCACACCTGTCATTTCAGCATGGCCCCTTCATGGCTTTGAAAGAGTGGTAGGGGCATTTGGGGTTATCACAGGATCGGAAATGGTCCCACTGTATTCACTAGGAGGGCCAGGGAATCTAAAAGGGCTTCAGTGTTGGGGCAATCCCGTGCAACAGTCCCGTGCTCTAATGCCAGTTGCACATTGGTGAGAAATACCAAGAGGAGTTTGGGTGGGGAAGGAATAACACTATTACTTGTCCCCCTGAGCAACACTCACGATTCTAAGGTATTGAGCACGCCACAGCACGAAATGAGGAAACAGCTGTTTATGAAGGTACAGGGAACAAGGCAGTGGTCCCACAGCTGCACCGTTCTGGGATTTCCAGTCCGGTGCCAAAGCACAACCCACACAGTCTGGACTACGGCCGGCACAGAAGCATGCACATGGATGGACTGTGGCTGGCATGTGCACACACACATGTGGATGGGCGTGGCTGGCACACACACACAAGTGATGCCTGTGACTGGCACCCAGGCACACACACAGGTGGATGGGCACGGCTGACAAAGGAGGTGGTGTTAATGGAACCTCCTTGATGAGGACGACCTCTAGCATCCTTGCTTCTTTCCGGGTAGACTTGGGGGTGTAGGGCTGGGTCTCATGGAGCCTCCAGCCAGGGTGGATAGTAGATCACCAACTCCAGCTCCAAGGCCAGGCTCCTTTCTTCCTGTTTGTTGTTATTGTTTTTATGCACGAGACCCATTCTAGGCAGCAGAGGTACAATTAGGATTGGCTTCTCCACTTTATCTTGCATGGTAGAGATTTAATTAACCTTACCAGGATCCAGAGCTATTTTATGGGATATCTAAGTCTACTATTTCTCTCTAATTGATGGTGAATTCTAAACCAAAACATATCCAGTACACTTCTTACATCTTCTTTCCAAGATGCGATCATCATAAATGATGCTCTTTAGAAAATTCCCTGGGCTCAGCTGACCCTGGTTTTCCTTTCCCTGTATTTCCCCAAGATCATCTGATCGTAAATAGAACTGCTAAGAAGTTCCCCTCCCATCCCCTCATGACTGCAGAATGTATGTATGATATCATATATCATATTATATATGATATATTATATATATGATATATATATTATAATATATAATATGATATATATTATAGACTACAAGCATACACCACATATCCTTCTCTTGTAAAATTGAGATCACATGATACAATGCTTTTTAAGTGACTTTTTGCATTGAGCAATGGATCCAAAATACATTCCACAACGTGATTTGTGGGACTGTGTATTGTTACATTTCATGGATGTCTCAATACTTACTTAACCAGTCCCCTTAAGCTGAACATGTGTTTTCTGTACAAATTTTGACAATGCAAGTGGTGCTGTACTCAGCAACTCTCCACTAACTTTTTTCCTTAGAATAAATCCCAGAAAGGAAATGGCTGAGTCAAAGGAGATAGGGTTTTTTGTTTGTTTTTTAGAAACAGGTCTCACTGTCACCCAGGCTAGAGTGCAGTGGTACGATCCTAACTCACTGCAGCCTCATACTCCTGGGCTCAAGGGATCCTCCCGCCTCAGCCTCCTGAGTAGCTAGAACTACAGGTATACACCATGACATCTAGCTTTTTAAAAAATTATGTGTATTTATTCATTTATTTATTTATTTATTTATTTTTGAGGTAGAGTCTCACTCTGTTGCCCAGGCTGGAGCGCATTGGCACGATCTCGGCTCACTGCAAGCTCCGCTTCCCGGGTTCACGCCATTCTCTTGCCTCAGCCTCCTGAGTAGCTGGGACTACAGGTGCCCACCACCACTCCTGGCTAATTTTTCTGTATTTTTAGTAGAGATGGGCTTTCACCATGTTAGCCAGGATGGTCTCGATCTCCTGACTTTGTGATCTGCCCACCTCGGCCTCCCAAAGTGCTGGGATTACAGGCATGAGCCACCGCGCCTGGCCGACATCTAGCTAATGTTTAAACTTTTTGTAGACACAGCGTCTCACTATGTTGCCCGGGCTGGTCTCGAACTCCTGCCTCAGCATCCCAAAGTGCTGGGATTGCATGAGCACCCACAACACAGGTTTTGATACTTACTGCCAAATTATTTTTCCCATGTCTCATAACAGAATGTACTTTTACAAGCAGCCTGTACAAGTGTGCATTTCACCAGACACTTGTCATCAGTGAGTGGTGGTTTTTCTCTTGGCTCTTTAATTTTAAATGCAATAGTACACGTTCAATATGGTGAAATCCATCTTCAGACTGCATCGCCGTCCTGAGCAGCCCACAGATGCACAAAAGACAGCACTTCTGAATAACCACGGAAATAAATGGACCTATTTCAAGGCAAATGGAATGCTGACATAGGTTTTGTCAACCAAATGACAGAACAAAACTATTTTTTTCTTTTGAGACAGGGTCTAGCTCTGTCACCCAGGCTGGAGTGCAGTGGCATGATCTCTGCTCACTGCAACCTCACTTCCCAGGATCAAGTGATCTTCCTGCCTCAGCCCCACAAGTAGCTGGGGCTACAGTCATGTGCCACCATGCTCAGTTCATTTTTGTATTTGTTGTAGAGACGGGGTTTTGCCATGCTACCCAGGCAGGTCTTGTACTCCTGTGCTCAAGCGATCCACCCACCTTGGCCTCCAAAAGTGCTGGGATTAAAAGCGTGAGCCACGGCATCTGGCTAGAACAAAACTTTTTTTTTTTTTTTTTTTTTTTTCCAGCAGAGTTTCACTCTTGTTGCCCAGGCTGGAGTGCAGTGGCTCAATATCAGCTCAGTGCAATCTCCACCTCCTGGGTTCAAGCAATTCTCCTGCCTCAGCCTCCCAAGTAGCTGGGATTACAGGCATGAGCCACCATGCCTGGCAAGTTTTTTGTAGTTTTAGTAGAGACGGGGTTTCACCATGTTGGCCAGGCTGGTCTCAAACTCCTGACCTCAGGTGATCCACCCACTTTGGTCTCCCAAAGTGCTGGGATTATAGGCATGAGCCACCGCACCCAGCCACAGAACTGTTTTTGTTCACACATTATAGATGACAGCGCAAAGTGTGGTCCTGCCCATATGTTTAAAATAACTTATTAGTGAGCGACAACATCCCCAGCACTTATCACTCTTACCATTCTGTTTCTGGTGGCATAGACTTCACGCTGCACAGGGTCACGTTTTCAAATCTTACTCCAAGGTTTGTTCTCCCAACCCCTTATGTCTGCTAGTTCTCACTTAAGGTACTGCAGACTTACAGCGTTCTATGGCTTCCTTGTGCTGGGGAGAAAGGTAGGGTGGTAGTGAAAGTTCTTGGCAGGCTGCAGTGGCTCACGCCTGTAATCCCAGCACTTTGGGAGGTCAAGGTGGGAGGATCACTTGAGCCCCAGGAGTTTGAGACCAGCCTGGGCAATATGACAAAACTCTGTCTCTACTAAAAATGCATACACACACACACACACACACACACACATACACACACACAATTAGCCAGGCATGGTGGTGCATGCCTGTAGTCCCAGCTACTTGGGAGGCTGAGATGGGAGGATGACTTGAGCCCAGAAGTTTGAGGCTGCAGTGAGCCATGACTGGACCACTGCACACCAGCCTGGGTGACACAGCGAGACCCTGTCTCAAAAAAAAAAAAAAAAAACCTTGCGAGAGAGCAGTGTGGAGACTGTCATCCATCAGAGCGAAGAGTGCGTCTGCTGTGTGTCTGCTGCCTCCCTAACACTGACTCAGGGTTGGGGACCAGCCATGGCATTTGGATGCAGGAAAATGGTGGTGACTCCTCCTCCTCTCGAAGGCTGGGCCAGATCACAGCACACTCTTAAGGTGAAGGTGCCTCATTTGAAATTCACCAAAAACTCCCAGCGTCTCAAACAGTTCCTTCCGTCTGAAAAGTTGTATAAGATTTGTCACAGTCGGCCATCACAAGTTCCAGCTCTAGAATTTAATCATCATATTGAACAACTAATTTCTAAATTGGGCTGTGATCAAGACTGCTTTATAGGACTATTAATTGCTTGAAGTTTGCAGCCAGGAAAATATGCGACAGCCTAGATTTTATGGCTCATTCTAGATAATAGTGACATATGACTGAGAAATGCATCTGCTTCCCAACTCCATAAATTGGATGTTGTTTATAATAATGTAGCTAGAGCAGTAACACTTTATCTTAAGAGCTGCTGTCCCCACGGAAAGTCATTATTCAGTGTACACTTGATAAATTGGTCATCATTCACAGGCAGAAGAGAAATTGATGTGGCCTGTTTTATTTACAGAGGAACAGGCAATATGTTATCTGCTTATTGGACTGATGTTTTTCCTACCAGAAGGATTATGTTGCCTCCTGCGTGTCACTCAGAGAATTTTGTCAATGTCATCAGTCTTAAAAGCTTTAATGCCCAGGGCATAGGAATAACCCTTTCTAGTCCCAGAATGGTTTTCAGAGGAAGGCCTTGGAAGGAGATTCTCTTTAGATACAATTTAATCTCTTACTTCCCAAATAGAAAAACAAAGAGGAAATGATAAATGACCACGAGTAACTTTGTTCCCAAAACTGGCTGTGTCATGACAGGCAAGGCCTGATTTCACCCCTCACCCCCTTGAATACAGAAAGACAATAGGTAACCGTGGTTCAGTGGATGCTGTGCTGCTGATCAAGGCTGGGCCTTCCAGCCCCGTGGACAAGCATCCTGACAATGAACTTAGCAAGCTCTCCCTGGAAATTAAAATCTTGCTCAATGGAGAGCATGACATTACTGCAGGAGACAGAGTCAGGTCATGAACCTCCCACTTCTGGAGGCTCTCGGCCCACCCCTGGGGTACAAGCACTGTGGCCTGTGTACTCTGCTGCAGCTGGAACCAGAAGGAAAGCTTCCTGGGACCCTGGTCGCACTGGTTCTGTTCAACAGCTACATGAACTTGTACACAGCGTGCTGGCAAAGTGCACAGGGGCTGAGCATCCTTTGAGAATGGCAGTCAGGCAGGACCCAGGCTCTAAGTCACCCTTCTCACAAGGTCTCACAAGGCCTCAGGCTCCTCTGAGGCCACGGAGACTTGTCCTAACATCTAGTACTTTCCGAGCACTAGATGCTCATGACGTGGCTTTCAGGTCACAGAGCAGCCTCTCAGTTTTCAGCCTCTCTTAACTCAATATAGTAACTCCCCACCCCCACCCTCCCCTGTGCCTTTTAAAAGACAGAGTCTCACCCTTTTGCCCAGGCTAGAGTGCAATGGTGCAATCACAGCTCACTGCAACCTCGAACTCCTGGACTCAAGTGATCCTCCCATCTTAGTCTCCCAAGTAGCTAGGACTATAGATGTTCACCATGCCCATATAATTTTTTAAATGATTTGTAGAGATGACATCTTGCTTTGTTGCTCAGGTTGTTCTTGAACTCCAGGCCTCAAGTGATCCACCCACCTCTGCCTCCCAAATTGCTGGGATTACAGACATGAGCCACCGTGCCTGGCCATAATTCACATTTAATTAATCTCCAAGCATTCACTGAATCTCCAAGGCATGTACAACATCATGCTATCGGGACAGGGTCACGGATGTGTAACTGCAACCACGCATGTACAGCATTCCAACGTTTTCCAATTGCTTTTCTATGCACTGTCTTGAGATGATGTGACCATTGGTCACAAGAGGAACTAAGAAACCCCTGCTCCTCCACTGCCTGAGTGTGTGCCCTTGAGCTGCCTCTGTGTGGCTCGACACGCGTCCCTCTGCAGGAAAGCAGGGCCCATGCTGGTGCCAATGCAGTTGGGCTTCTCTGAGGATCAAATGAGATCATCCACAATGAGCCTTCATTCGGTGTTCCAGCCATCATCCCACTAACCCTACTTTACAAATGAAGAAATACTGTTACAAGGGTGTCGAGAGCAAGAAGTCTAATATAAATAACTTCAGTGGATATAGTATTTTCAGTTTTTTCAGTTTTCCTCTGCTTTCACACATTTTCATCTCAGTTTATTTTTTCACACTCTTCTTCTTTTTACAGGTGAGGAGATCAGCAGATAAGGTAGGGCAGGGTTCTCACTATTGACATTTGGGGCTGAAAAGTCTTTTGTTATAGGGAGCTGTTCTATGCATTGCAGGATGTTTAACAGCATCCCTGGCCTCCAAGACCAGTAGCACCAGCCTGGTTGTGACAACCAGAAAAGTCTCTGGTCTCTATGGTCTTCTAGGGGAACAAATTGCCCCCAAGTTGAGAATCACTGGGCAGGGGTCATTTGTTCAACAGCTAATGAGGAGCAGGGAGGCCAAGGCTGGACCCCTAGAGCCCCAGAGCCCCTGCCTGCAGATGGCTCACCCCCTATCACCACTGCACCTCCCTCTCCTCAAAGGAGTTGTTACAGAGTTGCAGAGGCAAAAATACTAGCAAGTTCTATTTGATACACAAATGCTGTAGGAGTTCAGAAAACGGAGCATTTGTGATGAAATTCAGGCTGGACGAGGCGGTTAAATGAAGGAGATGGAATGTGGCCCAGATCTTGCAGGCTGAAGGGGAGATAAAACAGGGGGAAGACCATGGGAGGTGTTGCAGCGGAAGGAACAAGGTGCGATGAAGACGGACAGAGGGGCGCGATGAGGACAGAGGGGTCTGCTGTGGAAGAGGGGAAATGAAGCTGGATGGGTGAGGGGACAGGGGACTCAGGACCTGGGGAGCCTTCAGAAGAACTTGAACCTCATGCGGGACAAAGTCAGGCTCTGAAGGCTCAGCAGAGCTGGGCAGGGCTGGTCCTCACAGGATCATGGGGGCATGGGGGTGTTGGAGACCTGCCTGGTAGATGTGCAGGAAGCCTGGTGTGAGAAATTCATTTAGAACAACAGAGTTCTCTTGTGACCTGAAGGGGATGCCTTCTCTGCTTTCCACTAGTACTTCTGGAGGGACAAGAAACTGAGTCACCAAAGAAAGGTGCTACATACGCAAAGCTTGGTAGCAATTAAGGGCGCAGTGAGGCAGTTGCATGCAAAGCCTTGCCTGAGGTCCATCTCTGAGTCCAGCTCTGCTCAGAAGCTGTGGCCAATGACTTCTCCTTAAGCCTGGCCAATTATCACAGAAGCTATTGTTCTTTTCCCACAAGCCCTCCAAAGACAACAAGCAAACGAGTCCTGGATTCGGCTTCTTCTGGGTTCTGAGAATAAGGGTGCAGAGGTATTTGCTGTAACCACTATCTGGGGAGTCAGGACTTCTTGAGGCAGGCAGCAAATGCCCACAGCTTTTACACTTCCACTCCTCGGGATATCCAGCCTGAGAGAAGATCGAAAAAACCCATACCATGTGCAGGTCATTGGTCTACTTTTATTCTATGTGTCGTTGCTTGGTGCACAGGCACCGGTCCTATTGTTCACCTCTGAGAATTTTAAACCAACGTGTGTTCAGGAAGATATTCTCAGCATTTCCAACATGGACACACCTGTGAGTTGCTAGCAGAGTTCAGAAAGTCATAAGCCATCTGTGTGTGAGGTCCCAGGTTGGACAACTTTTGAGAGAAATTGATGATTCTCCCAATGCGCTACAAGACAGAAGCACAGCCTTTTTGTTTTTGCAATATTTCAGTAGACTAGATCTTTCTCCCACATGGCCGCAAACCATTGACTGAGTTGTGAACACGTTTTTCCAGAAGTATTTGCAGCTGCTGTGTAGGCTCCACGTTCAAGGCAGCCTCTCCGGAAGAGCTCTGAGTGAAAGAAACTAGCAGAGAAAATCGACCCGAAAGAACAAAGCACTATAATGACCCAGCCATCCCATTACTGGGTATATACCCAAAGGATTATAAATCATGCTGCTATAAAGACACATGCACACGTATGTTTATTGCGGCACTATTCACAATAGCAAAGACTTGGAATCAACCCAAATGTCCATCAGTGACAGACTGGATTAAGAAAATGTGGCACATATACACCATGGAATACTATGCAGCCATAAAAAAGGATGAGTTCGTGTCCTTTGTAGGGACATGGATGCCGCTGGAAACCATCATTCTCAGCAAACTATCTCAAGAACAGAAAACCAAACACTGCATGTTCTCAATCATAGGTGGGAATTGAACAGTGAGATCACTTGGACTCTGGAAGGTGAACATCACAAAACGGGGCCTATTATGGGTAAGGGGGAGGGGGGAGGGATGGCATTGGGAGTTATACCTGATGTAAATGATGAGTTGATGGGTGCTGACAAGTTGATGGGTGCAGCACACCAACATAGCACAAGTATACATATGTAACAAACCTGCACGTTGTGCACATGTACCCTAGAACTTAAAGTACAAAAAAAAAAGAACAAAACACATTCGCACATCGTGAGAAGTTGCGCCCCGTGCAAAGCCGAGGTGAGCGGTTCCTCTTTGCTGAGGATGCCTCTAAACCACCGTTGCGCAGAAGTGGCTCCCAGACCCAGGCTGCTCAAATGTTGGTAGCTCAGCTTAGGAAAGCAAGTGTTGGGAAGTGAAGTAGGACCAGCTGGACAAATTCTCCGTATTTATTTTCCATCATCAGTTATTTCAAAGTGCCAAGAAAAAAATGTGCATTAAACCTCTGAGATGACATCTCCTATAATAGGTACAGGATGGCCCGACGGGGACGCACTTCCTGCGTGTCATAGAGACAGGCCACCAGCAGAGGGGGCTGCAGGCTCGGACAGGGAGCTGGAGCTGCGCGAGGGGAAAGAAACGCCTGTTTGTGGCAGGCCGGGTCAGAGCCAGCTGGAGGATGCAGTTGATCAGAAAAGTATTTGGCTTGGATCCCACTTGACGAATTGACAGAGCCTTATGTCCACGATGAAGTCACATCCAACGAAAAGTGCCTTGGCGATGAACAGAGATAACAAAACCAAAGGAAGAAAACTGCAGGGCGGGAAGGGGGAACAGGGACCAAGAAGCTCTGCTTTCTGGGAGACAGTGCCAAGGCTCATGGAGCTTGTGTCGGCTTTTAAAAGCCCCTTCCTGGGTCTTTTCTTCGTTTCAGGCTGCCCCTTGGTCATTCTGCAGATGAAATTGTAGACTGAGGAAGGCACAGTGAGCCTGCGGGCTGGCAGTCCGTCCTCTGACTTCCCCCAGCGAGCTGTCAGCTCCAAGAAGGAGTCAGGAGCTGGACCCATTTGTTGCCCAGAAGGGGGACTGTGGAGGCCAGGCTGAGATCTTCTCCAGGCAGCAGAACCTTCCCAAGGCTGAGGACCCATGAGATGTGACAGCTCACGAAAATTAAATGCGACTGCAGCACAGTGCCGGCATTATCTGGTCCCAGCGGGCAGCCGGCGGCTTCTGCTTCCTTTGGGTCTAGTGACAGCACCGGAGGGACAGCAGGACCGGAATATGCTGTGACAGACGCCCATTTAGGAAGGTGCCTGCCCATCCGCTTATCAAACAGCAAGCAGTCCCTTACCACTCCAAACGCAACTCAAATGAGGCCCTGCCTCTTAGCCTGCAGGAGGCGCCTCAGAGATTGATTGGACGCTTGCTAGGAAGAGAGCCTGGCTTCTGCTAAGGCAAAAATGGGCGATTCCTTGGTACAGACTAGGGCTTTTTGTTTCCTCCTCCCAGAACAGATTTTGTGGCTGCGCCTTCCTCTGTGGGACTGGGAGGCGTGGGCAGAGCTGTCCCTGATAGGCAGGCTCAATGCCAATTACAGACCACAGAGAGCAGCACAGTGGTCATCACCCCTCTACCTGTTCAGTCAGACCCTGCCCATCCCAGCCAGGCTAGAAAGAAGCCAAGGCCCTGGCTGCCTGCATCCACAGCGTTCCCTTGTCTGGCTTTGTCGGGAAGCCCTGGAGCCACCACGGAGCACAAAGCGCCTGCAGCACCCAGCCCACCTCCCAGCACCCAGCCCACCTCCCACCTCCCACTCACTGCAGGACAGGGCTAGACTCGCTGCAGGCTGAGCCCTTTTTTGCAGAAGCAATGTGATGGATATTATAATTATTTATTCACCAGTCATAAAAATGATCCATGGCCCATGAGAAATCAGGGCGGGCCTGGTAAGCATCTAGCAGTAGCTTAATCAGAAATTCAATATTCTCTACCTTTCCTTTGTATTCATGATCAGAGCAGCTCTCCGAACAGTGCCGGTGTCAAGTTCACAGGCTTTACCTGAAGCCGTGCGCTAAGCCTGGTGATGAGGGTGTGGGCCCGGTGTCTAATTTATCGACACTTGGGTGTCAGTGGTGAGGCCAGCCTTTCATCTTATGGGGAGTCTCCTCTGCTGTCTCGTGTCCCCACAGAGAGATGGAGTCCATCCCTGCAGGATTGGAGCAAAGCCCCCAACAGCGGCGACAACCTCTGATTTCCTCTGTGTCACTGGCAAGCCTGCTAGTTTCCTGCCTGCTTTTCTACCTCTTTATATATTATCCTGGTCTTCTAAATAAATCTAGGTTGTCTTTAAGGTGCTTATAAGCAAATGAAAGACAGATCTAAGGGCAAGAGCATTAGATTCCCTGCCTTCCTTTTCTTATTCACATTTTTTTTTTTTAAAAAAAAACGGGTTTCCCATCTGCTCCCTGGGCTGCCCAGGGCATAAATGTACAGAAGATAAACTATGGCAGCACACTCTTCTTTCTCCTCTCTGTCCTCCTCCATATCAGCACCCCAGGGCTCCTGTTTCAGAGGAAATGGTCTTTAAACTCATCGGCCCTGATCACACACCCTCCCCAGGGAATTTGCAGTTCTCCCTCCTCCTTATCCCAGACTTGCAGCCAGAAGATGGGGTCACCACATTCCCCTTGGTCCTTATCTCCAGATAGCTGTGACCTCTCACACATGTGGGCACTGCAACCCTAAGACCCCAGAGAAGTGTCTAGAACACCATCCTTTGCGAGAGAACCGCTCCTTCCCGACCCTCTTACTCCACAAGGCCAGTACTGTGGCCCCTGCTATAACCTGTCAAACCCTGGGTGCCTCACCTGCTCTTCTGGACTTTGGAGGAGTGTCACCAGTGTCTCACAGGCAGCCCCTTTTAGCTGGTGAGCTTGGTGAAAACAGAGGCCTCGGACCTCCCGGACCAGGACAGGGATCCACAGGAGATGAGGTAGAGTGGCCAGGAAAGCCACAGGGAAGTCAAAGGAGGCAACACAAGTGTCTGTGTGCACAGGACTCTGCCCATGGAGCTCCGAGCCATATTCGCAACTTGCTGAGAAATGCCCGTGGGATTGTTCTCCAGCCATTTTACCAACCTGTATGCACCTTATGGGAGCTTTAGTAGGGAAATTTCTGCTGGAGATGCACATGTTCCTTCCTGGCTGTGGGCACTGCCATGGCCTGGACCCCGTGCCCACACTGGGTTGGGAGTGTCTGGTGTGTTCCCTCACTTACCCACCCCGGGGCCCCATGAGCCAGGGGTGCTATAGCTGTTTAGCAGATGTGGAAGCAGATTAACTGGTGAGGGTGGGAATTCACTTTCCACCTTGCTGAAGTTTACTTTCCTTTTATATTCCCACCATCAGCAAGTACCTGGGATGAGCTCCACGCAGCTCTCTGAAGAGGGGGCAAGAGGAACATTAGGCCGACGGAGACAGGGGATTAGAAGTCCACCTGCTATGTTCTGGACTATTCTAACACCCAGCCCTACAGCCCACCCCCAGCCCATGCACCCACTGAGTCTTGTTCCTCTGCCGTGGCCTGTGCTGGGCCCATCTGAAAGCGGAACTTCGCTCTCCTGGTACCTCCATCCTTGTGCCCCTCCTAGGAGACAGGGAATATCACCTCTCCAGGCCAAGATCCCCCTGTCTATTTCATCCCTTCAAGGAGGGATGATGAGGGTCGATGTTATTCAGGGTTTTGTTTTCCAAAGGCTAGAAGCAAAGTTAGGACCAGAGAGGCCTCCTTCTGTGAGCCAGGAACAATACACAAGTGGGCTGTTCTAATTTCATTTTTCTTTCTCTCCCAGCTCCTAAGTTCACTCACAAAGCACATGGAAAGGTAATCTGTTGCTACCCAGATCGACCTCTCTGCCCACACACATTCCCTGCTTCCTTAAAAGATGGAAAGGAAAGGTAAAAAATTGCAAAATTACTGCTTTGGGTTCAGGAAATCCCAGCTCCTGGAATCAATGGGTTAATATGGGGTCCACTTATAAATTCCAGCTGTTGAGTCTGTGCTACACGGTTCATGCTCCACATCCCAGCGGGAGGCCGTGTAATCGGCGTTGGAATGGACAAAAAGGATAATATCTTGGGCTGTTTAAGTTTTGTTCCTGCTTCCCAGTGGGCCTGTCCTAAGATTTCAACTCCTTGCCTCAGCTTGGATGGGCTAATGTAAAGTTACTTTCCAAAGAAACCGAGAGAACATTTCGTGTAAAGAAGGTGTGGGGCAGATGCCATTGGCTTGTATTTGACAGAGAACAAGTTTCCACTTAGGGTGGGGCCCACCCGCCTCAGGCTCCTGCTGAATGGATCCCAGCTGTGCAGTGCTGGTCACTGACTGCCTCTATCCCACTTTGGGGGAAGAACTCCTCCCTCCTAATGCTAGGGCATTTGGGAACCACCACAGACAGCAGGTGGGTTTTTGCCAGATGCAGAAATCTGACTGTACACCAAGAGGGCCCAGCCAAGTCTAGAGAGCCCTGTGGGACTCCTCAAAATGAAGGCAGCATTAGCGCATTATGGAAGAAGGCAATTGGTAAAGCAAACAGCGAGTCTAAAGGGAAGAAAGCACAGAGCCGTCAGAAAGGCTTGAGAACTCTCCAGGCTCTAGGCTTCAAAGAGGCCGCTCATGTTATTAATTTCCCAGTTACCTTGGCCAGAACCTACACCAACAGTCTTAGAGTTCTAAGAAGTGATGAATCTAAGTTCCAGTCCAGCAAAGGCCAGTAAGTAGCGTTACCTCAACTTCCTCTTTTTATCTTTTTTTTTCTTTTGAGACAGGGTCTTGCTCCATTGCCCAGCTAGAGTGCAGTGGTGTGACCACAGCTCACTGCAGCCTTGACATCCTGGGCTCAAGTGATCATCTTGCTTCAGCCACCCGAGTAGCTGGGACCACATGTGCACACCCCCATGCTTGGCTAATTTAAACAATTTTTTTTGTTTTTGTAAAGATGGTGTCTCACTATGTTGCCGAGGCTGCTCTCAAACTCCTGGTGTCAATTGATCTTCCCACTTTGCACTCCCACAGTGCTGGGATTATGGGTGTGAGCCACTCAGTATCCTCTTAAATGAAGACGTTGGAATGGATGATCTCTAAGGTCCCTGTATTAATCCGTCCTCATACTGCTATAAAGAACTGCTTGAGACTGGGCAATTTATAAAGGAAAGAGGTTTAATTGACTCATAGTCCAGCATGTCTGTGGAGGCCTCAGGAAACTTACAAGCATGGCAGAAAGCAAAGGGGAAGCAAGGTACCTTCTTCTCAAGGCGGCAGGAAGAAGTGCCGAGCAAATGGGGAGGAGCCCCTTATAAAACCATCAGACCTCATGGGATCTCACTCTCACGAGAGCGGCATGGGGGAAACTGTCCCCATGATCCAGTTACCTTCACCTGGTCTCTCCCTTGACACGTGGGGATTACCAGGATTATGGGGATTATAATTCAAGATGAGATTTGGGTGGGGACACAAAGCCTAAGTATATCATTCCCTTTCGGGTCATCTCTTTCTGAGACTCTCTAAATTTGGTTGTGATCCATTTGACCAATAAGCATCTTTCTATGGTGATGCGTTAACATATACTAACTCCCTTGAATAGTACTTGACTCACCGTTTCCCCAGAAATGAAGAAGTTGAGTAACAACAAATAAACTACTGTGAACGTTGTTTGAATTGTTAGTACTCAGTAGCAGACAAACAAATGTGTCTTCAGAACTGGTGGAATTTTGTTAGGATAATTTCTAAGCAATGCCCTGTAAATTCAGCAAAGACTCAACAAAACACTTCAGTCCATCATTTATCTACAAAAACTTCTAAGCAATGCCGTGCAAGTAATTGCTGTATCAAATACTCACAGACTTGAATCTTTTGGGGGTTTCAGTTGGTCACTCAGTGGACACAACTCAGTATGAAAAGTTTCTACCTGAGTGAACAGGCCCAGGCCATGCCTGAATCCACTTCACTGAGGACCAAGAAACCCAGATCATGGGACCTCTTTGCCCAAGTTAGCATGGATGGGTTCAAGCAATCAAATCCACCTTTTCTTTTATCACCTATATGAAGCAGTGGTGGGTCTAGACATTACAGCCAGGGATGGCTACTCTACGGCCTTTACCAGAGAACCATGGGTCCTGCTTGCCTATGATGCTACTGCTCCCTTAGAAGCTATATCTATGCCGGGTGCAATGGCTCCTGTCTGTAATCCCAGCACTTTGGGAGGCTGAGGCAAGCAGATTCCCTGAGGTCAGGAGTTCGAGACCAGCATGGCCAACATGGTGAAACCCCATCTCTACTGAAAATGCAAAAATTAGCCAGACGTGGTGGCACATACTTGTAGTCCTACCTACTCAGGAGGCTGAGGCTTGAGCCTGGGAGGTGGAGGTTACAGTGAGCTGAGATCGTGCCACTGCCCCCCCAGACTGGTGACACAGCAAGACTTTGTCTCAAAAAAAAGAAAAAGAAAGAGAAGAAACTATATCTGTGCTCTTTGAGGCGGGGCTCAGTGGCTCATGACTGTAATCCCAGCACTTCGGAATGCTTAGGTGGGTGGATCACTTGAGTTCAGGAGTTCAAGACCAACCCGGCCAACATGGTGAAACCCTGTCTCTACTAAAAACACAAAAATTAGCAGGGTATGGTGGCACATACCTGTAGTCTCAGCTACTCAGGAGGCTGAGGTACAAGAATCACTTGAACCCAGGAGGCAGAGATTGCAGTGAGCTGAGATCGCACCACTGCACTCCAACCTGGGTGACAGAGTGAGAATCTGTCTCAAAAAATAAAAAAAAGAAAGAAAAAAACAAACAAACTATGTATGTGCTTTTGATTTGGCTATACATAGAGGATTTTAGAATTCCAGTAAATAATTTCCTAAGCATAGTCCTGTGATGCAGAATGCTATTCAAATCATTTATTCAACACATTGATCAAATACCTATTGCTTGTCTCACAATATTCTAGCCAAAGGTACCACCCACACTAATGAACAAGACTGATAAACTTCCTGCCCCATGAAGTTCACAATCTAGCAGAAGAGACATTGCTAACTGTGAGTGGGCTGCCCATAACCAGCTCCAGGGGAAAGCCAGACTGTTATCTGGCTGAGGGCAGAAAAATTCCCTTACGCTGAGATGGGATTCTGAAGTCCAGTGGGGAAATAGCTAGCTAAATTATGACCTGAGGTCATCTGAACTGAAGTGCTTATTGAGGGCAGGGCTTGGGGGACTGGGCTGAGTCTGCCATCGAATGATGTGCAGGGCACAAAGGATTTCAGGGATTCTAGGGTGAGGTGGCTGCCTGTAATAGAATTGGACAGTTTATGTGAGAGGAAAACAAAGTTAAATCACTAACGTTGCTCCTGTGTGTGTGTGTGTGTGTGTGTGTGTGTGTGTGTGTGTCAGAGTCTTGCTCTTGTTGCCCAGGCTGGAGTGCAATGGCACAATCTTGGCTCACTGCAACCTCCGCCTCCTGGGTTCAAGTGATTCTCCTGCCTTAGCCTCCTGAATAGCTGGGATTACAGGTGCTTCCGACCATGCCTGGCTAATTTTTTTTTTTTTTTCTTTTAGTAGTGATGGGTTTTTACCATGTTGGCCAGGCTGATGTCGAACTCCTGACTTCAAGTAATCTGCCTGCCTTGGCCTTTCAAAGTGCTAGGATTACAGGCATGAGCCACCGTGCCCGGCCACTAAGTTTGCTTCTGAAGGCATTGACTGAAGCCCCAGGTTTAACTCCTGAAGGGGTGAGCCCCACCGCTGAGCCAGTTGAGAAAGTGCTGTGGAAATGGCAGTTTTGTGACTCCAGGATGCCTACGACAAGGACCCGCTAGTGGAAATGAACACCCGCAACAGGACCAAGTCCCTGTGGAGTGAACTTGCTCCCCCAGCCCCTCATTGCTGCTTATTTCCAGAGTGTGGCTCTCAACGCCTCCCACAGATGCTGTCAGGCACCGCACATCTTCCCATTAAATGTCTTTTCTTTATAAACTCACCAGAGTTAGTTTCTGCACTTGGAATCCAGATCCCTAACTGGTGCAGAAATTGGATATTCCATAAAACACTACAAACATTGTAAAAGACTTAAGGACATGCAGCAAGGGAGTGAGTAATGAAAACATTATAGTATTTCCTGTAACCTTTCTGGGCAACTTTTATTTTCAAGACAGGGCTTCCATCAGGCCAAAGGTTGGATTGCACACCTCCCGTAGGCCCAAGTTTTGGTGTGCCCTATGATGGATGCAAATGTAGCTCGCGACACCTCTCTAAGTGCTATATAAACAATCCAGTGAGTGAAAAAGATGCGCATGTATGAAACTGGAGAAAAACAAGCATCTCCATTTAACCAAGTGTGCAGTGCCAGACCCTGGATCTTCTTTATTGCTAAAAATGCTCACAATCATCTGATCCTTCAGCAAGTTGTAATCTTCTTTCTGGTGGGGGTGTCTTGTCTCGATGTTGATGGCTGCTGAGTAATCAGGGTGGTGGCTGCTGAAGTTTGGGGTGGTTGTGGCAATTTCTTAAAATGAGACAATAATGAAGTTTGCCACATCAATTGACTCTTCCTTTCGTGAAAGTTCTCCCTGTAGCATGTAACACTGTCTGATAGCATTTTACCCATGGTAGAGCTTCTTTCAACATCAGAGTCAATCATGTCAAACCCTGATGCTGTTCTGGTAATTGCATTTCTAAAATTTTTTATTTCAATAGTTTTTGGGGAACAGGTGGTTTGGGGCTACATGGAAAAATTATTTAGTGGTGATTTCTGAGATTTTGATGCACTCATGTGTGTATTTCTTTCTTGTTTTTTGTTTTTTTTTTTTTGAATTTTTTTCTTTAGATGGAAAGTCTTGCTCTGTCACCCAGGGTGGAGTACAGTGGTGCGATCTTGGCTCACTGCAGGCTCCGCCTCCCAGGTTCAAGTGATTCTCCTGCCTCAGGCTCCTGAATAGCTGGGACTACAGGTGCCTGCCACCACACTCACGTAATTCTTGTATTTTTTTGGTAGAGACAGGGTTTCACCATGTTGGCCAATTTGGTCTTGAACTGCTGACCTAAAGTGATCCACCTGCCTCAGCCTCCCAAAGTTTTGGGGTTACAGGCGTCAGCCCCTGTGCCCAGCCTCATGTGTGTATTTCTATGTAGAAGGCATCTTGTAGGCATCAACTCTTAGGTTCTCAGATCTAGAAAGAACTAGAATTTATTTAATCTGAAAATTATTTATCTCATCTCACTCTATTTTCTGTATCTTAGGAATCACCTTAAGTGCTTTCTAGAAGTGGGTATGCAGAAGACTGGACCAGGTCTTATGAGGTTGAGAAGCGAAGGTGAGGCAACAACAAAAAAATGAACAGGACATGGTCTCATAGAAAGATATGACAGTCCCCAGACAGTGCCAGATCCCAAGAGAAAACTGTCCAAGTGGTAGCACCATGGTCTGAATGACTGTGTCTCCCCAAACTTCAAATGCTGACATTGAACCCCCAAGGGGATGGTATTAGGAAGGGGAGCCTTTGGGAGGGGACTGGGTCATGAGAACAGAAACCTCATGAAAGAGATTTGGTCTGTATCCATCTATATGCATTACTATAAGGGAATACCTGAGGCTAGGTAATTTATAAAGTGGTAGATCACCTGAGGTCAGGAGTTCCAGACCAACCTGAGCAATATGGTGAAACCCCGTTTCAAGTAAAAATACCAAAATTCTCTAGGCATGGTGACACATGCCCATAATCCCAGCTGCTCAGGAAGCTGAGGCAGGAGAATCACTTGAACCCAGGAGGCAGAGGTTGCAGTGAGCCTAGATCGCACCCCTGCACTCCAACCTGAGCAACAGAGCAAGACTCCATCTCAAAAAAAAAAAAAAAAAAAAGAGGTTGATTTGGGCCCATAGCTTTGCAGATTGTATGAGAAGCATTGTGCTGGTGTCTGCTTCTGGTGAGGCCTCAGGAAGCTTCCAATCATGGTGAAAGGCTCAGGAGGAGCCGGTGTGTCACACAGCTAGAGAGGGAGCGAGAGAGCGGGGAGGAGGCACCAGACTCTTTTAAATAACCAACTCTTGCATGAAGCAATAGAACAAGGACTCACTCATTACTGCAAGGAGGGCACTAAGTGATTCATGAGGGATCTGCTCCCAGGACCTACCACTTCCAACCAGGCCCTACCTTCAACACTGGGGATCACATTTCGATGTGAGGTTTGGAGGGGACAAACTCTATCAGTTCTCTTATAAAAAGAGTGTTACCTCATCCTTTCCACCATGTGAGGACCCAACAAGAAGGCGGTAGCTGTCAATGAACCAGAGAGCAAACTCTCACCAGACATAGAATCTGCTGGGGCCTTGATCGGGACTTCCCAGGCTCCAGAATCATGAGAAATAAATTGTGTGTGTGTGCGTGTGGTGTGGTGTGTGTGTGTCCATGTGTGTGTGTGTGTTTTGTTTTGCTTTGTTTTTGAGACAGGATCTCACTCTGTTACCCAGGCTGGAGTGCAGTGGTGCAATCTTAGCTCACAATAACCTCCACCTCCCGGGTTCAAGCTATCCTCCCACCTCAGCTTCCCCAGTAGCTAGGACTACAGGTGCACACCACCACACCCAGCTAATTTTTGTATTTTTTGGTAGAGACGGGGTTTGTCCATGTTGGCCAGGCTGGTCTCAAACTCCTGACATCAAGTGATCCTCCCACCTCGGCCTCCCAAAGTGCTGGGATCACTGGCATGAGCCACCATGCAGGCCAGTTGTGTTGTTTACAAGCCATCCAGCCTATGGCATTTTGTTATAGAGCCCACTAAGACAGCTAGCTATGACAACAGACAAGGCAGGACTTGGAAGATGAGAGCTCTGGGATGGTCAAGGTGATGTCGTAGACACTGCAATGAGAGGGCCAAGGGACCATTTAGATCTCTCCTACCTGCCTAAGAGGTACATGCTGATGTGGAGTGACATTTATTAACCTCCTGTAGTACGCAGAGCTTCCATGGAAGAGCTTTCTTCCATCACTTCCCGCCTTCTCAAGGTCTGGCTGAGGGCTGTGCAACTGTACTAATGTAGAAAAACAAAAGATAGGAATTCTAAAGAAATGGTAAATTTCTGCACTCGGGGAGCCATGCAGAGTTCAGTGTCTAGAAGACTCTGAGCCATAATCTCCCTCACATCACAAGGGCTTTGCATGCCTTCCATGGCCCAAGCAGACCCAGAGAGCTCTGCAGAGAGAATGAGTCTGCAAGGCCGTCCCGCTAGGGCAGCATCCAACGTCCGACAGGCATTAGGATCTGAGCCCCAGAAGGAGGCGGGGTGTCCATGGGGGTCACTGATGGAGTCAGATCAGAGAGCCAAAAACACGCTGGCAGTGAGCCAGACAGGGAGGCTGAAGGCACAGTGTCTACCCTGATCAGACCAACCCTAGTAAAAACTCTCCATCATTTGTTGTTTTTGTTTTGTTTTGAGACAGGGTCTTGCTCTGTCATCCAGGCTGGAATACAGAGGTACAATCGTGGCTAATCGCAGCCTTAACCTCCTAGCTCAAGTAACTCTCCCACCTCAGCCTCCCAAGTAGCTGGACCTACAGGTGTGCACCACCATGTCCGGCTAATTTTTATGGTTTTTGTACAGCCCAGGTTTTGCCACCTTGCCCAGGCCAATCTGGAACTCCTGGGCTCAAGCAATCCTCCTGCCTTGGCCTCCCAATGTGCTGGGATTACAGGCAAGGAGCCACTGCACCCAGCCACTCACTTTTTTTTTTTTTTTTTTTTTGAGATGGAGTCTTGCTTTGTCGCCTAGACGGGAATGCAGTGGTGCAATCTCAGCTCACTGCAACCTCCAACTCCCGGGTTCAAGAGATTCTCCTGCTTCAGCGTCCCGAGTAGCTGGGATTACAGGCGCCTGCCACCACACCTGGCTAATTTTTGTATATTTGTAGAGATGAGGTTTCACCATGTTGGCCAGGCTGGTTTTGAACTCCTGACCTTAGGTGATCTGGCCACCTCGGCCTCCCAAAGTGCTGGAATTACAGGTGTGAGCCACTGCACCCGGCCACTCCCTTGTTTTTTAAGAGGTTCCACCAAAGGGAACACCCACCCAGGTTGGTAGGACGCATATCTGGAACCGGATCCTCACCACAACCATGTTAAATCCCCCTGAAGTGGGGTTAACCACCAGAAACTTCCTCCTAAACACGTGGCCTTTGGTAGCTTTGGATTGTATGTGACTCTTACATTAAGACATTTAAAATTTTTTTTTTTCAGTGACTTTTTCCTCTTTGTAATTAGAGGTAAGGAGGAGGATTTTGTTCCCATTGTGGTGTCGCCGTCCTCCCCTGCCATCAGCAAGGTTTTCTCATGCCTCCTGCCAACACAAACTCACTCTGGTGTGATGCATTTTGCCGACCATCCAGGGACAGCCTTTGCCTCGTGGGGAGCCTGTGTGCACCCAGACACACCCCAGGAAAGAAAAGGTTGCAGAAAAATGGTTTCCAGCCCTGCTCAAAACTCTTCTCAGATTCAGCGGTTCACAGCAAAGGGACTTTTCCAGAGGTTCCCAAAGGCTCACAGGAGGTTTTATTTTGTTTTTTCACAATTACCAAGGAAAAGGAAAATAAATCAACTTGAGTGAAAGCAGAAACCCCTGCGCCCTGACACACAACACAAACCAAACCAAACAGGGAAGCGGTCACGCGTTTTCTTGTAGCCATGCCGTGCCCAGCACCGGAGCTGTCAAAGACGCAGCGTTGGTGCAGTGGGCCTGGTGGACACTTCTCTTTGGTCTGCTCAGTGGCCCGTACCTGTTCCTCAATGAATAAACTTTCTCATGAATTAAGGTCTTGAAATTAAATCTATCGATCCCAAAGGGCAGCTTTCAAATTAACTAGTCAGAGTCTTACACAACTACTGGTTTTCAACAAGCTGAATGAAGGCCACTCAGCCCCAGCCCCGTGTTATTAGTGGGGTTCAGGCCCGTAAATGGTCAGGGACACCCTGGATGCCTTTAATTTATAATTCAATTCCCCCCAATCGTTTTAACAATCACGGCTCCTAGACAACATAGAAGGGGCTCATTAGGAACACTCCATGGACTTCTTTAATCATCTATTATTGAAACAGTTCATGAAGTGTGTGTGTGTGTGTGTGTGTGTGTGTGTGTGTTTAAAGTTGGAAGGTTTCCCAATTTTCCAGCAATAAATTTCTCTTCCAAGTTATACCCGAAAAAATTACCTTTCATGGAAGCATCTGTCAATACAAAAATATATAATATGTGACTGGAGGAATCCTAAAAGACTAACTGTGTGCTGATGATAAGTTCCAAATGACAGCTCCGAGTCAGGGTCAAGATGGGGAGGCTCAGAAGTAGAAGACAGCGGAGCACCAGGTGAGTGGGCCAAGTCACTTTGCACCCAGGCCTGAGATGAGACTGGGGCCACCTAGAGCAGAGCTGGACCCTGATGTCAGCTCTGCCATGGACAGACGTGGGTGCCTGGATGGGCTGTGGGACTTCCAAGAACAAAGTGTGCGGTGTCTGTGGCCCACCTTCACCTGCCTTCCAGATGAAGAGTGAGCCAAGAGGAGAGACACAGAGAGACAGAGAGGAGCTCTCCCGAAACGTTCTGCCGGGCATGGTGAGAGAAACACCTTTCCCTGGACTCATCTGCCACGTAGTCAAAGCACACATGGCAACTGGAAATTACTGAGAACCAAGCCTCAATATTTACAATTGAGGTAACTTCACGTTTGAACCCTGAGCGTTTCCTAAGCCATTTATCTTCCCCTACGATGACGAGGCATTCGGCCGGAGAGGGAGACAGAGAGGCGAGTTGCCACCTGGACCAAACTGCAGAGAAAGCTAAGAATACTAGGTAGGAGCCACGAAGGCTTCCAAGCCCTTAAATGGACCAGCTGGGTGAGATGACAGCTCAAAATGGGATCAAACAGTTGAAGCTGAAAATGAATGCTGTCATTTGCTAGATTTATTGTTAGCTCAACTTAAAAGCGTAAGAAAGACTAGGTTTTTACATTTTCAAACTTTAATAAATCAGATACTCCTTTGAACATATAATCCAGCTGAGTCATGTACCACCCCGTGGTCCTGCCGTGCTCACCAGCATCTGATGGGGGTAGTGAGAAACGGCTTCTTCCTTCCCCAGATCAGACCCCGGTCACCAATTGCAGGCCTAAGTAGAAAGCTCTTCTAGGGGCTCTCATTCAAATGAGCTCCAAGTGAGCCCAGAATCAGAGCTCCCCAGTGGGCACTCAGCTGCAGCCCAGGCCCTAACTGGAAGCCAAGAGCAGCCCCAAGTTCACGGCCCTGTCGGGGAGGAGCATGTCATAAAGCGCTCATCAGCCCTTGCGGTAACTGGCCCTGTACACCGTCCTGTGCCTGACCCTGGAACTGATTAGCAGGACATGAGTAATTTTCCCATTCGACCACCTCAGAAGCAGGTAGGGTGGAGAAACCAGTGGGCAGAGACAAATAAAAGTGTCCATGTTCACGATGTGAAGGCAGCACTTAGGCAAAATGAGGGGTGTTTTTTTTTAGACTTCTTTGAAATGCAACCAGGGAGAACCAAACTTCAGCCTTTCTGTTGGCAAACAAAAGGCCTGTGGTTGCTTTTCTTCCACCCCTACAATTAGGGGAGAGGCCACGTTTCTTCCTGAAACGGGATCTACAGAGTGGCCCCTTGTTCCAGGCAGGATGTGCCCCCTGCCGGTAGCACTGTCAGGGGACAGGACAGCCCATGGAGGCAGCCGGGGTTAAAATGTGAGCAGAGACACCAGGAGGCTGGGACCCTGGGTCTTCCCCAACCCAAGGTGACAGGTGACCATTTTGCGGCTCCACCACACATTCTGTCTGAGACCCAGTGATCCAGAGAGAATGATCGGAGCTTGAGGTCCCTGGACATCATCCAGATTTGGGAGACCAACCCAAGGGAGAGTGGCAGACATGGGCTCATCTGCTGTAGCCCAAGAGGGTCAATGCTCCATCAGCACAGAGCTGGCAGAGGGAGGGAAAGTTCTTGAGCAGTGGCAGCCTGGGATTATTTGTTTACCTGTTATAATGGGAGCTCACACCTAATTTTAAGTAAAAATGTGTGTTTTCAAGTTTATGGCCCTTCTTTCCCCAGCTTCCTTAACTGTGCTGGTGGTTTTAGGGGGAATGATGAACCGTGTTGCCTTCTGGCCTGTGCCAGCTCCCGCCCTGTCCCCTCCCCAGCGCCAGCTGCCACCTGCACCTTTAATCATGTCAGGAGGATCCAAAAGGCTGACATCTGCTTCTGAAGTTCGGTTTTAAGTGCTTTCTCAGAAATGCAGTTCAATGGACTCCACCTGAAATGTCATTTGGAAAATGCTTGACATTTCTATAGCAGGGCATTTGTTCATTTTAGGAAAAAATTATGAAGACAAAATAAAGACTAGACTTGTGGTCCAATTCTTAATGCGACCGCTCACTAGCAGGAACAGCTCTCCTGCCTCCTCGTTCTCCTCCATCCTCCCTTTGTGGCCGCAGTCCTGGGCTGTCACACTTCCACAATAGGGAAAAACAGCCACCATTCGCGTCTGCATATTTGACAGCTCCAGCTTTTGTCCCCATAAGGAACCTTAGTTCCAGGCACTTAAATTGGCACCCTTTGCTTTACTTTCTTTATAATACCTAGGCTGTAGAAAAGCAGTAAAACGTGTTTATTGTTTAACTTGAAGCAATTATGATTGTGTGCAATAGAATCCATTTAGTTCAGTTACTTAAAAGAAGAGTTTAAACAAATGACCAAATTTCTGGCAAATGGAGAGTGTGCAACAGGGAATTTCTGGGCCAAAGTGGCTAAAACAGCATTTAGGGACTGTCTCCTACATATGATCACCCTCCTTCACAGTGGAATTCACATAGGCCGTGAGCTTGGAATCCCGGTGTAATCATCATTTCTAAACAGTGGCTAGGACTCAGAGATTAGCATGCCTTTAGAAGAACAGAAGAGCAGATAAAATTGGGTGCAGGGCTGGGCATGGTGGCTCACACCTGTAATCCCAGCACTTTGAGAGACCAAGGCAGAAGGAAAGCTTGAGGCCAGGAGTTCCAGACTAGTATAGAGAACATAGCAAGGCTCCCATCTCTACGAACACACACACACACACACATCACACACAATTAGCAGGGAGAGGGGGTGCATACTGTGGTCCTAGCTATTCCAGAAGCTGAGGCAGGAGGATCACTTGAGCCCAGAAGTTTGAGGCTGCAGTGAGCTGTGATTGTATCACTGCACTCCAGCCTGGGTGACAGCAAGACCCTGTCTCAGGAAAAAAAAAAAAAAAAAAAAAAAAAGGTGCAGTCAGAGAGCTACAAGAAAAACATAAGGTGAGAGTACAGAGTGATGGAAGAGAAGAGGACTTTGAAGCAGGGTCACACAAAGGTCTCCAGCCCCGGGCCAACCTCTATGTGATGCTTCACATGTGGCCTCCCATGGGAAGAGCTCAGGGGCTGGAAACCCAGCCCATAGCAGGAGCCCCATCTCATTACCTGCTCCCCAGCTCTCTGCTTCCTGCCTGCAGCTCTCAAGCCCCTGCTGCTGGACTTGTGGTTCCTCAAGAATCACATCTGGGTCTATTAGGTTGAGTCACCTTCCCCAGTGAGCAGCACCTCCTGGAGCCCCAGTGGAAAGCCAAGCTGGGCACACACAGACTTGGGGTTTGGTCACCCCTTTTTTTTTTAGATTTCATTTTATATTTTACCTTCACACCACAGTGAAGTCCATCAGTCACTCTTCTATTTGGTGATTCTCTCTCTCTCTCTTTTGTATGCAACGTTGTTGACTTATGACTCTCAGAGCCAGCTTGGGTTTTCTAGAACTGAAGTTCTAGATTATCAATAGACCTCAAGGATTAACCTATAATGCTTTCATTTGCATTTAAACTGGGCTATAAAGTCACCTCAAATGCAACCCCATCAAATCCAGTTAGTTTGGGATCCACACCCCGAGCATAGTGGGTGAGTGTCAGAGAACTCACTCTTCTATTTAATCCACCAAGGCCACTCTCTGTCAATAACGGAAAATTATTTACATTATTTCCACATATGAAATACAAACACTCTCTCTCCTTTCCAAGTCTCTTCCCATTACAGCTTCAGGCTCAGGCTCAAGGTCCAGGATCTTATTTCCTAAAGCAGGTCCAGGTCCATCTGGGTGTGTTTCTTCAGGAGCAGCTCCTCAAGTCTGGTTCTGCCTGTTCTGAAGACCTGTGAGGTAGATAAATAATGACATGTCCCTGCCACCCCACACTCCATTTAACTACAAGGGTAATATCTGGATAGGGAAACTCCAATTAACACTGTCTATTCAAAAGGGATAGGGAGAGGAGGTATTAGCCGTGATTGGTCCATAGCAATTTGGAAATTCGGTCAGCCCATGTCTCCAGTTCCTTGATTAAAGCAAAATCTTGCTTTCTGGGAGTGACTCCCAGTGGCTCCTGACTGTTTCTTCATAAGAAATGGCAGCTGAAATAAGAAATAAGAAGTGTTCACAGGGAAGTAGCCTTCTCAGACTGTTCCGAGCTGAGCTGGATTCCTGCTGGAAGGTTGTTAGCTGTGTGGTCAGGCGCATCATATGGCAGCTCATGGCTTCCAGAAAGAATGTTCCTAAAGAGTGTGGAAGCTGCCATTTTCTTAAGACTTGAGCTTGGAAACTGGTATAACATCACTTCTGCTGTCTTCCAGTGGATGAAGTAGTACAGATTCAAGAGGAGGGGACATAGACTCCTCTTGTCAATAGAAAAAGTGTCAAGGAATTGATGGCTCTCTTTAGTCTTCCATACTCCTTCTGCTTCATCCCTTCTTCCTTCTTGTTGCCTGAAATGGGAATGTGAAGACTGGAGTTGCAGCAGCCATCTTGGACCATGAAAAGCCATTGGGAATAAAAGGCTCAA